>NC_089512.1:78990648-79290648 GCF_036850995.1 Saccopteryx leptura
AAGGTAGTTCATGTCACTTCAGGCCTATATGAACAAACAAGAGAGAGCCCAAGTGAACCACGTAACTTCACACCTTAAGAAACTAGAAAAAGAAGAACAAAGACAACCCAAAACCAGCCAAAGAAAGGAAATAATAAAAATCAGAGCAGAAATAAACGAAATAGAGAACAGAAAAACTATAGAAAAAATTAATAAAACAAGGAGCTGGTTCTTTGAAAAGATCAATAAAATTGACAAACCCTTGGCAAGACTTACCAAGGAAAAAAGAGAAAGGACTCATATAAACAAAATCCAAAATGAAAGAGGAGAAATCATCACAGATATCAAAGATATACAAAGAATTATTGTAGAATACTATGAAAAACTATATGCCACCAAATTCAACAATCTAGAAGAAATGGATAAATTCCTAGAACAATACAACCTTTCTAGACTGAGTCGTGAAGAAGCAGAAAGCCTAAACAGACCAATAAGCAGGGAGGATATAGAAAAAAACTATTAAAAACCTCCCCAAAAATAAAAGTCCAGGCCCAGATGGTTATATTAGTGAATCCTATCAAACATTCAAAGAAGATTTGGTTCCTATTCTACTCAAAGTCTTCCAAAAAAATGAAGAAGAAACAATACTTCCAAACACATTTTATGAGGCCAACATAACCCTCATACCGAAACCTGGCAAGGACGGCACAAAAAAGAAAACTACAAACCAATATCTCTAATGAATATAGATGCTAAAATACTAAACAAAATACTAGCAAATCAAATACAACAACATATTAAAAAATAATACATTATGATCAACTGGGATTCATCCCAGAATCTCAAGGATGGTTCAACATATGTAAATTGGTTAACGTAATACACCATATCAACAAAACAAAGAACATAAACCACATGATCCAATCAATAGATGCAGAAAAGACATTCGATAAAATTCAACACAACTTTATGTTCAAAACACTCAACAAAATGGGTATAGAAAGAAAATATCTCAACATGATAAAGGCCATTTATAATAAACCATCAGCTAACATTATATTAAATGGCATTAATATGATTTATTAATATTAAAACTGAGGGCCTTGGCCAGTTGGCTCAGCGGTAGAGCGTCAGCCTGGCGTGTGGGGGACCCGGGTTCGATTCCCGGCCAGGGCACATAGGAGAAGCGCCCATTTGCTTCTCCACCCCCCCCTCCTTCTTCTCTGTCTCTCTCTTCCCCTCCGGCAGCCGAGGCTCCATTGGAGCAAAGATGGCCCGGGCGCTGGGGATGGCTCCTTGGCCTCTGCACCAGGCGCTGGAGTGGCTCTGGTCGCGACAGAGCGACGCCCCGGAGGGGCAGAGCATCGCCCCCTGGTGGGAAGAGCGTCGCCCCTGGTGGGCGTGCCAGGTGGATCCCGGTCGGGCGCATGTGGGAGTCTGTCTGACTGCCTCTCCCTGTTTCCAGCTTCAGAAAATACAAATATATATATATATATTAAAACTGAGGACTTTCCCCCTTAAATCAGGAACAAGACAGGGTTGTCCCTCTCTCCACTCTTATTTAACATGGTGCTAGAAGTTCTAGCCCGAGCAATCAGACAAGATAAAGAAATAAAAAGCATCCATATCAAAAAAGAAGAAGTAAAAGTTTCACTTTTTGCAGATGATATGATCCTATACATCGAAAACCCCAAAGACTCCACAAAAAGATAACTAGAAAAAATAAACCAATACAGTAAGGTCACAGGATACAAAATTAACATACAAAAGTCCATAGCCTTTCTATATGTCAACAACAAAACATTAAAAACGAATTCAATGGCCCTGGCCGGTTGGCTCAGCGGTAGAGCGTCGGCCTGGCGTGCGGGGGACCCGGGTTCGATTCCCAGTCAGGGCACATAGGAGAAGCGCCCATTTGCTTCTCCACCCCCACCCCCTCCTTCCTCTCTGTCTCTCTCTTCCCCTCCTGCAGCCAAGGCTCCATTGGAGCAAAGATGGCCCGGGCTCTGGGGATGGCTCCTTGGCCTCTGCCCCAGGCGCTAGAGTGGCTCTGGTCGCGGCAGAGCGACGCCCCGGAGGGGCAGAGCATCGCCCCCTGGTGGGCAGAGCGTCGCCCCTGGTGGGCGTGCTGGGTGGATCCTGGTCGGGTGCATGTGGGAGTCTGTCTGACTGTCTCTCCCCGTTTCCAGCTTCAGAAAAATACAAAAAAAAAAAAAAAAAAAAAAAAAAAACGAACTCAAAAAAATAATTCCCTTCACGGTTGTAACAAAAAAATAAAATACCTAAGAATAAATATAACAAAGAATGTAAAGGACCTATATAATGAACTACAAAGCATTATTAAGGGGAACTGAAAAAGATACAATGAAATAGAAAAATATTCCTTGTTCTTGGATAGGAAGAATAAATATAATTAAAATGAACATATTACCCAAAGTAATATACAAATTTAATGCAATTCCCATCAAAATTCCAATGTCATTTTTAAAAGAAATGGAACAAAAAATCATCAGATTTATATGGAAGTATAAAAAACCTTGAATAGCCAAAGCAATCCTAAAGAAAAAGAACAAAGCTGGGGGAATTACAATACCTGACATCAAATTATATTACAGAGCCACAAAAATCAAAACAGCATGGCATTTGCAGAAAAATAGACACTGAGACCAAGGGAACAGAATAGAAAGTCCAGAAATAAAACCACATATATACGGTCAAATAATTTTCTATAAAAGGGTCAACAATACAAAATGGAGAACAGAAAGCCTCTTCAACAAATGGTGTGGGAAAACTGGAAAGCCACATGTAAAAGAATAAAACTCGACTGCAGTTTGTCCCCTTGTACTAAAATTAATTCAAAATGAATCAAAGACCTAAATATAAGACTTGAAACAATAAAGTACATAGAAGAAAACATAGGTGCTAAACTCGTGGACCTTGGTTTTAAAGAACATTTTATGAATTTGACTCCAAAGGCAAGAAAAGTGAAGACAAAGATAAATGAATGGGACTACATCAGACTAAGAAGGTTTTGCTCAGCAAGAGAAACTGACAAATAAACAGTCAACTAAATAGGAGATGATATTTTCAAACAACAGGTCAGATAAGGGCTTAATATCCAAAATATACAAAGAACTCATAAAATTCAACAACAAATAAACAATCCAATAAAAAAAATGGGAAGAGGACATGAACAGACACTTCTCCCAGGAAGAAATACAAATGGCCAACAGATATATGAAAAGATGCTCATCTTCATTAGTTATTAGAGAAATGCAAATCAAAACTACAATGAGATACCACCTCATACCTGTTAGATTAGCTATTATTAACAAGACAGGTAATAGCAAGTGTTGGAGAGGCTGTGGAGAAAAAGGAATCCTCATTCACTGTTGGTGGGAATGTAAAGTAATATAACCATTATGGAAGAAAGTATGGTTGTTCCTCAGAAAACTAAAAATAGAACTACCATATGACCCAGCAATCCCTTTACTAGGTATATACCCCCAAGACTCAAAAACACTGGTACATAAAGACACATGCAGCCCCATGTTCATTGCAGCATTGTTCACAGTCGCCAAGACATGGAAACAACCAAATAGCCCTTCAATAGATGACTGGATAAAGAAGATGTGGCACATATATACTATGGAACACTACTCAGCCATAAGAAATGATAACATTGGATCATTTACAACCAAATGGATGGATCTTGATAACATTATAAAGAGTGAAATAAGTAAATCAGAAAAAACTAAAAACTGCATGATTCCATACATAGGTGAGACATAAAAACGAAACTAAGAGACATGGACAAGAGTGTGGTGGTTACGGGAGCGGTGGGGGAGGGGGGAAAGGGAGGGAGGGAGGGGGAGGGGGGAGGATCACAAAGAAAATCCAGAGGACAATCTGACTATGGGTGATGGGTATGCAACATAATTGAATGACAAGATAACCTGGAGATGTTTTCTTTGAACAAATGTACCCTGATTTATTAATGTCACCCCATTAAAATTAATAAAAATTTATATAAAAAAAGAATATGATAAATTTCTACCAATAAAGATGAACAATTTAGGTGAAAAGTATATATGCATAAAAACTGATGCAAGAGAAAAAAAATCATCAAACCTAAAATAAATTATAACAATTATCAAAATTTAATCCTCCTTGCAATATAAAAATAGGCTCAAACAGTGTGACAGAGAGTTCTATTTAACTCTCAAGGGATAGAAAAATCCTTGTTTATGAAATATTTCATAGAACATAGAAAAAAAGCTAACCTATTAAGTTTGAGTTTGAAAGCAAAAACTGGGGGAAAGATATTGGCCAATTTTATTTATGACATTGAAAAACAGTGAGAATTCTAATGTAGCAGTGTCTTAAAAATAATACATTGTGACTAAGTTGAATCATTAGAGTGAAAGGATGTTTTCAGTGTTTAAAGAATCTGTTACTATAATTTACCATATTAATGGCAAAGGGAACAAGAAATTGTGTCATCAGTGATAAAGAAAAAGCATTTGTTAAATTTTTTTCTTTTTTAAATGGAACCAACCTGTAGCAAATTTGAAATGGGGATTTTTTTTAAGCTTCTTAATGGCCTTCTACTAAAAACCTATGTCAAACATCATTCCTTATGGGAAAAAAGAACTTTAAAGTTATTCCTTTACAGGTTGGAAACAAGACAATCATGTTTGTGTTAGTCCTGCTTCTCAGTGTTGCCAGATCCCTTACCAATACAGTAAGACAAAGAAACCAACAGAATGGAATGAACTGAAATGAGAGAGATAATTGTAGTTATTTCTAAGTAAAATCATATACAGTTGACTTTTGAACAACATAGGTTTAAACTGCTCAGGTCTATATGTGTTATAACAGTTATTTTCAACAAATATAGAGTTGGCCCTTCGTATCCCTGCGTTTTGCATCCACAACTGGGAATGAGCAGATGTGGAGGGGCAAGTTAAGTTATGCATGATTTTCAACAGTGTGGAGAGTTAGCATTCCTACCCCTTGTGTTGTTCAAGAGTCAACTATTTATAGAAAACCAAAGAGAGTCAGCAGAAACTATTAACAGCAATACAAGAGTTCAGCTAGGTTGTCTGTCAGCTTATAAAGGCAACATGTAAAAATCAATAATTTTCCAGTGTACTAAGAGTAACCAATGGTAAACTCTGATGAGAATAAGATACCATTTATAATAGTACATAAATTAAAGCTATCTAACATCTTTAATTTTTACGAGATAGTTGTAAATATCCTAGAAATCAGTATTTGTATCATTAAGGCAAAACTTCCACCTTATGTCTTTGTACCTGTTAAGTGCTGACTCTTTGGGTGCTTCCATAGTGGATGGTATTTGCATAGTCCTCTGTATCTTTTGGGTTATTAAGAACAGTAGAATCATTTTTTTAAGTCTTTTCTACGGCTAATTTCATGCTGCATTGAGAGAGTTGGGTGGATACAACGGACTGAGAGGTCCACTTAACCTGGGCCATTAGGGAAAAATTTGGTGTCCCCTCTTCTCTAGCATCTGACATAGATTCAGAATTTAGTAATAAGTCCAGACTTTGTCCTGTGTATTATGGGAACTAGGTGTAATTACTCCCAGATATTGGTACTAGGAACTTTGTCTCTTAAAAGGAAAATAATAAAATCATTTCTATACTTTATACTACATATAAACAAAGCTTCAAGAGGATTAAATACCTAACTTTTAAGAGTGAAAATATAAAGCTGATAGATGAAAACTTAAGAATATATTTTTGTAATCTTATGGTAGAGAAGGGTTTGTTAAATAAGATTCACAAAGCATAATTCTTAACAAGAAAATTAATGAACACATCAAAATAAACATTTTTTGTTTAATAGAGAGTATGATAGAAAAACTAACAGATGGTGAAAATATAATTGTCATATTTAATAGACTAAGATCAGATTTTGAATATGCAAGGGAATTTGGAAAATAAAAAAGTAGTTGAAAGGAAACCAATAAAAAAGAAGGCAAAGTATAAATTGGAATTTATAGGAGTTATACACACATACACATCTCTCACATGGAAGACAAGGAAATTACATTTTAGAAAAGCTGTTTTGTCTTTATATCAGTAAAAGCTAGGAAATCAGGTATTCTTAAGTGCTAGAAAGGATATGTGAAAATAGAAATATGTGTGTATTACTTCTGGGAATGCAAACTGAAGCATATAATTTATAAAATTTATGTGTATAACATAAAACCCAATAATGGAACTCTATCATAGATACCCAGGAAAATATGGATGGTCATCTCATTGTTACGTGTGGTACAATATTGAAGACAAGGTCACTCTGCAGCACTAGGGGAATGCACAAGGAATAGTACAGGGGAACGCATGAGGGGAATCAGCAGCAAGTGAGTTGCATCTATTTATAGCAAAATGAGTGAGTCTCTGAAACAATGTTGAGAGAAAAAAGCAGAATGAGATTTAAAGCATGATACAATTTACATACAGTTTTAAAAATCATATATAATTGTTGCCCTCAATATTTATTACTCATAAAACGTTTATAAAATATTCAGTGAAGATTATAAAAACAACATTTATCATGAAAAGTAAAGGCCAGTGGTGGGAGAGGAAGGAGGGTGTGGTTGGGCAAGAGCATGAAGGGGGAATGATGATAAGAAAAATGAAAACCAGAAGAAGAGCCAAAACTTTCTTAAACTCATAGTAGTAGCATATCAACCAGAGCCTATGCTTCAGTCAATTCTGTACAGTTATGCTTAAGAGGAAGCAAACTGCAGGAGCAGGATTCCAATGCACTCCTTTCAGCATTGTTAGGTCCAGTGGCTCGAGCAATGTCACCAGGTATGGGTCTCTTTCTTGGCTCTCCTGGCTTCACTGTTGTCTGATATCAGGTAGACACTTTTTAGTGTAACTGTCAGATGGTTCATGTCCTACCAATTTGTCAACATGGCAGAAGGATAGCCCTTTCCCCATAATATTAGCAGCAACCCTCTCATGGATTACCCTTCCTTTGAATGGCTCATTTTTGGTTCTGTGTTCACTCCTGAATCAATCCTGTGATAGAGGCCTAGAATGCCTGGGTCACTTTACATCCCCAGAACCAGGCAGTATGAATAGCCCCATATGCAGAATATTGTAGAGTATAACCCACAGAAAGTTCAAGGTGGGATGGCCATAACTATAAAAGGTGGGTGCTGGGAGTCAGGAAACTATAGATAACTGCAGGGTATTCGAGTCAAGGCTTGATTTGTAAAATGAATTGTAGAATATTTGAAATGAATTGCCATGTTTATTCCAGACAAGAAATGGAAAATGACTAAAAGTTAAGTCCAAATATCTGAAGCTCTACTACTTGCTTGACATTTGTTTCATATGGCCCCACAAATCCATGACAAATAAATAGACTTCTCAAAGAGAGCAACTATAATTGCTGGAGTCGATTGTCTTAGAAAAAATAAATAGTAAATTTCCTGTCTCCCAGAATATTCAAGCATAGGCTAGCCACAAGGATTCTGTACGGAAGGACCTAAGGATTGGGAGAATAGTTGGGTTTGGTCCCTGGTTCTGAATCATCCGCCCAGCTTATGAAAGCATAGATAGCTGGGTTCTTCTCCCATAGTTTCTGATTTCATAGCTCTGAAGCAGGACTTGATCATTTTCAATTCTGGTAAGTTTTCAGGTGATGCTGATTGTGTGGGTCTGGGGAAACATCTTGAGAACAACTGGGTTTGATGATTCTCAACATCCTTATTCAACATCCTTTATTTTTACGGGATAGTTGTAAATGTCCTAGAAACCAGTATTTGTATCATTAAGGCAAACCTTCCACCTTATGTCTTTGTACCTGTTAAGTGCTGTCTCTTTGGGTGCTTCCATAGTGGATGGTATTTGCATAGTCTTCTGTACCTTTTGGGTTATTAAGAACAGTAGAATCCAGTGGTAGAGCGTCGGCCTGGTGTGCGGGGGTCCCGGGTTCGTTTCCCGGCCAGGGCACACAGGAGAGGCGCCCATCTGCCTCTCCACCCCTCCCCCTCTCCTTCCTCTCTCTCTCTCTTCCCCTCCTGCAGCGAGGCTCCATTGGAGCAAAGATGGCCCGGGCGCTGGGGATGGCTCCTTGGCCTCTGCCCCAGGCGCTGGAGTGGCTCTGGTCGCGGCAGAGCGACCCCCTAGAGGGGCAGAGCATCGCCCCCTAGTGGGCATGCCAGGTGGATCCCGGTCGGGCGCATGCGGGAGTCTGTCTGACTGTCTCTCCCCATTTCCAGCTTCAGAAAAAAAAAAAAAAAAAAAAAAAGAACAGTAGAATCATTAAACACATTTATTGGTCTGCTTTATAAAATAGTCATTTTCTTTGTCATTTTTTTTTTTTTTTGTACTTTTCTGAAGCTGGAAACGGGCAGAGACAGTCAGACAGACTCCCGCATGCGCCCCACCGGGATCCACCCGGCACGCCCACCAGGGGCTACGCTCTGCCCACCAGGGGGCGATGCTCTGCCCCTCCGGGGCTTCGCTCTGTCGCGACCAGAGCCACTCTAGCACCTGGGGCAGAGGCCAAGGAGCCATCCCCAGTGCCCGGGCCATCTTTGCTCCAATGGAGCCTTGGCTGCGGGAGGGGAAGAGAGAGACAGAGAGGAAGGAGGGGGTGGGGTGGAGAAGCAAATGGGCGCTTCTCCTATGTGCCCTGGCCGGGAATCAAACCGGGTCCCCCGTACGCCAGGCCGACGCTCTACCGCTGAGCCAACCGGCCAGGGCCTTGTCATTTTTTGTTAAATTTATTTTGATGACATTGGTTAGTAAGATTATTTAAGTTTTGAGTGTACATTTTTATGATACACAATTGGCATATTGCACTAGTAGCCCATCATCGAAAGTCAAATCTTCTTCCATCACCATATATTTGGCCTCCTTTAGACTTTACTATACCCCCAACCTCCTTCCCTCTGGTGACCGTTATACTTTTGTTTGTGTCTATGAGTTTCCATTTCATATCTCACATGTCAGTAAAATTATATGATTCTTAGCCTTTTCTTACTGACTTCTTTTGCTTAGCATGATGTTCTCAAGGTCCATCCATGTTGTTGCAAATGGTAGTATTTCATCTGATCTACAGCTGTGAAGAGTTTGATTGTATATATGTACAACATCTTCTTTATTCAATCATCTATTGAAGGACACTTTGGTTGTTTTCATGTCTTGGCCACTATGAATAATGCTGCAGTGAACATAGGGGTTCATATATCTTTTTGGTGATAAACATTTTCAAATTTTTTGGATAGGTACCCAGAAGAGGTATTGCTGGGTCATATAATTCTATTCTTTTTTTTTTTTTTTCAGTGAGAGGAGGGGAGATAGTGAGACAGACTTCCACATGTTCCCCAGCCGGGATCCACCTGGCAACCTGTTTCTGAGTCCGATGCTGAAACCAATCGAGCTATTTTTATCACCTGAAGTTGATACACTCCAACCTCAGCGGACCCATGCTTGAACCAAACAAGCCACTGGCTATGGGAGGGGAAGAACGAGAGAAGGAGAGGGGCGGTGGGTATTCCCTGGGTGTTTCCTGACTGGGTATTGAACCCAGGATGTCCATACACTGTGTTGACACTATCCAATGAGCCACTGGACAGGGCCCTATTTTTAATTTTTTGAGAAACCTTTATACTGTTTTTCATATTGGCTGTACCAGTTTACATTCCTACCAGTAGTGAATAAGGTTCCTTTTTCTCCACAACCTTTCCAACACTGTTATTACTTGTCTTGTTGATAATAACCATTCTAACAGGTATGAGGTGGTATCTCATTGTAGTTTTGATTTTCATTTCCCTAGTAGCTAGTGAAGTTGAACATCTTTTCATATACCTGTTGGCCATTTGTATGTCTTTTTGGAAGAAGTTTCTCTGCAAGTCTTCTGTCCATTTTTTAATTGGATTGGATTGTTTGTTTGTATGGTATTGAGTTGCATGAGTTCTACATATATTTTGGATATTAATCCCTTATTGAAGCTGTTGTTTGCAATATCACCTCTCATTAAGTTGATTACAGGTTTTTTGTTTGTTTTGTTTTGTTGGCAGTTTCTTTTGCTGTGCAGACACTTTTTAGTTTGATATAGTCCCATACATTTATTGTTGCCTTTGTTTCCCTTGCCTTTGGAGTAAAATTCATAAAATCTTCTCTAAGACCATGTTCCAAAAGTTTAGTACCTATGTTTTCTTCTATGTAATTAATGGCGCATATCTTATATTTAGGTCTTTGGTCCATTTTGAGTTAATTTTTATACATGGGGACTAACTGTAGTCTAGTTTCATTCTTTTGCGTGTAGCTTTCCAGTTTTCCCAGCATCATTTATTGAAGAAGTTTTCTTCTCTCCATTGTATGTTTTTGGCTCCTTTGTCAAAAATTATTTGTCTATATATATTGTTTTATTCTGATTCTCAATTTTGTTCCAATGTTCTGTGTATATGTTTTTCTGCCAATACCATGCTGTATTAATTATGGTAGCTCTGTAGTATAATTTGAAGTTAGGTAGTGTGATACTTCCAGCTTTGTTCTTTTCTCTCAGTATTGCCTTAGCTATTTGGGGTCTTTTTATGGTTCCATGTAGATCTGATGATTCTTTAAAAAATGTCATTAAGTTTCTGATGGGGATTGCATTAAATCCATATCTTGCTTTTTGTGATATGAAATTTTAACTATGTTGCTTCTTGCAATCCATGAGCATGGAATATCTTTCTATTTCATTGTGACTTTTTCAATCTCTTTTAATAATGCTTTGTAGTTTTCACTGTATAGGTCCTTCACATGCTTTGTTATGTTTATTGCTAAGTATTTGACTCTTTTTGTTGCAATTCAAAAGGAATTTTTTTTCATTTATTTTTCTAAAAATTTATTGTTAGTATATAGGAATACAGCATACAATTGTGTTTTGTTTTTTAACCCAATCTGTTATTCTGTGCATTTTTATTGGTAAATTCAGTCCATTTATAGTTAGGATAATTATTGATGTATGAGGATTTCCTATAGCCATTATAATAAATATATTTATTTATTTATGATAGCTTCATGCCTCCACTGGTTCTTCTCCTTAGTGTTTCTGTCTGTTGTTTTTCTTTGGTAGTATTCCATACTTCTTTCCTCTATTTTTTTTTAAGTTGTGTTTCCTAGTTCTGGTGTGTGTATAGTTACCATTAAGTTTATAAAAAAGAAAGATTTATATCTACAGTAGTTCTTTTGAATACATCTAATCTTTGTCCCCATTTAAAAATACTTTACTCCCATCCCTTTATGTCTTTTTTGGTCACAGATTAATTATCCTTATTTACACTGTGAGTTTGTTGGTCATATACTTGTAGTTTTATGACCCTTTGTTCTTTGTTTTAGGTAGAATAACCCCCTTGAATACATCCTGCAATGGAGGTCTTCTGGTGATAAATTCTGTCAGCTTCTGAGTGTCTGGAAAATATTTATCTTTTCTATATATCTAAAGGATAACTTTGCTGGATGTATTATTCTTGGCTTGTCATTTCTTTCTTTCTGTAGTTTGAATATTTAATTGCAGTCTTTTCCAGCTTGTAGAATTTCTGCTGAGAAATTTGATGAGAATCTAATAGGCTTTCTGTCATAGGTTACTTTTATCCTTTCCCTGGCTGCCTTGAGAATTTTTTTTTTGTCATTAACTTTTGACAGTTTTCATACAATGTGCCTCGGAGAAGAACTTTTTGGATTGACGTAATTAGGTGTTTTGTTTGCTTCTTGGATTTGAGGATCTAGCTCTTTCCATGTTTGGGACATTCTCATCAACTATTTGTTTGAATAGACTCTCTGTTCCCTTCTTCCATTCTTCTGGAACGCCTATTATTCTTATATTGCTCATTCTGATGGAGTCAGATAGTTCTCATAAAGTTCTTTCATTTTTGTATGCTCAGGCCTCTCTATTCTTTCCTCTGCACCATTTCTAGATTTTTATCTTAGATATCACTAGTTTTATCCTCCACTTGCTTAGCTCTATTCCCTATGCTTGTTAGTTCATTCTTTATCTCTTTTACTGAGTTCATCTCCAGAATTTCTTTTGGTTCTAGCTTAAAGTTTCAATCTCTTTGGTCAAGTACTCCTTTTATCCTTGAGTTTGTTTCTGAGTTCATTAAACTGCCTATCTGTGTTTCCTTGCATCTTGTTATTTTCAGTACTACAGTCTTGAATTGTCTGTCATTTAAACCACTTATTTCCATGTCTTTATGTTTATTTTCTGAATTTTTATTTTGTGTTTTGGGGTTTTTTTGTCTTTTTTTTGTTTTTTTTTATTGTGAGGGAGAGAGTGAGAGAGGGGCAGACAGACATATAAACAGGAAGGGAGAGAGATGAGAAGCATCAATTCATAGTTGTGTCACCTTAGTTGTTCATTGATTGCTTTCCCATATTTGCCTTGAATGGGGGGCTCCAGCTGAGCCAGTGACCCCTTGCTTGAGCCAGTGACCTTGGGCTTCAAACCAACAATGTTTGGGCTTAAGCCAGTGACCATGGGGTCATATCTATGATCCCACACTCAATCCGGCAACCTCACACTCAAGCTAGTAAGCCTGTGCTTAAGATAGATGAGCCCATGCTCAAGCTGGTGACCTTGGGGTTTTGAACCTGGGTCATCAGCATCCACTGCGCCACTGCCTGGTCAGGCTTCTGAAGTTTTTCATTTTCTTTTTGAAATATTTTATTACATTGGTTATTCATGGTATTTGATGAATTCCTTTTTCTGTCTAGGCATCTCTATATGAATAGTACTTCTCTAGTAGATTGATAGGAAGTCTTTCTGTTATTTTCCAATAGATGGCACTGAATCACAGGTTTTTTGTTTGTTTGTTTGTTTGTTTGTTTTTAACTCTCTTGTATTTTTCTGGCTTTTCTGTCTCTGCAGGGTGGTGGAAAATAATCTGTATTCTCTGGGAATGAGGGCACCTTCTCTGTGATCCAATTGCCCCAGTCCCAGAGGACCAATCTCTCAGGAAAACATGGTTGACAATGGGGCTCCAAATCTGTGAAATCCCAGTGCTGTCCACCGCAGCCAGATGCCACCAGTAGGTCACTTGCAATGTGTGGGGGTGAATGAGCTCAAACAGCCTGGCATCCTCCTTTGTTGCTTTTCCTTCCTTGCATTGGTGACCTTGAACCTCCACAAAGTACCCCCTATGACTTTACCCTTCCCAGAAATTAGTCACAGTGTGCATTCCTTGCTCAGGAGAAAGATGTTTCTATAGTACCAGTTCTTGGCTTTGCAGATAATGTGCTCTACAACTCAGCATGAAGGGAGTGGGGTGAGCTCTGGGAGGTTCAGGGAAGGAAGCCAAGCTTTGTGGCTTTGTCTCTCTGCCTGGAATGCCAATTGCTAGACTATTATGGCCTCACCTCTGTGCTTCATCCTTGCATTGGTTACTGGGCTCAGCCACTGATAGAAATGTTTACTCCTGCAGGAATGCTCAGTGAATCTCCTGGCTCCTCCTGGATGAAGGAAGTGCCAGCCACAACCTGTTTTCTTCCCTTTAGGGACAGAGCCCCACAGTGAAGTCTGGGCTGCAGGGACACATCTATGGTTCATCTCAGTTTTTCTCCCTTCTTATCTCCCCAGTTCACTCCCACTTGCTCACCTTTCAATGTTTTGACGTGTGGACCTCTCAAATGCATTTGTGTATTGAGCAGGGAATCCTTTTTTGAGGTATAGCTGCTCAAATTGTTGAAAGTTCAAAGGGAGAGACCAAGGGGATCTCTATGCTGCCATTCCCCTGATGTCACTCACCACTTCCTGATACTATTCTTTTTTGTAATCCTGTGCCTGTTTTTCCATGAGTTGATCTATCTTCATCAGTTTTATAGTAGGGATATTCCTGAATTAGAAAAATAAAGTGATTTTCCAAAGAGGGTATGTCTTTGTCCTTCAGAAAGTAACTGTGTTATGTATATCAGCTAAATGACAGAAAATCATTCCTGGGTGTCCTAGCTACCAAGCACCGAATCTTGCTCCTCTCATCCCCTCACCCTATGACGTAGCTTTGCCCCTGAAGAGCATATGAAACACTCACACACCTTGCTGCATCCTGGCTCTGTGTCAACAAGGAGTTATTCTCATCTTGAACTCTTACTTTGCTCCTTCCCTTTTTTTCTCAAATATTTTCTCTTTAATTTTGGAAAACTTACTGTAATAGTTCTCTGGGAATGCTTCTATGTTATTGTAATTGTAGACAAGTTCAAATAGTGTTTCTACTTTTTCTAAATTGCTTTTATATAAACAAAGATAAAACCTTTGAGAAAGCATTTATAATTAGATGGTTTAGAAAAGTAGTTTTCAACCTTTTCTACACTTGGGGACTCATGAAAATAGGAGAATTATTTCGAGGACTGCTAAGGCAGAAATCACCCTGAGCATAAGAGAATCTGACTACAATCATTGGGTCTGTAATCTTTATACAACATCAGGGTGCTTAGCTCTTTCACAGACCAGCGCAAATTTCTGATAGACTGGTTCATGGACGGGCAGTTGAAAAACACTGGTTTAGAGTAAATGTTTAACAATGAAAGAGTTCAGCCTAGCAACAATGATAAATTGATGGATGAAAAATAGAAAGCACCTGACAGATAGGGCCTGGTGGATTTGGGTTAACGTGGCAACCTGAGATGCAGAGGGATTAAGAAGACCATTTTGTCATCCCTGTGAAAGCTTTGCTTGAAACCACTAACTCCAGTCAAGACCATCCTGGTAGGGAGAGTGGAATCTTTTAGGAGGACTTACCCAGACAACATCTTAGTGAATGTGAAATGAGGGACAGCTTAAATGATGTCTTGTCAACTAAGAATCTGTAGCAATGGAGTTGGCTTTCATCAAAGTGGTATATGATCTGAGTTTCTCAACTGAATTTTATAAAGACCCTAAATCATCTTCTCTTTCAGATTTCAACTGTGAGGAAATGTCATTCAGATTCGGCCAACATCTCATCAAGCCCTCTGTGGTATTTCTCAAAACAGAACTGTCTTTTGCCCTCGTGAACAGGAAACCTGTGGTCCCAGGACGTATCCTTTCTATTTTAGGAGAGGAGAAATAAAAAAGCCTCTGAACCTAACACACTAAACGAATACAGGATTGGCCTCCAGTATCTGTCCAAATGGTAAACAAGGAGTCCACTTCCCTCCCTCTTTGGACAAACAGGTAAGATGTTACATTTATTCTGAATCCAGTTGGTGGCACCAGTAATAGGCTCGATCAGTTCTGCAGAACTTTTGGAAAGAGTTGCTTAGCAACTGTGGCTTTGGAGATGAGGTTTTGCTTGACTTTTTCACTATGGTAGCTGTGTAAATAAATAGGTACTTCTAAAATGGTCCCAATAAATATCATGGGCATTATGTTTTCAGTTATCAATTGTGAATTTTAATAGTAAAATAGAGATTGGGTGGGACTTTTGAGATGTGAAGATTTGAGGCCCATGTGGTCTCTTTACCTCTTGGAGATCGTTCGAGCCAAGCGTTTTAATCAAATGCATGTACTTAAAATATGTTTTTCATGTTAGGGTCTGAAATAGCATTTTGTCTTGGAAAACATCCCAGCTTCTAGGTATTTGTCCAGTGTCATTGGTGGTGGGGTGGTTTTGTTTTCCTCTGGCTATCAAGTTATAGTCTTTATTCCTGTTGACTTTTAGGAGCTTTATCCTTGCAAGTAGGAGTCACAGGAATTGGTGAACTGCTCTGGAGAGCAGTTTTTATGTTACTGAAGATATCACTGTGATTGTGTGCATGTGACTTTTGTACTGAAGACATCCCTGTGATTGTGTGCATGTGACTTTTGTACTGAAGACATCCCTGTGATTGTGTGCGTGTGACTTTTGTACTGAAGACATCACTGTGATTGTGTGCATGTGACTTTTGTACTGAAGACATCACTGTGATTGTGTGCGTGTGACTTTTGTACTGAAGACATCACTGTGATTGTGTGCGTGTGACTTTTGTACTGAAGACATCACTGTGATTGTGTGCGTGTACTGAAGACATCACTGAGATTGTGTGCGTGTACTGAAGACATCACTGTGATTGTGTGCATGTGACTTTTGTACTGACTCTTTAGAATACTCTTCTCTTTCCCCCTAACTCAGTTTACTATGCAGAGTGCAACAAAGCATGAAATTTCATGTTTTAGGATTGCCAGAATTTCCCACACTGAAACTTGATTTCACTTTGAAATAAATTTCTAGTAATTCTAAATCAACAAATATGTCAAGATTTTTTCAGAGTATGTTATTTTTTTTCAGTGGAAATTTTCAACATGCTTGAGCATTTTATGAGTTATCTTTCTTGGCCGTGTAACTATGGTATGTTGAAAAAAAAAATACAAACAGGAAAATACACACCAAAAGATAATTGTGATATTTATGATAGACTTTCAAATTTCTTGAATCCAAATTTTAACTAAATTAAATTTGTAAATTTATAAAACTAATGATCATGGTAATACAGTAGTAAATAATATTATATAATGTTTTTCTTGATAATATTTAACTTTTATAATCATAGAAATAGCTTAAATTATACTCAATATTATGAAATGTTCTAAGAACATTTCATTCATTTGCTTAAGTAAAAAAATAAAAACTAGAATGATTTAGAAAGATCCTATAAAACAGATGGTTTTTAAGTTGTATACCAATTTTATATTGAGTTCTTCTCAGAGACCTGAAGTTTTCGAAATAAAAGCATTTCATTTTTTCATTTGTTGTACTATAAGTTTGTGGTTTTCCTTGTCCTTTGAGGA
This sequence comes from Saccopteryx leptura, assembly GCF_036850995.1. Taxonomy (NCBI): domain Eukaryota; kingdom Metazoa; phylum Chordata; class Mammalia; order Chiroptera; family Emballonuridae; genus Saccopteryx; species Saccopteryx leptura. Next base: position 79,007,410 of record NC_089512.1, read on the forward strand.
ATTCTTTCTATATAAAATGCCTGAGAAGTCCAGTGTCAAAAGAACATGGTTTTCAGGTCCTCCCCCTTTGGGTGCCAGCTTCAGTTGGGTTCTATCAAAGAGCTGAGGGCACCTGGGGTAAAAACGTGACTACGTTAACAAAATGTAATGCCTCAGAGCAGTCCTCTCCAACTGAGGGCCCGTGGACTGCTGGTCCATGAAAGCATTAGCCACCCTGACGTTGTATCATTGGGTCTATAATCTTCATACAGCATCAGGGTCATTAACACTTCTGTGGATTGCCACAGGACTGTGGACTGGTGGTTGAAAACCACTGCCTTAGACTGAGAAAATGTGAGGTTATAGAGCTGCACTGCTTTGTTAATGCTTAATAAGGGTGTGAATTTTACTATGTGAATCTTTTATATACATCTCAATAGTAAGAAACTTGATTTTTCATGGTTTTTTAACTAACTCTGAATGTGTGATGTGTCAGACATGGACCATGTATTATATGTTTTTGACTCCAAAAATGTGAGATGTCTGCTTGCAGGGAAATGTCTACACTGGACCTATGGTGGCGCAGTGGATAAAGCGTCGACCTGGAAATGCTGAGGTCGCCTGTTCGAAACCCTGGGCTTGCCTGGTCAAGGCACATAGGGAGTTGATGCTTCCAGCTCCTCTCCCCTTCTCTCTCTCTCTGTCTCTCTCTCCTCTCTCTCCCTTTCTGTCTCTCTCCTCTCTAAAAATGAATAAAAAAAAAAAAAAGAAATGTCTACACTGAATGGCGAGCAAGTGGTAAATGATGACCACAGTTGTTCCAGATGGCCCTAGAATTGCCATTTTGGAAATGAGCCCTGGTCAGTTACCTTGTCTTTGAGTAAATGCCAAGGAGATGGGAGATATTGTAAAATTAACAAACCTATTTGTTTGGAAGGTAGCAAGAGGGACATGGCCCTTTCTGAGAATGAGAACAGTGAGAACCAGTTTGTAATCAGTATACTCTGCAAAGTCATTTCACATCTACAGTGTTTAAAGGGGTCTCAAGGCCAGTAGTTGATATATTCAGAAAATCTCTTCTATATGATTATCTTTTAACTTTTTATTTTACTTTACCTTTGTAAACTCTGTTAAGTGAGAACTGTGAGAAGAATCTTAATAAGTTACTTATTCCTTTGCAGAAAATGACATCCTTTTGTCCTGTGATTTGGGAATTGAAACTGTAGATAGCTCTGCCCACTACCATTTCATAAAATAATGGTGAGATGTCTGCAGTGGACTTCAATCTTTCCCCATCATTCTATCTGTTCTCCTTTAGCTCCTTGGGTAGGTCATCGAGCTTTGTACATCCTCCCTGTGTCTGGACTCCTCCAACCCCATGTACACCTCATTCTAAACCACAGCTCTGATCTGATCACTATCCTGTTCCCTGTTTACAAACAACTAATGAAGCAAATGAGTCTACCCTGCCTGCCTTTTTTTTATGGATAAAGTCCAAAGTCCTTACCACAGTTTAAAATTTTTTTCATTATCTTTTTTAATTTCATTTTTAATTTTCAATTATAGTTTACATTCAATATTATTTTGTATTAGTTTCAGGTGTATAGCATTATAGACGATAATCACATACTTTACACAGTGACCCACTGACCTTTTCAGGACCCACCAGTCCCCATAGATTGCCTTGACTCAAGCCTTTCCAGCTCTTTTCTAAACAGGCGTGTGTTTCCGGTACCATGTGTCCCCCTGCCACCCTCTTCAGCTTGCGATCCTGCCCACTTTTCTGCTCAAGTGCTTTGATACCTGTTCCGCCTGTTTAGAAACACTATTCTCTGTCCATTTTGTGACACTTGGTTCATTAGTCACATGTTGATTCATTCAACAGTTTATTACTGAGTTCCTCCTCTGTTCCAGACACAGTTCCAACCATGTACAGTATCCGATTCTGCTTCATATCACAGCTGTGCATTTCTGTTTGTATCTGCACTGAGTTCTTGGTTCCTGGAAGGGGTGGGAACAGGACCTGCTCTTGCATGACTTTTGTCCTAATTTCCAGAGTACTTTGCTGACATGAGTTAGTTAAAGTGTCCACATCAGGAATGCCCGGATGGAATGGAGCAATAGGGGTCTGCTGAAGTCCTGTCCTTCAGTATTCCCATGCACAAAGCCAATCTTGTCATCATTTTATTCTAGAGTTTTTAGTATCTTATTGAATCTGTATTTTCCTTTTATGCCTTGTCAGTTATCATCTTGTTTATGTCTCTGTGTTATGACTGTACAGAGTCAAGTCTAAAAGCATGAATAGACTGATGGCTGATGGGAACAAAAATCTTTCCCTCCTTTTTTTATTCTACACATTAATTCCTTAATGAACAAGTCTGTATTTTAAGAGCAGTATATTGGCATCTTTATGTGAACTGGAAATTATTATTTTTACTATTATGATTTCTTTTTTAAAAAGAGTATTCAGGTAGACTTTGGGGAAGGTACCATTCATGAGACTTATAAATATCATCTTTAAACTTGTGTCCTTTGTAACATTTTGAGGGCTCTCCTTCCCTCAACCCTTTTCTCTTAAGACTTTGCTCACTGACTCTTTCATACCTTCTGGAGGAGGAAAAGAACTGTCAGATCAAGCACTAAAGACATGCTTTTGAAGCAAGAAAGCCACTTCAGTCCCTCCTTGTGTCCCACCTGAAGCGAACACTTCTCTTCGGTGCAGTGTTTAAAGCTATTGAATAGGCTTTGGCCTCTGCGGTATAACACTGTGAAAGAATATGTCAGAATGTCTTTAATCCATTAATTTTCTGTTACTGGAAAATGCTTTTCAGACTGTCTTGGTAAGAAAACAGAAACATTTTAGAAATTGCATCTTTAGAATTCTGCAGTGGACACTTTATTCATGTACATCAGTGTAGCTCAGCTATTGTTCATGGCTTAAATAAATTTGAACCATTATGGTTAATACTTCTGCCCACCCTTGTCCTTGCATTGTGCTGTGTCTACTTCTCATCTTGAGTTGAGCATGAAAAATGAATTTGAACATTAGCAGAATCCACTTGGGGACTGGGGCTTTTATTGTAAATAAAATTCTTCATTTGTTATGTCCATAGTTTTCAGCAGACAGTGTATTGATCTCTGGCTTGCCATTCAGAATGACGGAAGGAGCTCTAATATAAGGGGAACATGGCAACATCAGTGGATGGGTTGCATGTGGTGTGCAATGACAGAAACAAACCTGGCTTGCCAGCATACTGTATTATACAAATCATTTGTCAATAGATTATTGAATCAGTTATTTAAAAGAGCAGATTTTTCCAAACCAGAGCATTGCACACAGAATGTTATCAGGGCCAAACAATGTTAAAATGATGCATTGAGGACAGCCTTACAGAGTGTATTTGTGAAGAATGAGACCAGATAACTTAGAGGACATTTCTGCTGATGTATTAGAAACAAAAGTTTTGGTCAGTGGAAATTTTGCTCTAAGGTCCAATTTCAATAGATAAAGAAGAAACTCTGGTAAATGCCTTTTAAAACACAGTTTTACCTAGTCAAACAAGCAATGTTTCGTTTTCTCTTTTTCCAGAGCGTTGCCATGTTGAGTGCTTCTGAAATATATAAATGAATAATGAATAAAAATAGTTTCATTACTTAACAGTGCTTTTTATAGAAGCACTATATGCCATAAGATGCTATAGATAAATGTGCCCTTTTAATTCTTCTGTAAAAATCAGAAATATTTGTCACTTCCCAAGTAGGTTGTTATCTTATGAATTTCTTAATTGTTCAGGAAACTGCAGTTACTAGTGATCTGATGATCTTTCATTTCTCAAAAAAGGTTCTTTTTAAGCCTTCTTGTGCAGATAAAATGAACACAAGCACTATTTTAACAAGTGAACTTGACTTGAAGGAATCACTGAGCTAAAGCCAGCTCTACAAGCACTATTTTAATATCTTTATTACAAAAGACAGATTTTTTTGCTCTTAAATTTCCTGAAGTTTATGTCTTTTGCCACCTTGTGTATGCCTTTTGTATACTAGCTACCTTAAAATGCTTGTGGGGAGATGTTCAAAGACGATCTTGCTGATCTTTGCCCTGAGCTGTATGTAGCTGGGCAACTTGGTTTTCTTGTAGTCATATTTTTCTTGCCTTTATTTGGCAGATTACTGCATTCAAAAGATCTGCATGTAACAGTTATTGTTCAGAGCACCTTTCATCTGTTTCTATGGGAAATATTCCCATATAAATGTGTACCTACCTTTGGGTTAGTACATTGCTACCAGCTAGAACCAGTTTGCGATGGCATTGGTTAGCAGGAAGAAAGGAAGCTCTCCAATGCTTCTATCATTCACTAAGTTGATTGACATATTTTTTCCACATCTAGAACCTGCCACAGAGGATCCTGCCAGCCCCCATTGCAGGACAAGCCCTGTGTGACTGTCATCTGAGATATTGTCACAGAGAGCAAACACATTTTCTCTCAAATCCCAGCTCTTCAGTTGAGAGTGAGCCCGCAGTGTTGAGGAACTCTCTGGGGCTGTGCGCAGGGTCAGCGGCAGTAACTGTCAAAGGTACCAGAAGGGAAGAAAGCCATCCTTGCCAGGCTCTCCCTCTTTCAGTTTTAATTTTTTGTTCCTGAACCTGAGACTTGTATCTTTATTTTTATTGTAGACTGAATGATGAAATAGAGGCACTTGACACAAAAAGCATTAATATGTACTCTGTATGTGTGCAAGGAAGATTTGAAATTGGATGGAGAAAAAAATGTGTGGATTTTAAATACTTTCTCTGGCACCTTCCAATAAAGGTGCCATGAAACAGCACCCCTGAACCTTGTGTATAAGGGTCTCTGTGCCTCATGGAGGCACTTCCTGCACCTGCTGTTTCTCATTGGCTCCTTGCTGCCTGCTGGCTGGTGAGGGTATGCGTGTGATGGCATTGTGCTTCACTTGGCTCCTGTGCCTTGTTACTTGATTTTGACTGTTTTCCCTTGACCTTGACTTTTTCTCCATAATAGGATTTACCTTCTAGCTTTAGGCCATGCTGTGAATGAGCTAAGATGGGCTGCCTGCACATGGTTTTGTATTAGAGGAGGAAAACCCAACTGGCTTTTTAATCAGAGCTTTTAGGAGGTTCCCGCATTCTCTCAGAATTGCACAAAACCTATAGAATCACTTTCACAACCAGAAAAAGATACCTTTACCATCTGCCGATCTATACAGAAATATAATTTTGTTAGGATGTGTGTGAGTGTGGGGAGGAAAAGGACGTTTTAGGAGTGTTCTCTCTTTCTCTTCTGCTCTAGCAATTGGTAGGATGATACTTAAATGTATGAAAATGAGACTTTGACTATTTCTTGTGTTCATCAAAAAAAATGAATATCCTGTAACATGGAAAACCATTCCCCAGCTCTATTTTTTTTTTTTTTAATTTTAACTCTTTTTTTAAAATTTATTTTTATTTTATTTTATTTATTCATTTTAGAGAGGAGAGAGAAAGGGAGAAAGAGAGGGAGAGAGAGAGTGGGGAGGAGCTAGAAGCATCAACTCCCATATGTGCCTTGACCAGGCAAGCCCAGGGTTTTGAACCGGTGACCTCAGCATTTCCAGGTCGACGCTTTATCCACTGCGCCACCACAGGTCAGGCTCTATTTATTTTTATGTGAAACATTCCTCAGAAAATTTTGAGCTGTCATGGTTAACAATTACTGAACTCTGTTCATTATGTTCTGGGCATATTTTTGACCTGCTTTCCATGAAAAATCATCAGATTATGAGGAAAATGAAAAGGCTGGTCATACTAATGCCAGCCTTGCACTTGTAACAGAACAGAATTGGAAGTAATGAGTGAAACAATACATCATTACTCAAAGAAATGTCATGCAGTTAATTCAAGTAATGCAAAATGTATCGTGATTTTCATCTGGAATGAAAATAGATTTGTTAGAACATCAGTAGGCAGTTAATGTTTATCCTATATTTTCATACACTTATCAAAACTATTAAAATTGATTGAGCAAATATACATGGATTTTCAATAACACTATAAGTTAAGGTGGCTTGCTTTTGCTAATAGAGTCTCATGTATGTTCTTTATTATATGTACATAATTTGTATATATGTTCAATTCTTAGAATCAGCCTAATTAATTTATATTATATTTATAAATTAATGATCTAATGTATTTATTTAGTTCCCATTTCTTTTCTCAAACTAATTGACAAAAAATTACTATAAATTTGCAAATAGCTCTTGGGCACAAATCTTAAATTGGCCTACCCTAAGAACTTTCTATAATACTATCTATCTGAACTACCATAGTTTTGTGATCTAAACTATTTTTCTGGGATTTCTACTCCAGGATTTAAATATGCTTCAGGAATTTTGGTTTGGCTGAAATGTATCCATAGTTGGGGGTCAAGATGTAGGTAGGTATGTCTTAGGCAGAGGAGTATTTTTTACATATAACAATTAGTATGACACACGGCACTGACCAGTGTGATAGTTGTTTCTGGAAGCTCTCTTCTGTGCCAGAAATCAGCCTCTTAATTTCTGCATTGTGGGAAAGTCTAAAGAACCCCAGGGGAGGAGGCAGAGAGGAGGGAGCAGCACTCAGGAGGTAGTAAGTACAGAAGTACTTTGATATTTTAATAACAGAACTGTTCGTGGCAATGAATACAGGCTCAGTGACAGCCCTGATTTTAGAGAGGGAAGACTGATCAGAGGATGCCACCATTAAATCATTAAATCCTTGGGCTCAAACCTGTCATTTGTTCTTTACCATCATGGAGGCTAGTAGACTTCCCAATGAACTAAAAACAACAATTCTTTTGTTGTTCCAAGTGGCTGTGTTCCTCACCACGAGCTGGCAGCGGCCCGGCACCAACACGGGAAAGCGAACTGGAGCAGGAGGACCCGAGGCAGGGCTTTCTGTCTGTCTTTTCCTTTTGGGTGGTGGTGGGTATGAAAGTGTATATGTGCACATACAACTTACTAATATCTTTTGTTAGAAATATTTTAGAAAGTCATTAAATAAATTAAAATAATGTTTTATGATGAACAGTCATCGTTAGAGTCACTATTTCGTGTTCCCCGACCAATGAACAGTTGAAACAAAAAAATGAAGTCTCAGGCCAATGGCCATGGGAGTCATGAGCGTCAAGGCTTCAACCAAACTCTTGATCCTCATTCCACTGTTCTTCCCACCCTCTAGTTGTCCTCCATGTGCAGCAAAGCTCTTTGTGTGATCAGTTAGGTATTCTGAGTTCTTCTCCCTAGTCTTAAACTTTCTCCTTGACTCCTGCTTTCCGCTGCTATATTGTGGTTAAGCTACACTCTGTCATTCATAGTTTTTCATTGATTTCGGTGGGTTTCTTGTTTTAACATCATCATCATCCTTTGAGAATAGGATTAACGTTGGTGACTTCTGACAGTCACCAAGAGTAAGCCTGACATGGGTGCTCTGAGTGTGGGGCCGGGCAGGTTAGTCTGACTGGCAGCCGAGCCTGCTCCCAGGTCAAATGATTCCAGGAGGAAATGCATCTGGCTCTCTCGTTTTTCTGTTTCTGTTAGGTTTTGAAATGGCTGTAGTTTTCAAGAGCTCTTTTCATTTTCAAGATTTATTTCCAGTTCAGGAGATTTGCTGGAACTAAGAATTAGCTGTTGAGTGCTAACATTTTAACAGTAAACCATGATCCCCTTCCAATCACCAAAGCTGATTGCTTTAAAAGTTGTTAAATAAGATATATCAGGATAAAATAAATCAACAGAACTTACACTAAAATCTTTGGAGTGTTTCCCATGCAGACATCTAGAATCTGGTGGTCTTTTCTGGTGAGGGACCGGAGGAAGCCCAGCCGCGTTTGCTCGTGCAGCTTCATCTGCCACGCTGCCATCAAAACTCAGGAGGGCCACAGCCAGTGGGACTTTTCACATCAGCCTGGAACGTGAGCACCTAGGGGCTAATCCGAGAGGGTGTCCCGTTTCTGGAGAAATACACATGTGTGAGAGACACCCATACTCACTTTATTAGGAGGAAGCAGCAGACCAGACCCAGCCCACTGCACCACACCTCCATGATCCCAGATTGTGTAAGGGCAGAGAGGGCAAGGGGAAAAGGGACATTGGAATGAGGAATGGGGGAAGCTTTCCTCACCTCTCCTTTTAGAGTGAAGACTCCCACTGTCCTGAAAAGTCATGTGGTGTTGGGGGATGCTTAAGGCTCTGAGCAGGATGATTTCAACAAGAGAATGCTGGCATCTAGGTCCCTGGCTTGATGCTGGCTGAGCTGTGGAACCACTGGCTCCGCAGGACCTGCTATCGGGGGCGCTGGGCAGTCCAAGCTCCAGGAGAGCTTCTCGTTTGCTCTGTGAGTTTGGGATTGCACAGGAGCACAGACCAGTGCTTGCATCTCATTTGCATATTTCTGAACGCAGAGTGCGATGAGGGAGGCTTTTGGAGTGGCCTCAAGTAGAGCAAAAGGGATTAGGGAATAATGAGGAAGGAGATGGGGGGAACTTTTCTACTCCTTCTTAATTTTCTGCTGCCCTTGGAGGAAACACACAAGCAGGTCCCATGGTTCCTGTGAAGGATCGTGAATGTCAGTGTAGCAGTCTGGTGTCACAAGGCTGCTCAAAAGGACATTGATTCAACTGAGGCAATGGCCTATTCAGAAAGGAAGTTGGGTCACGAATCACTTGCAGAGTTATAAAGGGAGACATGACTGTCCTTTTGTAAATGGATACTCAGGAACAGAGAGAGTGACAGTGAAGCTTGGGCACCTTTCTGGAAATAATATACCTATCCACTGTAAACTATCCAGAGACCACTATGTTTGCAGAGAGTCCCAGCAGATGGGACTGAAGCTAGACCAGGTACTCTTGCCTTTCACCTGCTGGCACACACCAGTTACCTAAGATCACTCTGCCTCTAACCAAGGATGGGGAAGTTGATAGAAGTTGATAGATATACAAGGTCAAGGCTGAATCTTAAGCCTATGCTAGGTAGGATATGAAGTTTTCATAGGAGACTGGACTGTTAAGCTGGAGATAATTTTTAAAATTATTAATAATTAAAATAATTACATACAACAAACATTCTATTAGCTACAGGTATAAAACATAATGATTCAATATTTGTATATTTGCAAAATCATCAGCACATGTATCTAGTTAACATCTATCACCATACATTATTACAGATTTTTTTTTCTAGTGATGAGAACTTGTAAAATTTGATCTTAGCAACTTTAAAATATGCAATGCAGTATTATTTACTATAGTTGCCACGCTATACAACATCCTCATGAAATATTTATTTTATAACTGGAAGTTTTTACCTTTAGACCCTCTTTACCCATTTCTCCCATCTCCTCCCACCCTGGCTTCTGGCCACCACAGATCTGGTCTCTGTTTCTATGAGCTTGAGGTTTTTGTTTTGTTATTTAGATTCCGTATATTGACTTATTTCATTTAGCATAATAACTCATAGTATATCCATGTTGTCACAAGTAGCAAGATTTTATTCTTTTTATGCCTAAATAATTTTCCTTGTCTATATAAACCATATTTCTTTATTTATCTATCAATGGACACTTAGGTTGGTTCCATATCTTAGCTATTGTAAATAATGCTGCAATAAACATGGGGGTGCTTATACCTTTTTGAGTTTGTGTTTTTATTTCTTTGGATAAATACCCTAAAGTGGAGTTGCAGGATAATATGGTAGTTCTAATTTTAATTATTTGAAAACACTCCATCCTGTTTTCCATAGTGTCTGTACCGATTTCATTCCCACCTACAATGCAAAAGGGTTTCCTTCTCTCCACATCCTCACCCTCACTTATTTCTTGTGTTTTTGACAAGTCATTCTAACAGCTGTATGGTTTTGATTTGCATTTTCCTGATATTGAGCATCTTTTTTGTACCATTGGCCATCTTTTTGTCTTTCTTGGGAAAAGAAAATGTCTATTCAGATCCTCCACCCATTTTTAATCAGATTATTTGTGTTTCTTTTTGCTTTTGAATTGTCTAACTTCTTGACATATTTTGGATATAACTTTTTATTAGATATATGATTTACAAATATATTCTCCCATTCAGTTGATTGTCTTTTTATTTTGTTGATGATTTTCTTTGCTGTGTAGAAACATGTTAGTTTCATAGTCCCCCTTGTTTATCTTTACTTTTGTTGTCAACTCCAAAAGTTGTGACTGAGATGATGTCAAAGAGCTTACAGTCTAAGTTTTCTTTGAGGAGTTTTACAGTTTCAGGTCTGGGAAGTGATTCAATACAGCATGATTGGCAAAGTGACAGTAGAGACTCCAACTACACATCATCTTCACCTCCACTGCGCTGAGATTCTTCAGTTGCTGTTTATGGGAGCAAAGTAATGACATAAATCCTGAAGAAAACAGTGGTTTGTCAACACCACTATGTTAGATAGCATTATGGGGTTTATTGATGGCTTTAACACTTAGGAACAGAATCTTGAATATGATAGATGTTTGATAAATATTTATGGGATAAATTTTAATTTGGATTCAAACCAGGGTGGTTAGGTAAAGAGACCTCCATTTATTTATTCAACAAGTATTTTTCTGTTAGTATATGCCAGGTTCCTCTTATCTGCTTTTCCAATTCTGGTCTAAATTGGCACTCTTAATCTGAGGAAATACTAATCAAATGGTTGAATGCTATTGAACTTTTTGGAATGACAATGGCCAGAGTGATCCTATTAAACATGTTGAATCCATGTCACTTCTCTGCTTATCTCCCCGCAGTGGCTTCCTATTTTCCTCAAACAAAAGCCAAAGTTATCATAATGACCTGTAAGGTTCCTACATGAACTCCATTTGCCCCTCACAACCAATCATTCTTCCTCCTTTCATTTACCATCATCCTTGTAGTGGATTGAATGGTGACTCCCAAAAAGGCATGTCCATGTCTTAATTCATGGAAGCATGAATGTTATCTTACATGGAAAATGGTCTTTGCAGTTGCCGTTAAGGATCTTGAGATGAAGAACTCATCCCAGATAAGCTGGGTAAACCCTAAAGCTAATGGCAGATACCCTTACAAGAGTGAAGCACAGGGATTTCATAGAGAAGAGGAGGGGACAGCCGGGTCAGGGAGGCAGAGTGTTGGGGTCACAGGTCAAAGAATGCTGGCTGCCACCAGAAGCTGGAAAAGTCACAAAACAGACTCTCCCCTGGAGTTTCCAAAGGAAGTACAACCCTGCTTTCACCTTCATTTCAGACTTCTGACCTCCACAACTAAGAGAATTAGTTTCTGATTTATTTTTAAGTGAAAGGAGATTGAGATAGTGAAACAGACTCCTAAATGAGCCCCAACTCAGGATCCACCCAGCAACCCTGTCTTGGGCCGATGCTTGAATCAACAAAATTATTTTTAGCTCCTGAGGTCGTCACTTGAACCAGTTGAACCACTGGCTGAGGGAGAGAAAGAAGGAGAGAAAAGGGAGAGAAGCAGATGGTTGCTTCTTATATGTGCCCTTACCAGGAATTGAACCCAAGACAGTCATACACCAGGCCGATGCCCTATCCACCTAAGCCCCTGGTCAGCAAACCGCAGCTCATGAGCCACATGCAGCTCTTTGGCTCCTTGAGTGTGGCTCTCCCACAAAATATGTGCGGGTGCTACCTCAATGAGGAATATACCTACCTATACATTTAAGTTTAAAAATTTGGCTCTCAAAAGAAATTTCAATTGTTGTACTGTTGATATTTGGCTCTGTTGACTAATGAGTTTGCCGACCACTGCACTAAGCTAACCAGCCAGGGCCAGTTTCTGATGTTTTATGCCACAAGTATGTGGCAATTTATTTCAGCAGCCAAAGAAAACTGATATAGCCCCCACACACATGCTCCTGCCACACCTGCTTCCTTGTTCACTGAACACTCTAAGCCAGTGGTTCTCAACCTTTCTAATGCCATGACCCCGCAATACAGTTCCTCATGTTGCGGTGACCACAAACCAAACAATAATTTTGGTGGCTACTTCATAACTGTAATTTTGCTACAGTTATGATTCGGAATGTAAATACCTGATATGCATTATGTATTTTCCGATGGCTTTAGGCGACCCCGCCGGAGTCGCGACCCACAGGTTGAGAACCGCTGCTCTAAGCACTCTCCTGCCTCACAGCCCTGAGCCAGCTGTCCCTTCTCCGCAGAACGTAAGTCCTCCAGTGTGTGTACACCATGCATACTCATCTCCTTCAGACCTTTATCCAGATGGTGTGCAAACCATCTCCGGATGGTCACCCCCTTTACCTTATTTAAGATTGCTTCACCCTTCCCATTTTATAGTTTGTAGCAGTAATATTCTAACTTACGCTATAAGTTATTATTTTCTTCTCAGGGTAAGAATGTCAGCTCTGTGAGGGTGGGGATTGCTGTCTGCTTTGTTCATGACTTTGTCCTCACTGCCAGAGACCTTGCCTGGTGCATGATAGGCATGGAGTAAATATTTGTTAAATGAGGAACCCTGATTGGCTAACGAGACTTTTTAATCTTTAAAACTGAAAAGAAGACAAGAGTCCTCCTTTAGTAAGTAAAATGTTTGATAAAGTCTTACACCAGGCTATTGGCGTGTAGTGATAAAAACAGGGTCAACATGGGTTTTTACATAGTTACATACATGTGCATATTCATGAATAGTTAATATTTATCATTTCAAAGTGGCCTGCTCTTAAAAAAAAGTAACAGGTGGTTTCAGCATGAGAAATCCACCACCGCCCCCTGCCGCCCCTCACATAGTTTTCATAGATTCCACGTGGATTCCAGCCAGGCTAGTGAAATCAATTATTTCTTGGCTGAGCTCTGTTTCTGAGGTGATATTTTATATCCTCCTAAATGTCACAAATTAACCCAAGGTTTGATAGCCCATCAGCTGATGAACTTTGACTCCCCAAGATTTTTTTTTATTATTATTAAATTAAATGCAGTGACATTGATAAATCAGGGTACATATGTTGAGAAAAAACATCTCCAGATTGTTTTGACATTTGATTATGCTGTATACCCCTTACCCAAAGTTAAATTGTCTTCCGTCACCGTCTATCTGGTTTTCTTTGTGCCCCTCCCTCCCCCCACCCCCTCTATCCTTCCTTGCCCCATCCCTCCCACCCCCACCCCCATTACCATCACATTCTTGTCCATGTCTCTGAATCTCATTTTTATGTCCCATCTATGTATGGATCCATATAGTTTAGTTTTTTTTTATTTACTTATTTCACTCCAAAAAATGTTATCAAGGTCCATCCATGTTTTGTAAATGATCTGATGTCATCATTTCTTATGGCTGAGTAGTATTCCATAGTATATATGTACCAAAGCTTTTTAATCCACCTGTCCTCTGACGGACACTTGGGATGTTTCCAGATCTTCGCTATTGTGAACAATGCTGCCACAAACATGGGGGTGCATTTCTTCTTTTGGAGCAGTTCTATGGTGTTTTGGGGGTATATTCCTAGAAGTGGGATAGCTAGGTCAAAAGGCAGTTCGATTTTCAATTTTTAGAGGAATCTCCATACTGTTTTCCACAATGGCTGCACCAGTCTGCATTCCCACCAGCAGTGCAGGGGGGTTCCCTTTTCTCCACATCCTTGCCAGCACTTACTCTGTTGTTTTGTTGATGAGCGCCATTCTGACTGGTGTGAGGTGATATCTCATTGTGGTTTTAATTTGCATTTCTCTAATGATTAGTGATGTTCAGCATTTTTTCATATGCCTATTGGCCATCTGTATGTCCTCTTTGGAGAAGTGTCTATTCATTTCTTTTGCCCATTTTTTGATTGGATTGTTTGTCTTCCTGGTGTTCAGATTTACAAGTTCTTTATAAATTTTGGTTATTAACCCCTTATCAGCCGTATTGTCAAATATGTTCTCCCATTGTGTAGTTTGTCTTTTTATTCTGTTCTTATTGTCTTTAGCTGTGCAGAAGCTTTTTAGTTTGATATAGTCCCATTTGTTTCTCCTGTCTTTTATTTCCCTTGCCCGTGGAGATAAATCAGCAAATATATTGCTCCGAGAGATGTCAGAGAGCTTACTGCCTATGTTTTCTTCTAAGATGCTTATGGTTTTACGGCTTATATTTAAGTCTTTTATCCATTTTGAGTTGATTTTTGTGAATGGTGTAAGTTGGTGGTCTAGTTTCATATTTTTGCAGATAGCTGTCCAATTTTACCAACACCATTTATTAAAGAGGCTGTCTTTACTCCATTATATTTCCTTACTTCCTTTGTCAAATATCAATTGTCCACAGAGCTGTGGGTTTATTTCTGGGTTCTCTGTTCTGTTCCATTGATCAATATGCCTGTTCTTATGCCAGTACCAGGCTGTTTTGAGTACAATGGCCTTGTAGTATATCTTGATATCAGAAAGTGTGATACCTTCCACTTTATTCTTCTTTTTTAATATTGCTGAGGCTATTTGTGTTCTTTTTTGGTTCCATATAAATTTTTGGAATATGAGATCTATATCTTTGAAGTATGTCATTGGTATTTTAATTGTAATTGCATTGAATTTAAAAATTGCTTTGGGTAATATAAACATTTTAATAATGTTTATTCTTCCTAACCATGAGCACGGTATGTGTTTCCGCTTGTTTGTATCTTCCTTGACTTCTTTTATCAATGTTTTATAATTTTCCAAGTACAAGTCTTTAGTCTCCTTGGTTAAATTTACTCCTAGGTACTTTATTTTTTTGGTTGTAATAGTGAAGAGGATTGTTTCCTTATTTTCTCTTTCTGACTGTTCATTGTTGGCATATAAAATGCCTGTGATTTCTGAGTATTAGTTTTATATCCTGCCACTTTGCTGAATTCATTAATCCGGTTCAGTAGTTTTTGGACTGAGACTTTAAGGTTTTCTATATACAATATCATATCATCTGCAAATAATGATAGTTTTACTTCTTTTCCAACTTGAATGCCTTTTATTTCTTCTTCTTGTCTGATTACTGTGGGTAGGACTTCCAGGAGTATGTTGAATAAGAGTGTTGAAAGGGGGCACCCCTGCCTTGTTCCTGATCTTAAGGGGAATTGCTTTTAATTTTTGGCCATTGAGTATGATGCTGGCTGTGAGTTTGTCATAGATGGCTTTTATCATGTTGAGGTGTGTTCCCTGTATTCCCACTTTGCTGAGAGTTTTAATCATGAACGGGTGCTGAATTTTATCAAATGCTTTTACTGCATCTATTAAAATTATCATGTGGTTTTTCTCTTTCCTTTTGTTTATGTGATGAATCACATTGATTGATTTGCAAATATTGTACCAGCCTTGCCTCCCAAGAATAAATCCCACTTGATCATGGTGTATGATTTTTTTCCATATATTGTTGGATCCGGTTTGCTAATATTTTGTTGAGGATTTTAGCATCTATATTTATCAGGGATATTAGCCTATAGTTTTCTTTTTTTATGTTATCTTTGACTGGTTTTATGGTCAGAATTATGCTCGCCTCATAAAAGGAGCTTGGAAGTCTTCCTTCCTCTTGAATTTTTTGAAATAGCTTGAGAAGGATAGGAGTTCTTTGAATATTTGGTAGAATTCACTTGTAAAGCCATCAGGCCCCGGACTTTTCTTTGTTGGGAGTTTTTTGATAACTGTTTCAATCTCATTTGAATAATCAGTCTGTTTAGGTTTTCTGATTCTTTTAGATTGATTTTTGGAAGATTGTATGTTTCAAAGAATTTGTCCATTTCATCTAAGTTGTCTAGCTTTTTTGCATATATTCTTCATAGTATTTTCTTACAATATTTTGTATTTCTGTTGTGTCAGTTGTTATTTCTCCACTCTCATTTCTAATTTTATTTATTTGAGTCCATTCTCTTTTTTCTTGGTGAGTCTGGTTAAAGGTTCATTGATCTTGTTTACCTTTTCAAAGAACCAGCTCCTAGTTTCACTGATCCTCTGTATTATTTCTTTAGCCTCTATGTCATTTATTTCTGCTCTGATCTTTATTATTTCCTTCCTTCTACTACCTCTGGGCTTTACTTGCTGTTCTTTTTTTAGTTATTTTAGATGAAGAATTAAGTTGTTTATTTGATCTTTTTCTAGTGTCTTAAGTGTGCCTGTAGTGCTATGAACTTCTTCCCTCTCAGTACTGCTTTTGTTGTGTCCCATAAATTTTGAGTTGTTGTATGCTCATTGTCATTCGTTTCTAGGAATTTTTAAATTTCTTCTTTGATCTCATTCTTAATCCATTAGTTATTTAACAACCTGCTATTTAGTTTCCATGTGTTTGAGAAATTTTGAGCTATTCTGTTGTGGTTCATTTCTAGTTTCATGCCATTCTGATTAGAGAAAGTACTTGATATGATTTCAATCTTCTTAAATTTGTTGAGACCACTTTTGTGCCCTAACATGTTGTAAATCGTAGAGAATGTACCATGAGCACTTGAAAAGAATGTATATTCTGCTGCTTTGGGGTGAAAGGTTCTGAAGATGTCTATTAAATCATGTTGATCTAGTGTGTCTTTTAAGTCTGTTTCTTTGTTAATTTTCTTTCTTGAGGATCTATCTAGTGATGTTAGTGGGGTATTGAAATCCCCTACTATTATAGTATTGCTGTTGATTTTGCCCTTTATATTCATCAAAGTCTGCTTTTAGGTGCTCCTATATTAGGTGCATTGATATTTATAATAGTTATTTCTTCCTGTTGTATTACTCCCTTTATCACTATGTATTGGCCTTTTTTATTTCTTATTATATCTTTTGTTTTAAAGTCCATTTTGTCTGATATAAGTATTGCTACCCCAGTTTTTTTTTCATTTCCATTTGCATGAAATGTTTTTTTCCATCTTTTTACCTTCAGTCTATGTACATCTTTTGTTTTAAGGTGTGTCTCTTGTAGATAGCATATGTACGGGTCTTGTTTAGTTATCCATGCAGCTACCCTATGTCTTTTGATTGGATCATTTAATCCATTTACATTTAAGGTTATTATTGATATGTAGTTGTTTATTGCCATTTTATTCTTTAAAGCTGTATTCCTCTTTTGCTATATTCTTTTCCCACTTTGATCTGTTTACAACAGGTCCCTTAACATTTCATGCAGCATTGGTTTGGTTGTAATGAATTCCTTGAGTTTTTTTTTTGTCTGGTAAACTTTTTATTTCTTCTTCGATTTTAAATGATAGCCTTGCTGGATAAAGTAGTCTTGGTTGAGGTTCTTGTTCTGCATTACTTTGCATATTTCTTGCCATTCCCTTCTGGCCTCAAGTGTTTCTGTTGAGAAGTCGGATGTCATCCTTATGGGGGCTCCTTTGTAGGCGATAGCTTTTTTTTCTCTTGCAGCTTTTAATATTTTCTCTTTATCACTTAGCTTTGGTATTTTAATTATGATGTGTCTTGGTGTAGGTTTCTTTGGGTTTCATTTTAATGGAGTTCTCTGTGCTTCTTGAACTTTTGAGAGTTTCTCCTGCATTAATTTAGGGAAGTTTTCAGCTATGATATGATTTAACAAAGTCTCTATTCCTTGTTTTTTGTCTTCTTCTACAGGAACCCCTATAATGTGAATGTTATTTCTCTTCATATTGTCACAGAGCTCTCTTAGAGTTTCCTCAGACTTTTTGAGTCTCTTTTCTTTTTTCTTCTCTGTTTTCTTGCCTTCATTCAAGTTGTCCTCGAACTCACTGATTCGATCCTCAGCTCTATCCACCCAGTTTTTAATTCCTTCCATTGTGGTCTTCATTTCTGATATTGTATTTGTCATCCCCAACTGATTCTTTTTTAATATTTCAATATCCTTTTTTTATACTTGCTATTTCTTTATTTAGGTGTTCATAATGACCATCCATTGTTGTTCTGAGATCCCTAAGCATCCTTACAATCATTATTTTAAATTCCGCATCCGGAAGTTTGATTATTTCCATATCACTCAATTCATCTCCTAAAGTTTTCTCTTGTGGTTTCATTTGGATTGCACTTCTTTGTCTTCTCATTATGTCTGTGTTTGGGTGTTTTGTTTGTAGAGCTGGTTGAGTCTAGGCTTGGTGTTGTCTGCCTCCAGTTTTCAATTGTGTTATTTCTAGGTCTTTTTGGGTTGGCGTCAGCTATTATAGCCTTGTTTACTGATCTCAGCAGGGGGCTTTCTTGAAACTGTATCCAGGAATGTGGTGGGTGTAACCTGAAACTCTGAAGGCCTCTTCTACCAATTAATCTCTCTGGGGGCAGGGTGTTTTCTCAGCTTCAGTAGGGGGAGGTGTATCTCAGATCTCCATGCAGACCTGAGTTACTGCCTGTCCTCCCCACTTCTTGTTTTTAGCTGTGTCTTGTTGCACTGACTGGAACTGGAGAGATGTCTGGAGATCTCTGATCTGGAAGTAATTTAGTCTTTTGTTTTGTGGAAGGATCAGTCCCTCCCCCAGCTATGGCTGCCTCCAGCACTGGATGAGTCAGCTTTTTATGTCATCCCCTGCATTACTCTGCCCCTCACCAGCTGTCCCTCTCTCTCTCCTTTCCCCTTGGAAGATAAGCTGGTTCTTTCAAAACACCTCGCTCCCTGGTCGCCAGGCAAGTGCCTGTGACCAGTATTTTCTGCTCTTTTCCCTGGAGTGAGAGCCCCTCTGGACTCTCAGCCTCACCGCCCCCCTCCGTTTCTGGAAGCAGGGGAGGTTCAGGCGCTCTCTACCAGGTTTGTTGAGGCTTCTTTTTTGCTCCTTGGTTTTTGAGAGCTGTTCTTGTAGTCCAGAGTTGGTTTTTCACACTGATTGTTCCTAAATTGATTTCATTTTAGTGGTGAGAGCTGGGAGTCTGTGCATCTGCCTACTCCGCTGCCATCTTTAGGTTGACCCCCAAGATTTTATATGCCACCTTTCTTGTCTTTCTTGGGGAGTCTCGATCAGGCAGATATGAGGTTTTTTCATCTCTTCAGTCACTTTTTGTTGTTTTGTCTTCTTGGCTTCTCACACATGCAAGTTCCCTTACATACATCCTTATTAACAAATCTCTATTTATTTAATCCCTTTGATTAGACCTTCTTTAACTTACTGCTACTTGTACATAGGCCAAGGCATTGCCAAGACAGTCTATCTATTTATTTATTTCCTGGATTGTTAAAAAGAAATAACTGAAGTTGACTTATAAAGTAAGATTAAGTGCTTTAAAAAGAACAAAGAAGGTTGAGAAGAAATAAGGACAAGTAAGATGTAGCCAAGAGGAGAGTTAGTGTCTGAAACCAATGTCCAGTGTCCATGTTCTTGTTAAAGAGGGCCTTAAAGTGGGCCCTGAGATTTCTAGCACCAACCTGAAGAAGAAAAGAACCTGTGTCCTTGAGGTGGACATCGACTGATTGTTCAGGAATTGCAGAGATGGGACCAAGTCAAGATCAGAGGCCTCCTTTCTGTGGAATTCTTTATTCTGAAAAATTTGTGATTGACAACATTCTCAAAACAGCCTTGCAATTCGCATGGAGGCTCTCCCTGAGAAATACTTGTGGATTCTCCTCCTCACCACCTCTGCCACTCCTGCTAAACCTGTCTGTTTCTCGCTTTTCCAGCGAGATCATCACACAGAAGCTGGCACGGTCTTTTTAGTAGAGGCATTAGGCTGCATTCTTCCCTGGCTTTGAGAACTATTTGTGATCATTTCTTTAAATTAGAACAAAGTCTGGCATCTTCACCTTGGCCTCTTAGCCTGTGTCATCCCCTCCCCACAGAGGCATTCTGTGATACTGCCACAGAGCTCAAACCAGGGAACAAGCAAGGTTAGGATGATTAGGACGGCTCTCTACAGGTCCTGTTGCCAGCATTGCTGAAGGTGTGGGGACAAGGAAGAGTAAACGCCACTGCTGATGGGGTTCACTGCTTTTTTTTTACCCTCTTTGAGTGCAAGACTATTTACACTTCTTGAAATTATCAGTGATCTTTGGGTGGTGAATTGGGGAACTGGACTTTATTTTTATTTAGAGGACCCTAGTCAAGTCTTTTAACCTTTTTTGGTTTTGTTTTCTCATCTGAAAATAAAGACACTATCCTTACCTGCCACCTGGACTATGTCAAAGACTAAATTCAGATGCTTCAAAAATTAGTATAATGAATAGATTTGGCTTGTGGAGCATGGCATGGCATAACATTTATACATTTTTCTTTGTCTATTATTCTAATACTTTAAGGCTGGTCAAGGGCTTTATTTTAAAAGGTGCATCATTTAATTATGGCCCTAAATTTGTAAAACTAGAGCTTAAACAGAATTAAAGAGAATTTTCCTGGATTTCTATATGAAATCACATAGCAACTGGAATGACCCAGACAAACATTAAACTCCTTAATTAAAAAGACATTAAAATAACATCCATAAACCTTTAAATTGATGGAAATTGCACATTCTATGAACCTTTTTTTTCCCCTTTGAAGCATGGTGTATGTGTTATAATTTACATACATTTTTTTTTTTTTTTCATTTTTCCGAAGCTGGAAACGGGGAGGCAGTCAGACAGACTCCTGCATGCGCCCGACCGGGATCCACCTGGCATGCCCACCAGGGGGTGATGCTCTGCCCATCTGGGGCATCGCTCTGTTGCAACCAGAGCCATTCTAGTGCCTGAGGCAGAGGCCACAGAACCATCCCCAGAGCCCGGGCCATCTTTGCTCCAATGGAGCCTTGGCTGCAGGAGGGGAAGAGAGAGACAGAGAGGAAGGAGAGGGGGAGGGGTGGAGAAGCAGATGGGCGCTTCTCCTGTGTGCCCTGGCTGGGAATCAAACCCGGGACTCCTGCATGCCAGGCCGACGCTCTACCGCTGAGCCAACCGGCCAATTTTTAACATAAATATATATAATATATAAAATATGTATAAATTTTCTCCTGTTTTTAGTGCCTAGGGAGCATAGGTGAGTGAATGATTGTGGGGTTCATTCATGCTGAGAGTTGCTTTGCTATGGTATTTTTAAATGAAATCCTCAGGGGAGTCTGATTAGTCTAGATGCTCAACTCTTATTAACCATAATGGGAATTACTGTACATGTCTCTCTCCTTTACATACAGCACTGAAAAGTGATCCTCTCACACCACCTTTGTGCCTTGCCCTTGAACTAATTTTAATGAATTTTTTAAAGTGCCGTGTCATCTCTGTGCAGCCTTCAGGTAAGGGGATTGCTAACAATTTACTGATAGGCAGTAGCCCTTCATTGTGCAGTGCTCAATGAACACATGCTGGAAGGGTTTGGGCAGGACTGACTCACTTTCTGGACTATAAACTTTTCTTACTCAGTTTCAAATGAAGCTGTTCTTCTTCCCCTTTGCCTTCTTCTTCTTCCCCTTCTTTCTCTTCCCCCTCTTCCCCTTTTTCTCCCTCTTCCCCTTTTTCCCTCTCTCCCCCTTCTTCTCCTTCTTTTTCTTTTCCTTCTCCTTCTTTTCCTCTATTTTCACCTCTTTTTTTCCTCCTCATACACATCTCAGCTTCCTGATAGTATTCAGGACTAATGTAGTTTTGAAACTATTAAAATATTATGTAGAAAAGAAGTTACATATATTCAAGGCAGTTGTCCTTTATTTTCAATTTTAGAATTTTACTTTTAATTTATTGTGTCGACATGGTTTCAAGTGACCCACTCAATATAACATCTTCTACTCACTTATTTGTGTCCCCCATGCCCCATGCAAAGTCTCTTTCTACCCATTTCACTCCCTTTGCCCCTCCTCCCCCTTCTCTCTGGCAATTGCTACCCTGTTGTCTGTATCTATGTGTTATATATACAGTCGTCCCTCACCACATTGTGGTTCACTTTTCGTGGTCTCATTGTATCATAGATTTTTTAATTGTATATATCTAATTTTGTATTGTGGATTTTTTGCTATATCATGGGATTTTGCGGTACATAAGTATTTTATATCAATATATTTATTATTTTAATTATTTTTGTGGCAAAATAAGTTTGGAAAGGTTTATAAGAGCACAGGAAGGGTTTATAAAGCCTTAAAATGTATATAAATAATAAAATGAGTATAAGGTCATTACTTCGCGGATTTTCGCCTGTCGTGGGGGTGGGGAAGGGTTCTGGACCCTCCCTGCAATAGACAAGGGACCATTGTATATAATTTGGCTAATCCTTTCACCTTCTTTGATCCCATTCCTTCTTCCCCCTTTCCTAGTTGTCCTTAATACAATCTTTTAGTAACCAGCTAAAGCATTGCTTGACTAAATAAATGTATTGTTTAAATTATGTCTATGTAAAACATCTAGTTATACCAAGACACCAAGTGTAATAATTTTCAAATTTTGCATTTTTTTATTATAAGAATATCTGACTATTATACAAAACCAGAACCATCTATAATCTCATTACCCAGAAATAACCCGTGCAAAAATGTTTGTTTCTATTCTATTTCTGGTATGTTTTTCTACAATCAGAAACACTGTATAACCTGATTTTTTTTTTTACCAATATTACTATTGATATTTTATGGTGTTTTAATATATACTTATCACTGAGATTTTCAATAGTGGACTAATATTGTATCATATGGATCTACTATGATTTCGTATTCACAAATCAACCTCTTTAAAATGAATATTTGGTAAAAAATATTTGGTCATATTCCTGATAAATTTCTTAAACTGGAATCATTGGTTGAAATGTTATGTGCTGTTTAAATTGATAAATATTCCCAAATTTGTTTTACATCAGCAATACATGAGAACACTTGTGTTACCTGATACAGGGTAAACTTTTACATGTATTTATTAATTATTTTTTTTATCAGTTAATTATCTGTTAATGTCCTTTGGTCCTTTTTTTATTGGAGTTCTTATCAAAGCTCAATTTGTTAGAGATGTTTTAGGAATTAGCCTTCTGCCTATCATATTTGTTGCAAATATTCCTATTTGACCTCATCCTCTTCAGTTTGCTTATATTATCATTATTATTATTATTATTATTATTATTATTATTATTTTTAGTTTGCTTATATTATTAACATAAATATTTTTTATTCCTTGTCTGGTATTTTAAACTATCAAAGTTGTCATTGTGAGTTTTACAGTTATTTTTATGCTTACAAAATCTTTCAGCCCTGGTCAGTTGGCTTAGTGATAGAGCGTTGGTCCAGCGTGTGGATGTCTCAGATTCGATTCCCAATGAAGGGCACATAGGAGAAGTACCCATCTGCTTCTCCACCCTTCCCCCTCCTGCTTCTCTCTCTCTCTTTCCCTCTCCTGCAGCGGTGGCTTGATTGAAGCGAGCTGGCCTTGGGTTCTGAGGCTGGCTCCATGGCCTCCACTGTAGGTGTTAAAAAGAGCTCAGCTGCTGAGCAATGGAGTAATGCCCCAGATGTGGCCTTGCCAGGTGGATCCAGGTCAGGGTGCATGCAGGAGTCTGTCTCTCTGCCTCCCCTCCTCTCACTGAATTAAAAATAAAAAATATTTCTATCCTTCCTGATATAAGTTAAATATACTGCTCACAAAAATTAGGGGATATTTCAAAATGAATATGAAGCAATAGAATATCCCCTAATTTTTTGTGAGCAGTGTATTTACATATATTTTCTTATTTTTTGAAAAAATTTTTTTCCCAGCAGCCCTTTGTAAAAGGTAGAGAATGCTGTTTCAAATTATATATGAAGGGTCCAGGTGTGGCAGTGAACCAGCTAGTTATGTTCTGGAAGCAGAGCTGTGTTTTCACATTCTAAAAATAATAATACATGCAAATTGTTTTTTAAATTCTTAAATTTGTCTTTCTATTATTAATTACCAGTTTTACATATTTTCTGCCTAGACCAGGGGTCTCACTCTCGCGGCCCGCCCACCAATTTTGTGCGGCCGCAGACTGGCCCGCAGACTAATCCACGAAGTTTGATTAGTCTGCGGGCCGCACAAAATTGGTGGGTGGGCCGCATGTGGCCTGCGGGCCGTGAGTTTGAGACCCCTGGCCTAGACGTAATATTGAAAAGGTAGATCTTGGGAAATTTTTCAGTTTTGTAATGTCTTCTGAATTATAAAGGATGTATTAAATATAATGTTAGTGCTTTACAGTCTATATTATACTTATTTTAATTATCATATAGAATGCATTCTCCAATACTGTAAACCAGGGGTCCCCAAACTACGGCCCGCGGGCCACATGCGGCCCCGTGAGGCCATTTATCTGGCCCTCGCCGCACTTCCAGAAGGGGCGCCTCTTTTCTTGGTGGTCAGTGAGAGGAGCATAGTTCCCATTGAAATCCTGGTCAGTTTGATGATTTAAATTTACTTGTTCTTTATTTTAAATATTGTATTTGTTCCTGTTTTGTTTTTTAACTTTAAAATAAGATATGTGCAGTGTGCATAGAGATTTGTTCATAGTTTTTTTTATAGTCCGGCCCTCCAACAGTCTGAGGGACAGTGAACTGGCCCCCTGTGTAAAAAGTTTGGGTACCCCTGCTGTAAACCCTTGAAAAACATAAATCATACATGCCAATCACCAGTTAGCCACATTATTTTATTATGCTGAAAACCATTCTGTGACTTGACAAAAGACACACAAACTAGCCCACCGCAGTGCCAGTGGGTCAGTGGCTGTGGCCTGGTGGAGAGGCAGGGGAATATCCTATTTCCTATGTTACTGATGGTCTAAAAATTTGGTGGACTTGAATGGAAGAATTATACACATTTTATCAAAATTACATCACATAAAAAAAGAATATGAGTAGGAAAAGATGTCTTTAACAAAATTTTCATTCTGTGTTCATTTCTCAGACTACCTCCTGAATGACCTTTATCAGTTTTTGAAATGAAATTAATAAAAATTTGTCCAAATAGAAATATATTTAATCTAAACCTGATATAGTGTTTACTTTTTAAAAAATTGAGATATCATTGACATATAATAGTTGTATTAGGTTTAGGTAAACAACATAATGATTTGTTACATGTATATGTTGTGAAATGATCACCACAGTTACAGTTTTTTTCTTGTGATGACAACTTCTAAGATCTCTGTAGTGTTAACTCTTAATTATTTATAACTGTCTGTCTGCTTTTTGTTATTAAAAAGTGCTTTTGAATTGATCATTTTAACTTCCCGTCATGTTTTAATGGCTGAAATAAATTGCATTAAAGAATTCCCACTGTCTGATGTGACTGAAAATGAGGTTTTGAAGATAGGATACCCATCCTCTGTGGAGTGGAGTTGAAATTATTTTTTTATTCTTGATCTCAGGTAGTTGAAGTATGCATCTCTATTAAATTCTCAATTTACTAGTGTCCCTATTTTAACTCGATTATAACATGGCTGTAATTGTTCATTCCTGCTGATGGGATCCCTATATTTGTCCTTATGCTATGAGAATATAGAATTCAGTATAATGAGGTCACCCAATGATAGAGATTCTGCCTGCAAAACCAAGTGACCATCTATTTTATTTATGTAAGGCCAGTGGCCAAGGCCAATATCACAGCAGCCTGACCCATGCAGGTTCGCACTGGATTCGGACAGTAAATAAACAACGGAGCCAAAAGCTGATGGGTCATCATTTTTAATCCTAGCTTGCACCTGGAGGGCAAGTAAAAACACACACTGGGCTTCAAAACCCACTCATTCAGTGCTCACAAAGCTACTGACTTACCCGACTTTCCTAGATTCAAAGGTTTCTAGCTCACCAGACTTATTCACCTCTGTTCCCCAATTCCTTCCTTCTTCCTGCACAAACTCTGCACAAACTGGCTTTTTTTGTCAGCACTCTGCCATCTTGGCTGCTTCTCCTGGCCTCCACATGGCCTCTCTTCTCTCTCTTCTAATGCTAATCTCAGGAACTGAGAGAGCAAGCTCCCGGTCTGCCCCACTTTATAGTGCAGAAATCAAAACCTTTAATCCAATATACAAAATAGGGAAGTCTTTAATACAAAGTCACTTATCTGAGGCATGATGGGATTGTACCACCCCACATCAAAAAGGGTGGAAAGGCTTAGTCCTAAAACCAAGACCCAGGCTACAAGGATCCTGCCTGCCCACAACCAGACCCTACACACATTAATATAATCATGCCCATTCCAAGCATAAGGGCAACTAATATCATCACCTGAGCGATGGGTTCCCACGTGGGCAGCACCATCTTTAACACAGTGAGCATAATATATTTTATCTGCCCAACAATTTACTTCCTGGCATTACTCATATAACATTTATATATACCATGAGATTTTTGTAAACATTTGATAAATGTTAGTTTAACTGTATAAGTTAGCACCTCTGTTTTATAGATTTAAAGGTAAGTTACTCAGAGCTTAACTAATCCAAATCAAACATTTATGAAGTGGCAGAGCCAGATTTCAAACCCAAATGGTCTAACTCTAGAATTGATGATCTAAATTTGTGGTCCTGGGGTTTTGAGGGTCCCTGAGTCCCTTTCTGGGAGATATAAGACCTTCCATTTTCCAACTACACATCTGTATGAGAGCGGCTTTTCTTCCTATGCTAAAGCCAAAAGACTTATCATGACAGATTAAATATAGAAGTAGAAATGGAATGCAGTTATCTTTCAGCAAGCCTTTCATAAGAGCTTTACAAAACTAAAAAACATTGCCACTTGTTGGTCAAATAAATTTTTAAATATGATATATATGTTTACTCGCTTATAGTTTGTATTGGGTGTGGGGGACAGGCTGTAAGCAGGCCAGGTCGTTGTAGCCTAAGGCTTAGTTTTAAGACTAAGCTTTTCCCCACACCCTTGACTGATTGCATGATGTGGGGTGGTGCACTCCATTGAGGAATCCAGTTATGCCTCAGATAAGTGACTTTGTATCAGAGACTTCCTTATTTGTATATTGGATTAAGGGTTTTTGGTTTTCTACACTATAAAGTGGGGCAGACCAGGAGCTTGCTCTCTCTTGGTTCCTGCTATCAACATTGCAGGGACCTTCCTAATCTCTTGCCCTTCATGGGAAAAGCTGGTTTTCTGCTTTTCCCTTGTCTTCTCTTGTGGTTTGCCTGTCTTGATGAGACACTGATAAACAGAATGGTCCACCATCCTCTGACTCCGCCATTTCTTTACCGTCTGCCTGAATCCAGTGGGAACCTGCATGTGAATGGTTACAATGGTGGTTCCTGGCCTTACAACTGGTGTAGTTTGTGGCAGGATTTGGAGATCGATATGGGGCCGCCACCTCTGATGGGTGGGGTAGAGGACTGGTTGCTGCTCTGGCTCCCCATGGCTGTCCTTTTAGGGGCCATGGGCTACGTGTTTTTTACTCAAGAGGAAACCAGGAGTTCTGTGCGAGAAGCTGCCTGAGGTCAAAAGCTTCAGTATGAATTGCAAATAGGACAGCAGAAAAGGCTGGAATTGGAGTGAGCACTGGAGAAGGAATTACGGGTTCACGAGTTGCAGTTTGCCCTGGAAGCTGAACGTTTGCACCAGTGGATTCAAGAGCTTAAGTCTCAGCTTCTGGCCAAAAGCCAGCAGCCACAGGAGACTAAATGGTCACCAAAGGAGCAGCAGCACCTGTGCAGGTAGATTGGCTTTGAGTCACTGGGAGCAGGCACTTGCAGCTCCTCTTCTGAGGAGGCTCAGACTGAAGCTGCCATACGCACACTGAGAGCCTGACCAGTGGTGGCCAAGAAGGTAAAAACCCAGCAACAAAGAGTCCCTCAGGGTCAGCCACAGCCTCCTGCCCAGGTAATGGAACACTCTGTTGTCTAGCCCTATACCCAGGCAGAGCTGATGGAGTTGGGGGCACAATTTAGGCAGAAACCTACTGAAATCCTGGTAGCCTAGTTACTACGATTATGGGACATAGAGGTGGATGGCATCATGCTCTCCGGAACAGATATGGAGAAATTGGCCACCATTACCACACACTCTTCCTTGAGGCAGAGTCTTTAGAACTGCCATGGCAACCCAGGAGACCATACCCTATTAGAATGGGTGATGGCCGCCATTCGTATGGTCTGGCAGAATGCTGGAGAATTGCCAGGGGCAATGAGTTGGTGGCAGTGCTACAGTGAGTTAGTAAAGATCCTTCTGGAACTAGGTATGAAGAATGCTGTTTTCAACCCTGGGTCCCGTGGGCCAGATGAGGAAGTGTTTATGGCAAAAATGAGAGAATTTATTCTTGCTAGCACCCCGTCAGCCCTTTTTGGGTCACTTGTGGCTATCTTGGGCCCCTGTGTGGGGCAGCCCATCAATGCAGTTACACAGATGGTAGCAGATTTGGGAGAGCTGGAGGCCACTCGGGATCATAAAGCAGTGAGGGCTGCTGCCTATGTTGCCCCCCCCCCCAACTAACAAGGGAAACGGGCCTGTAAAGGTTACCTGAACGCAGATGTGGGTAGACTTGATTGCGGCTGGAACAGATAAGGGGAAATTGGATGGCCAGTCTAATAAAATTCTTTTGGAGCTTTGGCAGCAGCTTAAACCAGAACAGAAGTTCCAGCCACTGAGACGAAAGGCCCCAGCAGCTACCAATAAAACGTTTGGTGCACACGCAGCTCGGTTACAAGATTATATGATGGAGACGGCCGAGGGAGAGGAGAACTCCCAAGACCCATTGTACCAGTTTGAATAGGAAAAAGGCCGAGGGACCCGTCTAACGGGGATGGGCGGGGACCGGAGGCCACATGTGGAACTGGCTATCCACTGGTCCCCTTCCAATGTACAACGGGTGTTGGCCTTGGTGGATACAGGTGCAGAATGTTCCTTTCTCTATGGAAACCCAGAGCTGTTTGCTGGGACCCCACTGGATATTGACAGTTATGGGGGCCAAACTGTTCAAGTGAAGCCAATAACTATTCCATTGGGGATAGGAAGACTGCCTCCTAAGTCATATAAGGTGTATGTATCTCCTATTCCTGAATATATTTTGGGGGTAGATGTCTTGCAAGGACTGTGGTTGGAAACTACAGCTGGGGAGTTCTGGCTGTGGATCAGGGTTGTGAAGGCAGTATTGTGGGGACACGCATCACATTCCCCTTTGCAATTACCCATCCCTCGGTGTGTGACTAACACCAAGCAGTACCGCCTGCCAGGTGGTTATGAAGAAGTCACAGGCACAATCCCTGAACTAGAAAACATGGGGATCATCCGGCCAGCACACAGTCCTTACAACTCCCTGGCATGGCCTGTGTGCAAACCAGACGGAACCTGGAGAATGACAGTAGATTATAGGGAACTTCATAAAGTTGTTCCCCCTTTGCACGCTGCTGTTCCCTCGATAGCTAACATGATGGATCGACCAAGCCATGAGTTGGGGACATACCCCTTTGTGTCAGAGTTGGCCAATGCTTTTTTTCTATATTGATATATCTATAGAGAGTCAAGACCAATTTGCCTTCAGTTGGAAAGGGAGACAATGGACCTTTACAGTGTTACCCCAGGGCTATTTGCATAGCCCTACCTTGTGCAATGGGCTGGTGGCTGCTGACCTGGCTAAATGGAAACAGCCAGAGGTAGTCCGCATGTACCATTATATTGATGATATTATGCTAACTAGTGATTCTCTTCCAGAATTGGAGCAAGTGGTCCCTACCCTGCTATCCCATTTGAAAGCATGTGACTGGGCAGTCAACAAGAACAAATTACAAGGACCTGGGTTATCTGTTAAATTCTTGGGAGTTGTCTGGTCGGGTTAGACAAAGGTTATCCCTGACGCAGTTATAGATAAGATTCAAGCATACCCCGTGCCCACTACAGTAAAGCAGTTACAGGAATTCTTAGGTTTGTTGGGGTATTGGTGAGCATTTATACCCCATGTGGCTCAGTTACTACGTCCCTTGTACAACCTTATTCGGAAGGGGATTCGTTGGGATTGGACTGAGCAGGCGCAAGGTTCATTTGCAGCAGCTAAGAGAGCTGTCAAGATGGCACAGGCCTTGAATGTGTTTGATCCTGCCAGGCCCTGTGAGCTGGATGTTCATGTAACCTCAGAGGGGTTTGGATGGGGCTTGTGGCAGTGGACAGAGCATCTACGGCAACGTATTGGGTTTTGGTACCAATTGTGGAAAGGTGCTGAAGTTCATTACTCATTAGTGTAGAAGCAGCTGGCAGCTGTGTATGCTGCCCTCCTGGCCACTGAGAGTATTATGACCACAACACCAGTTACAGTCAAGACCACATACCCTATTGCAGGATGGGTGAGAGATTGGGCGATCAAACCACATAGTGGTATGGCTCAAACCTCCACCCTGACCAAGTGGGGTGCCTACCTGCAGCAACGCTGTGCTCTTAGCACCAGCCCATTGAGGGCAGAACTGCAGGGAGTCTTGGGTCCAGTCACATATGCGACCTTAGAGTCAGGTGCAGCTGGGGCTCAGGAGGCAGAACCTGAAGTCAGTCCCTACCAGGAGGGGCGGGTGCCCATCCCCAAGGATGCCTGGTATACTGATGGTTCTAGCAGGGGCCAACCTGCCAAATGGATGGCCATAGCCTTTCATCTGGCCACTGAGACTCTTTAGATGGATACGAGTACAGGCCAAAGCAGCCAATGGGCAGAATTAAGAGCTGTTTGGCTAGTTGCCCATAATGAACCTTCACCTCTGGTAATCTGTACTGACAGCTGGGCCGTCTATCGTGGACTTACCCTTTGGATTGCTACTTGGCACATTAACCAGTGGATGGTAATGTACCATCCACTATGGGGTCAGGCCATGTGGCAGGACTTACAGGAAATAGGACACCAGAAGCAGGTGACAGTATATCATATCACAGGGAATGCCTCTCTAGCCCATCCTGGGAATGATGAGGCAGATATGCTGGCAAGGGTGCGATGGTTGGAGACTATACCTGCAGATGATGTGGCACAGTGGCTCAACTGGTGCCTGCTCCATAAGGGACAGAAAACTATGTGGGCAACGGTTAAGGCTTGGAACTTGCCTGTGTCCTATGCAGAGGTACTTGCAGCCTGTGAGCAATGTGCAGTATGTTCCAAGGAGCACCCTCGGAGACCACTGGTGTCACCTGGACAGGTCCAGAGGGGTCATGTTCCAGTGACATGATGGCAGATAGACATCATTGGACCCTTTCCAAAGTCAGAAGAGTACCAGTATGCAATCACTTGTGTAGAT
Organism: Saccopteryx leptura; assembly: GCF_036850995.1. Taxonomy (NCBI): domain Eukaryota; kingdom Metazoa; phylum Chordata; class Mammalia; order Chiroptera; family Emballonuridae; genus Saccopteryx; species Saccopteryx leptura. The sequence continues at coordinate 79,038,385 of NC_089512.1, forward strand.
ACTGCTACTGGGCTGCTTGCTGCTTACCCCTCCCGTAACACTGACCAGAGGGCAGTCATACAGGCTCTGGACCACCAGAGTGCTGCATATGGGTGACTGCTGATCCTTGAAAGTGACAATGGTACCCACTTCACTGGTTCAACGGTGAGGCAATGGGCTCAAAAGCTGGAGGTGGACAGGAAGTACCATATTCCCTACCACCCCCAGGCTGCTGGTGTCATTGAGCGGTATAATGGACCCTTAAAGCAAGGACTGCGACAGGAGGTGGGCACCAGCTCCCTTACTGGATGGACACACTGCTTATGGACAGTACTCAGGATTTTGAATGAGAGACCTCAAGAGGGGAGCCCAGCTCCAGTAGAGGCCCTCCTGCATCGGGCAGCTGCCCCCATTCAGTTGCAGATACGCACCATGGACACTTTACTCAAGCCAGGTTTTGGACAGAAGGGCCACGTGCTCTTGCCTACCCCAATGGCCCTTCTTAAAGGCCAATGGCTTCGGTGGACTTGGCCCTGGTCTGTACAGGCCCCCCCATCTGAGATGGGTGGCCTTGTTGGCACCATGGGGAAAGGGGCTAGAGGTGGACCTTCAGTTAACTCCTTGGGCAACCAGCACCTGGCCACCTAAGGTAGAAGTCTATTTATTACCCCTTTAGTGCTCGGTTCCTGCTATCACCATTGCAGGGGCCTCCCTGATCCCTTGCCCTTCATGGGAAAAGCTGGTTTTCTGCTTTTCCTATGTCTTCTCTTGTGGTTTGCCTGTCTTGGTGAGACACCAATAAACAGGATGGCCCACCATCCTCCGACTCTGCCATTTCTTTACCGTCTGCCCGAATCCAATGGAAACCTGCATATGAATGGCCACGATGGCGGCTCCTGGCCTTACACCACTCTTCACGGTAATATTGTTTTTTGTTTTGGAAAATATGATTATTATAAAAATATTAATGATGTTGCCCTGTCTGGTTGGCTCAGTGGTAGAGCATCGGCCTGGTATGTGGAAGTCCCAGGTTCGATTCCCAGCCAGGGCACACAGGAGAGGCACCCATCTGCTTCTCCACCCCTCCCCCTCTCCTTCCTCTCTCTTTCTCTTCCCCTCCCGCAACCGAGGCTCCATTGGAGCAAAAGATGGCCCAGGTGCTGAGGATGGCTCTGTGGCCTCTGCCTCAGGCACTGGAATGGCTCTGGTAGTGACGGAGCGACGCCCCGGATGGGCAGAGCATCGCCCCCGGTGGGCGTGCTGGGTGGATCCCGGTTGGGCATATGCGGGAGTCTGTCTGACTGCTTCCCTGTTTCCAGCTTCAGAAAAATACAAAAAAAAAAAAAGAAAAAAAAGAAAAAAATATTAATGATGTTAACATGTTGGTTTATTCCAGTGATAGTCAACCTGGTCCCTACCGCCCACTAGCGGGCGTTCCAGCTTTCATGGTGGGCGGTAGCAGAGCAACCAAAGTATAAATAAAAAGATAGATTTAACTATAGTAAGTTGTTTTATAAAGATTTATTCTGCCAAACTTAGCGAAAATTTGACATAAAGTACTTGGTAAGTAATTATTATTATATGCTGTAACTTTGCTTTATAAATTTTATAAAGTAAAGTTACTTCCCTACTTTATAAATCACCATTACTGTGGAACCAGTGGGTGGTTAGAAAATTTTACTACTAACAGAAATACAACAGTGGGCAGTAGGTATAAAAAGGTGGTCTACCCCTGGTTTAAACCAATAAATATTAAATATTCTCAGTTACATTTCTAATTAAATATCAGTATATTTCAGTAGGTATAATCTACAGAACACAGTTCTTTGGTATCATCAATAACTTTCCACAGTTTTAAGGGGTACAGAGACTAAAAGGACTGTGAGCTTCTCTGAACCCCTCATGAGATCCCCCACTCCTGTGCCTCAGCCCCAGCTTCTCCTAGGTTTCCCCACTATTTATGATTTAATTCTCACTTAAAAAGAGAACAAAGATATGAGCCCCATTTTCTAAAGGGGCAGGTAGTTTGGAACACGAAGAGGCAGTCGCCACAGGTCTAAGGATGCTACGCTTTGCAGCCTGGGCCCATCTGGACTCCCTACAGGGAGCATGCTCTGGAGTCCGCTCAGCTGTCTTCCATCAGTTACCTCATGCTTGAAACAGGGTGATGGTGCTTACCTCATCCACTTGTTATGAGCACCATGTGAGTTAACCTAGTGAAATGCTTAAACTGTCCCTGGCACAGGTGGAAGTTCAAATATTAGCTATTGTTACTAAGTTTCTACACAGTTGTGAGAGTTCTAGAAGAGTACAATGTGATTTTGTGTTCCATGAGTTTTCTTAATTTTTTTTTCTCTTCCTCTTTTGGAGCATTTTATTATTAAAGCCTAAGCTTCCCAGTCTAATTTGTTTTGCTTAATAGGGCCTGGTCTATGAAAGTGGCCTTTTTTTTTTTCAATTGTGTGGTTAGTTCCATTTGGGGTGGGGTTGCTATCAGAGTACATTTCTTTTCCTGTAAATTTGCAAATACGGAAACTGTCATCCATCCTCCCTCACTGAATTCCCTCAATTATTTGCAGTGCACATCCCGTAAATGCATAGATTTTCCTTCCTCCCCTCCCCACCCTGTCAAGTGTTGATGTTTGTATTCTGTACCAGGGGCAGATCGGGGGCTGCTATGCACACTGCAGGCTCTGCAGCCTTCTGCTGGCTGTAATCAAGGTTGCCTCTCATCTTGGGCCCAGGGTTGGTTTTCTTCAAGGCTTTTGCTCACTCTAGGATCATGTTCCCTCTGCCTGATGGCTTGTTTCTCAAGCTGCAGTCCTGTGCTCCAGGTCAAGTTTTTTCTCCAGATAGCACTGGTCTGCCTGTTCATCGATAGGACTCACTCTCTTGTCTGCCTTCTTTCACCTTGTCTGCTTCAGTCCGCTGTCCCTGTGGGAACTGGTAACCAGCTGAGTATTTTTTATCCAGCTGTGTCACTGTCATTCACATACCTTCTGATAGACAAAGGCCTGTCTTCCCACAAGTGACTCCTCAGATGCAACACCAAAGACTAGTGTCAGTGGGGGTGGCAGAGAGGGAATCCTTATAGCCCACCAATGCCCTTCGTATCTTTGTGTGTCCATATGAATGCATCAAGACGGTCTCCATTTCCCTGTACATCCGGGAAGTTTCTGCTTCTCCCACAGACTTCCAGGCTGTCTTATTGACGTTGAAGATAAAATGCCTTGTGATAAGGACTTGGAAGATTTTTTTAAATCCAAAGAGAATCTTATCCTGGCTATTTTTAATTGAAAAATATTGGGTTTTTTTTAATGTGGAAGGAAAATCATTTTGTAAATTAAATATTTTGAACTTTGTTTGCTTACTTGGGACATTTCTTCTGCCAAAACGATATGAGCTAACTTACAATACAACAGATTTATTTTGATTGTGAGAAACTGAGATAGAATAAAAATATCTAGGATAGTCCAAATGTACTTTGTGAATGTAATTTTTAAAATAAAGTAAATAAGAATAAAATATTTCAAATTCCCCAAATTTTGAACAATCAGTTTAATGATCACCTCTTTCTCTTTCACCATGATTCATCAGCTTTAACTTCTTGGTAATACCTGTGCAGTATCAGTCAGATACGTCCCCTTTGCTGAACAGTCTGACAGTAGGCTGTGGCAGACATCAGTGCCAGATAGGACAGGCATCTCAAGGTCTGGACAGTTCTTACTACATGCTATTCTTGCTAAATGTTTGAATATAGCAGTTATTTTGTAGATGCAGCTGTAAAAAAGATGAACTTGACAGGAACCTAACCAGTAAGTATAGCCAACTGCAATGAGGAAATAAACATGCAGTTAACCAAATAGTACAGTGTATATAAGCAATGGCTAAACCTCCCTTTGGTAAGACAGAGCCTGGGATGTACATATCCCTGTCTCCTTCACTTGCTGAAAATAAATAAAACTAGCTAAGGACAACCATGTCTAATTTGTGAATAGGGCACTCCAAGTGGAAAACCCCTTGGATTCAGTAACATCAAGACCTTTCACTCCTAAATAATTTAGCATGCATCTCCCAGGAAGAGGGGCATCTTCTGGTACCACTACACTTTTGCTGCATCCAAGAAAATCCACCTCAGTTAAGTGATTTTATTGTAACTTCCATGCCTAGATTTCCTTAGTTGGCTTTTTTCCTCCATGATAAAAGACCCAGTCAAGGTTCATATGTTGCAGGTGGTTATTAAATGTGTACCACTTTGCTACTTCCCTTGGTTTTTCATGGCATTAAATCATTTGAAGAATCCCATATAATATTTCACTTTCTTAATTTATCTCTTTTCTCATGATCCAGATAAGGTCAACATTTCTGGCAAGGCTGCCAAATTGGTGACGTTGTCTACTCATCACTGCATCATACCAGGGCACATTATGTTTGGCCACCGGAATTGCTATTAGTACTGCCAGCATCTCACCGCTTGGTTAGAGGGTGACTATCATCTGTTGTAAAAGATATTTTTTTTTGTATTTCCTATGTAATAGGTAGTAATGGGTAATGTTAAAGACTGCTACTCATTATCTGAAATAAAAAGGCAAGGCTAATTTTTTTTCAAAAATTATTTTTCAATTACAGTTTACATTCAATATTATTCTGTATTAGTTTCAGGTGTACAGCATAGAGATTAGAGAGTCATATACTTACAAAGCATTCACCTTATATTTTCAGTACCCACCTGACACCATACGTAGTTATTGACTATATTCCCTGTAATATGCTGTACTTTATATCCCCGTGACTATATTATAACTACCAATTTAAGACAAAGTTAAATTTATTGTAATGGAGAACTATGCTTGTCAGCCACAGATTCTGAGCAGATTGAACTGGAAAGTGCGGGTTAGGAAGTGGTAGATTCTTGGAGGTATCAGTGGACTGATGATTGCTCATGAGAGAGAAGTTAGGCTGATTAGTTGGTACCTGGACATGTGTGAATTTGTTTGTGATTGGCTGATTTTTAGCAACAAAGGGCTGTCACTGATTGAATAACAAGTGAGTGCCAATTGAATAAGCTTCAATCTGGTTCTGAAGGCTACTTGTTACCATAGCTATGAAACAATCTGTCTTTTCCTGGGTTTATGACAACTTTAATTTTCATCTGAATATCTTGTTCTCCAGTAGAATTTCTCCCATTGGTTCAGTTTGTACGTTCATTAATGATTTTTGCCTGAGTTGTTTATAGTGTGGGGCTTATAAAATGTTGGTTATGTAATTCTATCATTTTTTTTCCTACATTACCTGGCATTCTCTTATAAGAAAAAACTTGACTGTTGTTTTTTTGTTTGTTTGTTTGTTTTTAACTCCTTCACGTTCCCTCATTTCATATTTATATTTCTCTTCTCTTGTATTTATTCTGCAATCCTACAATAACTCAATTTCAGAATTACAACACCAACATTTATAAAATTCTAATCCAAGGATGAATGGCCTGAGTTGAAAGTATCTTTAGAGAGATACCTTAGATTTTGTTCTGGTTACACTTGATTGGCTCAGAACACACAAAACAATATTTGTGAGCTTGGAAGATATTCTGAAGGGTGAAGACCATTTCTGTATAGCTCAGTGCTGATGAAATTGAGGTTGTGCCAGTAATTATAATTACTATTTATTGAAGGATACTGTGTGTCCAGCACTGTTGTAAGTACTTTGCATGTTTTCTCTGTTAATCCTCATGAAAACCCTTCAAGATATTACAGTTATCTCTTTTAATTCATTGATGAAATATCTTATGCAAAGTTACACTGATAGTAATGTGCAGACAGGAGGTGACAACCAAGACAGGCTGATGATAGAGTCTAAATTCTTAAACTCTGTCATACATGTGTTTTAAAATTTTGTTAATAAAAAGAGCTACTTGTATTTATCTTTAATTTCCCTGTCAGAACACTTTTCATACCTTATTGAAATTGCTTCTTGGAGTGTCTTTTACGTTAGATGTAAGACCTGAACGTTGGAGACCATGATTCTATTGTTTACTGTTGACTATGCACATGATATATATTTTTTTATATAAATATATATATTGCATCATGTTTAAATGCACTCATTGAATTTTTAATAATAGCAGTAAAGTTATGATTCCTCTCTGTCAGACATTGTGCTAAAACCTTAAATTTATCATTTGAATTCTTAAAGCAGTCATACAGAAGAGCTATTACTATAAACATTGTAAAACAAATAGTTTCAGAAAGGTAACCTCATTATACAAAGCCTTTCAGCTAGTAAATACTAGAGCTGGCCAGGAATTCTTGTCTAAGATGCCTGTTATTTAGTATCTCCCATGAGATCTGTTTCTAATGAAATTCTTCCCAGTCCAGTTCATTGGTACTGACACTAGTGGAAGGGTATTTGACTAGCTTTAAAAAAGTAAGGGAGATAAAAGGCCAGAAAGATGCTGTTATCCTGAGCAGATACTCCATCCAAAGCCAAGGAATAAAAATAATATGTAGAAGAGATATCTTGCTGTAAGGGTTCTGAAATCCCTGCGGGGAAACAAAAATGAAGCAGGCTGTTTTAACCAAATGCCAGTAGAAACTTAATGACAATTGGACTACTTTGGGCTTGCAGAATATGTGAAATTGGATTTGAATTTCAGATGAATTATGTATTTGCAGACATTACCCATAAATCCTTGCTTAAGTGTGCTTCATTCTCAGTGCTGACTCAGTGTTCCCTCCCCCGAGGACGCTCTGCTCAGGCCCCTGGTTTCCTCTCACTGCCCTCAGTCTCCTGCCCTCATCACTCCCAGCCCGGGGTGTTTGAGTTCCACAATACTGTGCTCTCCGAGCTGTCACTGCATTCGCTGTTAGTTGTGAAGGGTGCAGCACGGTGCCCTGGGGAAGACTGCTCTTTGTAGTCTCCTCACCAAGCTGTAGCCAGAAGCTCCGAGGCTCTGTTGCCTCCAGGGCATCTCTGAAAATGGTTATGTTGGTCAGGGTTCAGTTGGTAGTAAGGCCTCTTTAAGCAGGCAAGCACACGAAATATTCAATGAAAGAAGAGTCTCAAAGAAAATAAAAAGTGTAACAAATAAAACAAGCCACTGCATCTCCTCTATCTTTATCTCTGAAGGAAAATTCTATCTATAATGTTAGAGAGGCTTAGCAGGCAGTTTTCTCTGAAAATGGAGCAGATCATTATCGACAGAGAATGGAAAGTCATTCTGAATCAGTAGCATAGCCACAGAAAGATCAATAGAAATGTGTTGTAGAATTGGGCACCTAAAACCTGTACAACAGTGTTAAACAGTGTCACCCTAATAAATTCAATTTTAAAAAATAATAAGTTAAAATAAAAAGCCTGGCCTATGGTGGTGCAGTAGAGAAAGCATCAACCTGGGATGCTGAGGTCTCAGGTTCAAAACCCCAGGGTCACTGGCTTGAACACAGGCTCACCAGCTTGAGCACCAGGTTGCTGGCTTGAGTATAGATCAAAAGTATGATTCTGTGGTTGCTGGCTTGAGCCCAAAGGTCACTGGCTTGAAGTTCAAGGTTGCTGACTTGAGCAAAGGGTCACTGGCTCTGCTAGAGCCCTGGGTCAAGGTACATATGAGAAGAAATCAATGAACAACTAAAGTGATGCAACTATGAGTTGATGTTTCTCATCTCTCTCCCTTCCTCTCTCTCTCTCTCTCTCTCTCTCTCTCTATATATATATATATATATATATATATATATATATATATAATATTTCTCTCTCTAAAAAAAGATAAGCACACAAAAAAAGATATGTGATAGCAGGAAGTAGTAATGTATTAATTAGATAATGGATCAGGGATCACACCAACAAATATGTGAATTCCAAATCTGTGATTTTTGAATGATCTAATAATTATCCTCTCTGAGAATCAGCTTCTACTGTGTAAAAGTAATGAATTGGATAGTTATGGGAAGCAGCACGTAGAATCCAAAGGGAAAGCTGAACTGTAGCAGGCCTCAGAAATGAAAATAGAGCAGCTGCAGACATCTTGATTGGGAAATGACATTCTCCTCAGGATGCTGCCATGAAATGATGCGGCCCAGCCATGCCTGTTGCTGTGTTCCCAGGAGCTGCCAAGAGTCAGATTCCCAGAGCAGACCATCTGTTTGGCCCAGCCTTGGTCTCTAACCGGGGGCAGGAGAGGTCTATTTCGTTTGGCAGTCTAATGGGACTGCTTGCTATCGGTGAAGGGCAGGTATTCTAAAATAATTTGGGTAGAAATAGAAGCTTAGCTGGTGGATACCACAGATTTCTGTTTCCTGGGTCTGGGGAGATAAACTTGAACCAGAAATATTTGTATTTGCATAAATGTACACACATGTGATGCTCATTCACTTTGTTATAACACCGTTCTTTACTTTCTGAGCTAGATGTGGAATTAGAATTTTAAAAACTATGTGTATAAATGTATTTTAAAATATATGTGTATATACAGTATATGGAATTTAGGCAGGAACAGGTGTGCTTTATGGTTGTTTGTTTTAGAAGCTAAACTGTGATTCCATGAGCCATCATGACTCATTGTTGAACTCTTCTTTGCATTTTTAGAACACCCAAGAAAAAAGCCTTATAGTTGTTTTTCAACTCTCCTGTAACAAGAATAGAATTAGAGCTAACTCAGGGGAGAGTCTTTGGCATGTTGAGGTACTCTCTAGTATAGTAGTATTGAAATTATTCTTATGTCAGGATAGTTATATTTTTTTCATCTTTTCTAAAAAGATGATATCAATTATATAAAAGATAAAAATTCAACTTGCATATCTAAATAAATCTATATTGATATTCAACCACTTATCCTTCATGCCATTCACAAGTTTCAAAAGCGTGATTTATGTATATACCGCTCTTCAGTAAGAAAATTTTTTATCCATACTGCAGTGGCAGAAACTTTAATTTACCTATCATTGTGGGTTATTTAAACGTAGTCAAAATTAGTTGATAAACTGAATCAAACTCACAAGCAAGAGACATTTCTTATATTCCCTCTCTGTTGTAAAATGTATCTCTTCATAGACAGTGATATCACAGAATATTTCTCCTCCTCTCACATCCAATACTGTATTTCATAGGCCTGGTTCTGTTGGTTTTTCCTCCTAACTACCAGAAGTCCATCAGTTTCTCTAATTTCCAATGCCAGCATCCTAACCCAAACTGCCTGCATTGCTCACCTGGGCTGTGGCATTCACTCAACTTTCTCTTCAATGAATTCTGTGTAGTAGTCACAGAGAACTTTATGAAACACAGACCTAATCACACAGTCACTCGCTTCATCCCCATTAAAAACCTTTGATGGCTTCTTCTGCACTTGTGATAAAGACCTACTAATTTTTTAAACTAAGTCTTGCTCCAGTCTTTCACTACCCATGCCAGCTCACATGTCCCTTCTTCTAGAAAGGCTATTCTGACACCCCGGCCACAGTCAATTTCCCTTATTGTATGCTCGGGACTAGCATTCTCCTGTTTGTAACTGCACATCTGCCAGGATGATCAGATAATTTCCATCTGCTTCCTGTAGACAGTGAGAGCAAGGATGGTATAAGCTATTTTTTGCTCATTATGGTAATCTTAGCACCGAAGTTTGCATATAGTAAGTTCTCAATACTTATTGAATGAAGTAATTAAGATTTAGGGATAGTATATTTGTCAGCTGTTATAGCATAGCTAACAAGTGGTGACTTACAACTACCACATCATTAATGTTTTGCACACAGGTCTGCAGGCCAGCTGTGACTGTGCTGGGCTTGACTGGGGTCAGCCAAGTGTGGGTCAGTCCCACCTGTCTTCACTCTGGCCTGGCTAAAGGAGCAGGGACGTGTTGCTGTCATGGTCGAGGGCAGAGGCTTAAGAGGCCAAGCCAGATCACATGCACATATATATATTGCGCATATATATATATATATATATATATATATATATATATATTTTTTGTATTTTTCTGAAGCTGGAAACGGGGAGAGACAATGAGACAGACTCCCGCATGCGCCCGACCGGGATCCACCTGGCACGCCCACCAGGGGCAAAGCTCTGTCCACCAGGGGGCGATGCTCTGTCCCTCTGGGGCGTCGCTCTGCCATGACCAGAGCCACTCCAGCGCCTGGGCCATCCTTGCTCCAATGGAGCCTCGGCTGTGGGAGGGGAAGAGAGAGACAGAGAGGAAGGAGGGAGGTGGTGGAGAAGCAAATGGGCGCTTCTCCTATGTGCCCTGGCCGGGAATCGAACCCGGGTCCCCCGCACGCCAGGCCGACGCTCTACCGCTGAGCCAACCGGCCAGGGCAGATCACATGCACATATTTAAAGCTTGTGATCAGAGGGCCATGTGATACTCATGTTCCTTCAGCAAAACAAGTCACATGGCAATTCTGTTAGCAATAAGGCAGAGAAGTATACTCTTCCTACAATGTAGGAGGAGGAGAGAATGTATATTAGTAAATACTGTCTTCTAACATCGATGATAAGTAAACTCATACAAGATTTTAAGACAAAGGAATATCTATCTCCAATATGGACTTGAAAGCCATGGATTTGCCACAAACAAAGAGCCCCCACAATATAAGAAATATATCATGAGTAATTCCTCCCAAGTGAACAATATTAAGTTGAAGTTTACTAGACTTGCTGCTACAGATCCCGTGCAATACATCAGTCACTTCCCAGCTGCCCACCATGCCTAAAAAACTACCATGGTAGAAAAAGACATCAGTCATGTGTGCCATGTATCAAGTATTTCTGGACTCCTTTGTTAGTGCCCACTATATAAAAAGCTGAAATAAAAATAAATAAAATAAAAACAAAGAACCAAGAATTTATCATCTGTAGATAAAAATGGATGTGTGTTTGTGCCTATTTTTGTATATGTCCAGATTACCTAGCGAGATGTATGCTGTCTATAGCCCTGCTGCCTCTAGGTGGGGGAGGGAAGGGTACTGTGAAGAAATGTTTACTTTCCACCATAAACCCTTTCCTAAAAAAAAATCTGTAATATAACATGTAAAGCTCAATTCTATTTACTGTGAAGAGTATTATCATCGGAAATGCCATTAGGTTTTCACATTTCTCTCATGGCTTTGTTGATTAATTGGAAGAAAAAAAAAAGACTAAGAGTAAAGTTTGTCATAGTTATGTAATTGGCTGAAAATGAGAAGTAATCAAATCTGACTTTTGCAAATGGCCTAATGGCCTCTTCTACAGAAAGCTGAGATGTGTTGGCATGAGGAGGCCACACTTCGTAACCTAGGTGTTAAATGTCACCACATTAGAGCTTATTAACATTAGAAGAAAGATAATGAGAAAGAAGTAAAGAAGTTTTCATAATTTGAAAAAGCCCTTTGTCCTAGCAGGCAGATGCCATTGGATGGCAGAAATCTTGGCCTGGAGAGTTGGCAGGGGATTTGGGCTGCTTTCTGAGACTCACCACAGAAAACAGCAATCAGAAACAGAGCCCAAACCAAGCGTCACCCCATTCACAATCTGATTATCACAGGAGGATACAGCTGGCAGAAATCTAGAGAAAGAATCTCATCCAGAGGAGAAGCAAGGCAAACAGTGTAAATTTAAGAATGTGGACCTGTATTAGTTATAAGCAGCTAAAAGTTGCAACTATGATATAAAACATTTTAAACTAGGTTTTAGGGAAGTTTTTATTTCTAATAACACATATCATTTTTATGAACTTTTTATATTCAGTAATCATAACAGCTACCATTATTAAAAGCAGACTTATCTAGTTAACTGCACTTGACACGTATTCCAGAAGAAACTTAGGGCCTGGGAAGTGACCTGTCCAACCTGACGCACCTAGAGAAACCTTGAAATACACAAAGCCATTCCAACTGCAGAAATCATTTCCATAACCCCTGGACCACGCCACAGCCCTGGAACAAGACTTGGGCTAGGCAGCTGACCTGATACAGCTCTTAACTTACTGAGAAAAAAGTTGTGGGTTTCAGATGGATTTCTTACTGTTGTTGGTTTTGTTTTTGTTTTGTTGCTGTCTCTGCCCCCACCCTTCCCTGGTTTTACAGCTAATGGTCTAAATAGGTAGGAAGAAATAGTTTTGACAAATGCTCAAAGATAATAGAACTGACAGCCTTTCGGGGTAATGGGGGAGTAGAGGAGCAGACACTTCCCTTTGGCCCTCTGCTACAGGTTGGTTCATGTTCATGACGCCATCCTGGTATATGGCACTTTGATTTCTACCTTGAACTCCAAGATCAGAATTTTTTCAGCTCGTTGAATATAGTTACTTCTTTCCCTCAAACTTGGAAAAATAATTGTAAAAACTAAGTCACTGCTAAATTTGATTTTTACCATTGGGCTTATCACAAGGCAAATAGGCTACCCAGCCATGTAGCTAACTAACAGTTGTATGATTTTAAGGAACATTTTCTTAAAGAAACATTGTTCTAAAGCATATTTTATCTTTTGAATTAATCTACTTCATTATTTTGTTCATCACTTTCACATTTGAGGTTGTGGTCAAGTACAGAGATTATAGACTATCACTGAAACTCTGAAAGTTCACAAGACTTCTCAGATCAAAAATTGTATTTGGTCTTTTATCTATTAACTGTATTATGCAATTATTTTATAGTTAACAAATTGCTGTGATGTGAAATGTTTGGGTTAGGATAATGAAGAATTTTAAATTACATACTCAGCAGATTTCCGAACCAATTTTTTAAAGAAGTATAATAACTCTACATTCATGGCTGTGAATGTGATTGGACAGCCAGTATGCTTATGTTTTGAGAAGATACCTTACAGTTCTTCTTTATATCACGAGTGCCATGTAGCTCCTCACTTTCTGACCAGTGATGCTATATAAAACAGGGTTTATTTCCCATTGCTTACAAATGAATATTACTTGAATTTGTTATGAATAAAATGAACAAATTTTTAATGCTATTCTTTTTTTTTTTTTAATTCACAAAAATATGAGAAAGTAAAAAAGACTGATAATTCCACAGCCGGAAATAATCCCTGTTAATCTTTTAAAATACTTTCTAGGATAACAACTCTGAAAATAATATCCTATTGCTTCATTTCCAATGTCATAGGAGTTTTTCCTTATCATTGAAACAGTATTTGTTAACTTCGTTTTCAGTGGTTCCATAATGTTTCATTGATTTGGTTTTCCATAATTGATTTACTTCATCTGGTTTTGAATGTTTGGTTTGTTTCTGAATTTTCACTATTACAAGTCATGCTGCAAACATTGCAAAATTTATGTAGCTGTAGCAGAGTAGGAAAATATTTTACTATTGCATACATTGAATAGTAATATTATTCCTGATATATGCTAGTTTTTTAAGTGAAAAAGCTGTCATGTTCATTTGCATTTATTTGATTACCAGCAATGTATTATGACTGAACATTATTTTATAAATTTATTCCAGTTCCGCTGGTGAGGAAATTGAGGCTCAGATAGGCTAAGTAATTTGATCAATGGCATACAACCAAGGAAGACAACAAGCAAGAGTTGACTCAATGTTTTTCTAATTCTAATACTTGTGTACTTAACCAACATTGTATAAATTTAGCTTTGTCTTGTGCCTCTCGGAAGCATTCCATTTTTTTTAATGTTTAGGTACAGTGTTATCGAATATTATCAATGTGTCAACATACATCTAAATAGCAATGGCTAAGCCAGTGGTTCTCAAAGTGTGGGCCAGGCCACACTGGTGCACCCTAGAAGATTTCCAGGTGTGCCCTATGGTATTCCAGAGAAATATGTGCCTGTTGGGGACCAAAAACCAACAGGGTTTTTGGAGTTTAGATTTTGGGGGGACAGAGGTGTGGGAAATTGGCTGTAAGCTGACAGTCTGCCCAACCCCCCACCTCACTTGCCTGATTAGGTTGCAGAAGGCTGTTAAGCTGTGGTGCTGGATTGTTTACACTACCCCCCATGTTCCCCAGAAAGACTGGAGGCAAGTTTCTTCTATCCTTTGTTGGTGTAAAGTTAAGATGGTACACATAGTGGGGGTTTTCTGCACTCAACACAATTAAGAGTAAAAGGAGAGGAATTCTTCAATGTATTGATGAAGAAATGAGAGTTTGCCTTTCAAATATATTTCCAAACATTGAAGAAATTGCTAGGACACATAAGGCTCATGTTTCTCATAAACACAAGAATGAAAAAACTTAACACATTTGCTCCAGGACCTGCAGAATTTACTAAATCTTATGAAAATGTATCTATATATATATAAAAAGATAACATTTTTGTCATTTTTTATTTTTAACCCCTATTTTCTATGAATTCTAAAAAGCATAACTCAAAAAAATATAACATAAAAATGTTTTTTAATGTCAGAATAAATTTAATTTTGTCATATTTATTTTATTTAATTACCATAAAAGCACACTTGGACTTTATATATATATACTTTTAATATTTGACTTAATTATTATAACATATTTCTCAGAAATTTGTATATATTGTGCCTACAATTATTTCTAGGATTTTAAATGTGCCGAACTTCAAAAAGTTTGAGAATCACTGGCCTAGATGCTCGTTTTAAAGAGACAGTATGCGGAAAATTAACTTGAATTGTTTAAATTTTATGTTTGTGTATCTTTATAATTCAAATAAGATAAATAGTATCTGCCTATAAAAAGTTATCAAAAATGTTCAATGCACATTGAAATCTGCTCCTTGGATCATATTCCTTTGTCATTCCTTATGAAGGGTCATGAGAAATGGTTTCTCAGGAATGGCTTGTTCTCAGGTGAATGAGTCCGTTTTCTGCCTGCAAATTCCACAGATTGGCCTCTTGTTGCCTCTGGCTCTAAGAGTATAGTTCACTTCAATTATGTCTCAGTTCAACAGATCTTAAATGTTCCCTGCTGTGTGCCAAGTCCTGTGCTAGCTGCTCAGAATAATGTTAAAAAAATAAAAAGCCAGAGCTTTTACAATACTTACTAGAGGTCAGGTGCTGTTAGTGCTTTATGTATATTAACTCACTTGTTTCTAAAAAAAAAAAAGAAAAAAATCCTTTAAATTGTCACCCTTGTTATACAAATAAGGGAGTAGGTTGAAAGCGGTTAGATTCTGTGCTGGAGTGGAGCCAGCACCCGACCAGAGCAGACTTACCCTAGGCCTTCACTCTCCCCAGAGCTCCGATGAGAAACCTGTGGGCAGAGCTTATTTTCTCTTGGAACTCTCTGGGTAGAGCAGAATGCATTGTTTTTCAGAAGATATTTTTTAAAAACCATAGTTCAAGTTTGTTTTGTATTTTGTTTATTTGTTTTGTTTTTTGTAGTTCAGTTTTGATTTGTGCTGTTTGCAGGAGACAGCCCTGGCCCCCTAAGCCCCTCCAAGGAATTTGGGCTGCCGCATACATGTTGCATGTATCTGTTTGGAACCTGCCAGCAAGCTCCACCCACTAAGCTTTCTGTGAGGATGGGGAAGTCTTGTCAGTCTGCTCTATTCAGTGTACTAGCCACATGTGGGTCCTGAGCACTCCCGGTGGGGCCAGTGTGACTGAGGAACTAAGTTTTTAACTTCATTTTCATTAATACAAATAGCCACAGATAGGAGTGGATCCTGTGTTAAATAGTGGTGCTTCAGATGGGTCTTTATCGTGTTGCTGTCAATCACCTGCTGCCGCCTCACTGCCCAGGCTTGAGCCAGCTGACCTAAAGGGGGACCAATATAGCGCTCGCCAGTGCACACAGCTTACGTGGAGCTGTCTTTTGAGGAATAGGGCTTTTTGGAGGGGAGGACAGTGGGGTCTATCTATTTCTCTATCTTTTTAGAGTAAGTTTCTAGCAACAACCAATTAAAAATATCCTTAGACATAGAGCATCAGCCTGCCATACAGAAGTCCTGGGTTTGATTCCCGGTCAGGGCACACAAGAGAAGTGACCATCTGCTTCTTTCCCCGCCCCCTCCCCTCTTTTTCTCTCCCCCTTCTCTCCTTCTTTCCCTCTCACAGCCAGTGGTTTAATTGGTTCAAGCATTGGCCCCAGATGCTGAGGATGGCTCAGTTGTTCCCAGTGCATCAGCCTCAGGCATTAAAAAAAATAACTCAGTTGATTTGAGCATTGGCCCCAGGTGGGACTTGCCGAGTAGCTCCTGGTTGGGACAGTGTGGGAGTCTGTCTGTCTCTCTATCTCCCCTCCTCAAAAAAAAAAAAAAAAGTCCTTAGACAATCTCAGGTTTTGTTGTTTTGTTTTGTTTTAAAGGGCTTTTTTTTTTTTTTTTTTTTTTTTTGTATTTTTCTGAAGCTGGAAACGGGGAGAGACAGTCAGACTCCCGCATGTGCCCGACCGGGATTCACCCCGCACGCCCACCAGGGGCAACGCTCTGCCCACCAGGGGGCGATGCTCTGCCCCTCCGGGGCATCACTCTGCCGCGACCAGAGCCATTCTAGCACCTGGGGCAGAGGCCAAGGAGCCATCCCCAGCGCCCGGGCCATCTTTGCTCCAATGGAGCCTCGGCTGCCGGAGGGGAAGAGAGAGACAGAGAGGAAGGAGGGGGGGCGTGGAGAAGCAAATGGGCTCTTCTCCTATGTGCCCTGGCCGGGAATCGAACCCGGGTTCCCCGCACGCCAGGCCGACGCTCTACCACTGAGCCAACTGGCCAGGGCTTTTTTTGTTTTTTTTTAAGTTGAACTTATACTTGACTAAAAATAGTGAGTAGGTGTTACCTTGCTAGACAGCTTGGTTGGTTAGAGCCTCATCCAGGAGCACAGGGGTTGCCGGTTTGATTCCCAGATAGGACATGTACAGAAACTGATGGATGTGATGTTCCTGTTTTCCTCTCTGTCTCTGTCTCTCTCTCTCTTGCTAAAATCAATAATTAAGTTAAAAAAAAATTTTAATGAGTGTTAAATGTCTTTGAAGTAGATTTAAATTGCATAGATCCTAGAATGTAAAATGATACTCACTGGTTTCATTTGGAAAATTATTAAGGGGCATGATACTGTTAACTGTTTGTTCAACTTTGCCTGGTATAGTAGAATGCAAATATTTGACCTTCTTGACAAAGATGGATAGACTGAAGCCACATACCATGATAGCATTAGGTTGTCGAATAACATCGTTATTCATGATTATGAGGAATTATTCAGGTGAAATGGCAAACCTAATAGAAAGCTATTATTTGTGCAGGAAGTACAGTTCCACCGTCCTTGTCATTCCAACCCCTTAGTCAAATTGAAGATAAGATATGTGTATTTATTTTACTATAAAGGATCATTAATAGTATAATTTTAACAAATGGAACCAATTATAATTAGTAATTTAGTAAATCAGGTCATATAGCATACTTCCAGAAAGAATTTGGCAGGCTGTAAATCTAAGACATGATCAGTATTTGTCATTTAGGGGATTGTTTTATATTTATGAGTTTATTTTTAGTTGTGTAAAACGTATATAACAAAACATATGTAAAACTATACTTTCAAAGAAGATTTGAGAGGTGCCTTAAATTTATTTATTTATTTATTTATTTATTTATTTATTTTTATAAATAAATTTTTATTAATTTTAATGGGGTGACATCAATAAATCAGGGTACATATATTCAAAGAAAACATGTCCAGGTTATCTTGTCATTCAATTATGTTGCATACCCATCACCCAAAGTCAGATTGTTCTCCGGAGAGGTGCCTTAAATTTAAAGCAGTATTTTAATGAGTGGCTTGTTGCTGACCATCAGGTGTTTGCAGAGCCTGGCTGCTGTCCATTTTGTAAGTGAAGTCGCACTGGAACATGACCATGCTATTCTTAGGTGTGTCACTGCTGCTTCCATGTGACAACCACAGGGTTGAGCAGCTCTGACAGAGACCACATGGCCTGCAAAGCCTGAAACATTTGCTCTCTGGCCCTTCACAGAAAAAGTTCGCCAACTCCAGCCCTAAGGAACTACAAATGAAAAAATAAAAATCAGGCACTGGTTGATCTCAAAGTAGTTTTCAAGGAAGTCTCTGAATCGCAGGTGGGAGAAGTGCATCTGGAGCCATCCAATTAAGGAAGCAGGATTGCATGTGTGATGCTGTTCCACTGTACTAGATCATCAGTTTCTTCGTAAAGTGCACTAGAATTATCACAGTATGCTATAAAAACAGAAAAGGACTAGATTAGTCTCCTGTGGAAACACTTTAGAATGTTCTTGCCTGAAACTTTGATACAATAAATAAATTCTGGCCCTGACCATTTGGCTCAGTGGTAGAGCATCAGCCAGGTGTGTGGATGTCCCAGGTTCAATTCCTGATTAGCACACAGGAAAAGTGCCCATCTACTTCTCCACCCCTCCGCCTCTTACTTCTCTCTCTTTCTTCCCTTTCTACAGCCATGGCTCGATTAGAGTGAGTTGGCCCCGGGTGCTGAGGATGGCTTCATAGCCACTGCCTCAGGTGCTAAAAAGGGCTCAGTTGCTGAGCAATGGAACAACGCCCCTGATGGGCAGAACATTGCCCCCTGGTGGGCTTGCCAGGTGGATCCCAGTCAGGCATATGTGGTAGTCTGTCTCTCCACCTCCCCTCCTCTCAATGAATAAAAAAAATTTTTTTAAAAGAATAAATAAATTCTGAGAACCTCTGGAACCTTACTTACATAGCTCTATATGGAATAAATACCAAGAAAAATGTGCAAATGAAATTTGATCATTAGTATGAAAATACTTTTCTGAAGATCTATTTCCAGAAATATGCCAAGAAAAGATTTACATAACCTCCATCAAATTTGGAAACTAACTCTATGTTTAGTTGTTGAATTGTTAAATTTTTAAAAATTTATGAGCAATATTTCAAACAATATTTCAATTTCAAATAAAAATGTACAGGGAATATGTGGCAGACACGTATGTGCTACACAGATTTAAAAATATTTAGCATTTTATATGTGCTTCAGATTTTTTTTTAAAAAAAGAAGTTATGAAAATACCCTATGTCCCCCTATTCTCATCTTATTCCTCTAGCTCTCTTTTTAGAACTGGGTTTCTCAATCCTGGCACAGTTGATTATCTGGGGACAGATGCTTACTTGTGGTGGCTATCCTGTGTACTATAGGGTGTTTAGCGGAACTCTGGCCTCTACCCACTAGACACGGTAGCATGCCTTTTCCTACTCATGACTACCAAAAATGTCTCCACACATGAACAAATGTTCCTGGAAGGTAAAACAGCCGACCGCTTTGGGAGCCACAGCTTTAGAGGTATCCACAAACCTGAAGTAGGTATGTTTCCTACCTTCTAAGGTTTGTGTGTTTCTTACTCTGTTTCCCTACAAAGCAAATAATGTTGTCTGTTTAATTTGTTCATACTGTCCTTCTGTACATAATCAATGTCTTTTCCAGCATTGTTTTTGAACTATAGACACATTAACAGATGAAGATCTAATTCTTTCATTTTCACCTGTTGTGTTATATTCCATTCTCTGGATATGTGACAAATTAATTTCCTAATTTATTTATTGAGACTCACAAGTTTATTTTTCCATTAAGAGAATGTAAAATGGATACCCTTGCTGTGTCTCTTGGTGTATTGGTGAGCTAGTCTCTGTGGAACATTTACTGAGCAGTGGGATTCCCGTGTTATAAGGAATGCACTTCTTCAACTTTGGAGAGCAGTTCTGCAATCCAATTAAGTGTTTACATCAAACAACACTGTGGGAGATTTCTGTTTCCCATGTCCTCATCAACCTGTGCATTAGTACACTTTTTAAATATATGTTAATCTGATGGGTAGAAAAATGTTATCTCATTATCACTTTAATTTTCATTTCCCTGGTTAGCAGTCTGGTCAAACATTTTCATTGGTCCGCTGGCTGCCCCTGGCCTGGGGTCTGCTTTGCCCATCTTTCCATCAGGTCAGTTTTCTTTTCTGCTAATTTTAACTTTTGTATTCCCTAAGTTCAATTTCTTTGTGATTATATTCATTTCAAAGTATATTCTGAATTTTGACTTGGGTTTTTAGTAGGTTTATGTGTGCACACATTTTGATAACCAGAATTTTTAAGTTTAATAGAGCCAAATGTAATCTCTTCAACCATAGTCTATGCATTTTGGATCTGGTTTATGAAATTTATCCTAGTCCTAAGGCCATAACAGGATTTTTTTATAGTTTTTTTCTAAAGTTATTTTTTTTCTTTTTCCTAGGTACCTTGTTATCATCTATATATTTTTATATGTTGTATGGATTATATATCTACTTTTCCTCACAGATAATCAGTGTTCCAATCCATTATTTCCCCACAATATTACATTTATGTGTTCATCTGTTTCTTGCTTGTTGAAGTCCAATGATCTCTTTGAGTTTCAATTATATACTGCTTTGATTACTATGAGTTTAAGGGTATCTTGATGCCTAAAGGGTGAGTTGTTTCTTACTTTTCTTTCCATTTTTTGGCTGATCTTCATTTTTGACTCAAGTGATTATTTTACTCTTTTCAACTTCTGTGGAAAAATCCATTGAGATTTTTAAAGGAATGACATTGACTAGGTAGATTAATTTAAAGAAATTTGACATATTGGTGATATTAGCTTTCTTCAACCACAAACACAATGTAGATCTCCATATTTTTTTAGGTCTTCTTTTGTGCTTTTATAGAATCAAGATCTGACTCATTTATTTAACTCTTAAACAGTAAGCACAAAGCCTCATACACTTCTGAATACTTTTGGAAAATGAAAATGGAAAAAAATATTAGAAATGGAGGACTTAGCCATTTCTTCTTTACAAGTACACTTTTTAAAAATATATTTGAAATATTATGTTAAGTGAAAGAAGCCAGACACTAAAGGCTACATATTACATGATTGCATTTAAATAAAATACCCAGAATAGGCAATTTATAGAGATAGAAAGGAGACTGGTGGTTACTGGGGTTGGTGGTAGGAAGGGGTGGAATGGCTGTCATGGTGCTAAATTTCCTTTTCAAATAATAAAAACATTCTGGAAACATAGTGGTGAAAGTTGTACAATACCGTGAATGTACTAAGTGACATTGAATTTGACACTTCAGAAAGGTAAAACTGACAAATGTTTTCAGAATCAAAAATGTATTTGAATATATTTTTCTTTTTCTTTTTTAAATAATTTTATTTTTTTAATGGGGCAACATCAATAAATCAGGATACATATATTCAAAGATAACAAGTCCAGGTTATCTTGTCGTTCAATTATGTTGCATACCCATCACCCAAAGTCAGATTGTCCTCTGTCACCTTCTATCTAGTTTTCTTTGTGCCCCCCCTCCCCCTTTCCCTCTCCCTTTCCCCCTCCCCCCGTAACCACCACACTCTTATCAATGTCTCTTAGTTTCACTTTTATGTCCCACCTATGTATGGAATAATGCAATTCCTGTTTTTTTCTGATTTACTTATTTCGCTTTGTATAATGTTATCAAGATCCCACCATTCTGCTGTAAATGATCCGATGTCATCATTTCTTATGGCTGAGTAGTATTCCATAGTGTATATATGCCACATCTTCTTTATCCAGTCATCTATTGACGGGCTTTTTGGTTGTTTCCATGTCCTGGCCACTGTGAACAATGCTGCAATGAACATGGGGCTGCATGTGTCTTTACGTATCAATGTTTCTGAGTTTTGGGGGTATATACCCAGTAGAGGGATTGCTGGGTAATAAAGTAGTTCTATTTTCAGTTTTCTGAGGAACAACCATACTTTCTTCCATAATGGTTGTACTACTTTACATTCCCACCAACAGTGTATGAGCGTTCCTTTTTCTCCACAGCCTCTCCAACATTTGCTATTACCTGTCTTGTTAATAATAGCTAATCTAACAGGTGTGAGGTGGTATCTCATTGCAGTTTTGATTTGCATTTCTCTAATAGCTAAAGAAGATGAGCATCTTTTCGTATATCTGTTGGCCATTTGTATTTCTTCCCGGGAGAAGTGTCTGTTCATGTCCTCTTCCCATTTTTTTATTGGATTGTCTGTTTGTTTGTTGGTGAGTTTCATGAGTTCTTTGTATATTTCGGATATTAGGCCCTTATCTGAGCTGTTGTTTGAAAATATCATTTCCCATTTAGTTGGCTTTCTGTTTATTTTGTTATCAGTTTCTCTTGCTGAGAAAAAACTTCTTAGTCTGATGTAGTCCCATTCATTAATTTTTGCCTTCACTTCTCTTGCCTGTGGAGACAAATTCATAAAATGCTCTTTAAAACCCAGGTCCATGAGTTGAGTACCTATGTCTTCTTCTATGTACTTAATTGATTCAGGTCTTATGTTTAGATCTTTGATCCATTTTGAGTTAATTTTAGTACAGGGGGACAAACTGTAGTCCAGTTTCATTCTTTTGCATGTGGCTTTCCAGTTTTCCCAGCACCATTTATTGAAGAGGCTTTCTTTTCTCCATTGTGTGTTGTTGGCCTCTTTATCAAAAATTATTTGACTATATATATGTGGTTTTATTTCTGGACTTTCTATTCTGTTCCATTGGTCTGAGTGTCCATTTTTCTGCCAATACCATGCTGTTTTGATTGTCGTGGCCCTATAATATAGTTTGAAGTCAGGTATTGTAATGCCCCCAGCTTCATTCTTTTTCTTTAGGATTGCTTTGGCTATTCGGGGTTTTTTATATTTCCATATAAATCTGATGACTTTTTGCTCTATTTCTTTAAAAAATGTCATTGGAATTTTGATGGGAATTGCATTAAATTTGTATATTGCTTTGAGTAATATGGCCATCTTGATTATATTTATTCTTCCTAACCAAGAACAAGGTATATTCTTCCATCTCATTATATCTTTTTCGATTTCCCTTAACAATGGTTTATAGTTTTTATTATATAACTCCTTTACATTCTTTGTTATGTTTATTCCTAAGTATTTTATTTTTTTTGTTGCAATTGTGAAGGGGATTATTCTTTTGAGTTCGTTCTCAGTTGTTTCATTGTTGGCATATAGAAAGGCTATTGACTTCTGTATGTTAATTTTGTATCCTGTGACCTTACTGTATTGGCTTATTGTTTCTAGTAGTCTTTTTGTGGATTCTTTGGGGTTTTCGATGTATAGGATCATATCATCTGCAAAAAGTGATACCTTTACTTCTTCTTTTCCGATGTGGATGCCTTTTATTTCTTTGTCTTGTCTGATTGCTCTGGCTAGAACCTCTAGTACCACATTAAATAAGAGTGGAGAGAGTAGACAACCCTGTCTTGTTCCTGATTTAAGGGGGAAAGCCTTCAGTTTAGTGCCATTTAATATATGTTAGCTGATGGTTTATCATATATGGCCTTTATCATGTTGAGATATTTTCCTTCTATACCCATTTTGTTGAGAGTCTTAAACATAAAATTGTGTTGTATTTTATCGAAAGCCTTTTCTGCGTCTATTGATAAGATCATGTGGTTTTTGTTCTTTGTTTTGTTGATATGGTGTATTACGTTAACTGTTTTACGTATGTTGAACCATCCTTGAGATTCTGGGATGAATCCCACTTGATCATGATGTATTATTCTTTTAATATGTTGTTGTATTCGATTTGCTAGTATTTTGTTTAGTATTTTAGCATCTGTATTCATTAGAGATATTGGTCTGTAGTTTTCTTTTTTTGTGCCATCCTTGCCTGATTTTGGTATGAGGGTTATATTGGCCTCATAAAATGTGTTTGGAAGTGTTGCTTCTTCTTCAATTTTTTGGAAGACTTTGAGTAAAATAGGAACCAAGTCTTCTTTGAATGTTTGTTAAAATTCGCTGGTATAGCCGTCTGGGCCTGGACTTTTATTTTTGGGGAGGTTTTTAATGGTTTTTTCTATTTCTTCTCTACTGATAGGTCTGTTTAGGCTTTCTGCTGCTTCTTGACTCAGTCTAGGAAGGTTGTATTGTTCTAGGAATTTATCCATTTCTTCTAGGTTGTTGAATTTAGTGGCATAAAGTTTTTCATAGTATTCTACAATAATTCTTTGTATATCTACGGTGTCCGTGGTGATTTCTCCTCTTTCATTTTGGATTTTGTTTATATGAGTTCTTTCTCTTTTTTCCTTGGTAAATCTTGCCAAGGGTTTGTCAATTTTGTTGATCTTTTCAAAGAACCAGCTCCTTGTTCTATTAATTATTTCTATAGTTTTTCTGTTCTCTATTTCATTTATTTCTGCTCTGATTTTTATTATCTCCTTTCTTCGGCTGGTTTTGGGTTGTCTTTGTTCTTCTTTTTCTAGTTCCTTAAGGTGTGAAGTTAAGTGGTTCACTTGGGCTCTCTCTTGTTTGTTCCTACCTGAAGTGATATGAACTTCCCTCTTATCATTGCTTTTGCTGCATCCCATAGATTCTGATATGTCGTATTGTCATTTTCATTAGTCTGTATATATCTTTTGATCTCTGCACTTATTTCTTCTTTGACCCATTCATTTTTTAAAAGTATGTTGTTTAGTTTCCACATTTTTGTGGGATTTTTTCCCTCTTTTTTGCAGTTGAATTCTAGTTTCAAGGCTTTATGATCAGAAAATATGCTTGGTACAACTTCGATTTTTCTGAATTTGCTGATGTTGTTTTTGTGGCCCAATATATGGTCAATTCTTGAGAATGATCCATGTACACTGGAGAAAAATGTATACTCAGTCACTTTGGGATGAAATGTCCTGTAGATGTCTATCATATCCATGTGTTTTGTTTAAGGCCACTATGTCTTTGTTGATTCTCTGTTTGGATGACTGATCTAGAGCTGTCAGCGGTGTATTGAGGTCTCCAAGTATGATTGTATTTTTGTCAGTTTTTGTTGATAGTATTCTTATGTATAAGTAGCTGTCTTATATATTTTGGTGCTCCTTGGTTTGGTGCATATATATTAAGAATTGTTATGTCTTCTTGATTCAGTGTCCCCTTAGCCATTATGAAATGGCCATTTTTGTCTCTGAGTACTTTTTCTGTCTTGTAGTCAGCATTATCAGATATGAGTAGTGCTACACCTGCTTTTTTTTGCATGTTATTTGCTTGGAGTATTGTTTTCCAGCCTTTCACTTTGAATTTGTTATTAATTTTGTTACTTAGATGAGTTTCCTGTAGGCAGCATACAGTTGGATTTTCTTTTTAATCCATTCTGCTACTCTGTGCCTTTTTATTGGTGAGTTTAATCCGTTTACATTTAGTGTAATTATTGACACTTGTGAGTTCCCTATTGCCATTTTATATCTTGCTTTCTGTTAGTTTTGTGTCTTGTTTGATCCTTCTCTTTCATTTTTCTATCTTTTGTTTTTATTTGGTTGTATTTCATACATCTTTCCTCTGTTGCTATCTTTTTTATCTCATGTGCTTCTGTGGTGGTTTTTTCAATGGTGGTTACCTTTAAGTAGTGAAATGGGTTCCTACCCTGTTCATTGTAGTGAACTATTTTGTGAGTACTTTTGCACTCCATCGTCCTTTGCTACTGTTAATCTCCATCTTCTCCCCCCGCCTTTCTTTTTGTTGTTGTCACAGTTTAAATTTGGTTTTATTTTGTTCTTCTTGGAGCTTTTACTTGTGGCTTTGTTGTTTTTTTTTGTTCTTTGTATCTGATTGGAGAACCCCCTTTAGTAATTCCTGGAGTGGGGGTTTTCTGATGATAAATTCCCTCATCTTTTCTGTATGTGTGAATGTTTTTATTTCTCCTTCATATTTGAAGGATAGCTTTGATGGGTATAGTATTCATGGCTGAAAGTTCCTCTCTTTCAGGACTTTAAATATTGGGGTCCACTCTCTTCTAGCTTGTAGAGTTTCTGCTGAGAAATCTGATGATAATCTAATGGGCCTTCCTTTATATGTTGTATTCTTCTTTTCCCTGGCTGCCTTGAGAATTTTTTCTTTGCTGTTGGTTTGTGCCAATTTCATTATATATGCCTTGGAGTAGGTTTGTTGGGGTTAAGAAAACTCGGAGTTCTGTTTGCTTCTTGAACTTGAGGCTTTAGTTCTTTCCACAGGCTTGGGATGTTCTCATCTATTATTTGTTTGAATATGTTCTCCATTCCATTTTCTCTCTCTTCTCCCTCTGATATACCTATTATTCTTATGTTATTCTTTTTGATGGAGTCAGATAATTCTTGTAGGGCTATCTCATTTTTTTTAATTTTTGAGTCTCTATCTTCTTCTCTCTGTTGTGCCTCAAGTTGCTTGTGTTCTATTTCACTAATCCTCTCTTGTATCTGACCTGTTCTATTAGCTAAGCTTGTTACTTCATTTTTCAACTCGTGAATTAAGTTTTTCATCTCTGTTTGATTTGTTTTTATAGTTTCAATTTCCTTGGAAATATATTCTGTGTTCATTGAGTTGTTTTCTGAGCTGCCTAAATTGCCTGTCTGTGATTTCTTGTATATCTCGGAGGATTTTTAGGATTTCTATCTTGAATTCTCTGTCATTTAGCTCCAAGGTTTCCAATATATTAAATTTTTTCTCCATAGATTTTTCCTCGTCTAGCTGTGTTACCTCTCTTTCTTTTGTATCCATGATATTCAATTTTCTGTTCCTTAATGGCATCTTAGGGTGGTTTTGTTGATAGTATTAATGAGATTTAATAAAGAATAAAAAGTTAAAACAATAAAAAATCGAAAAGAGTTGGTTTTTTTAAAAAAATTAATAATGAAATAAAGAAAAATAAAATAAAAATTAAAAAAAAAGGAAATTATTTCTCCCCTCCTTTTTTCCTCTCCTCTCCTCTCCCCTCTTTCTTGAGAAAATCTTGTGGTGAACTGTGAATTATATTGTACTAAATAGAACAAACAATGCCTGTAATGGAGGGCCTGAATTGGGGAGAAGTAATAAAGGGGCAAAAAAAAAAAAAAAGAAAGAAAGAAAAAAGAAGGGGGTATGGACTCACAAAAAGCAAATAAGGAAAAAATTTGGGTCTAGAATAAAATGATTTGCTTTTAGGTGTTGGTTGACTAAGAGTTATAATGAGAAGAATAAGAGGGAAACAGAAAAATGGGGAGACAAATTAAAAAATTACTATTGTATTTAGTGGAACAAGAACTAGATAAAATGGAGAGCCAGGGATGGGAGCACTGCTAGTGAGTTAAAAAGGTGAAGTAAAAAACCGCTAAAATGCCACAAACATAAGTTTGAGTCCCAGATAAGATAATTTGTTTGTTATTGAGGTTTGAATGAGAGGAGATGTAAAGGAGAGAGGAAGAAACTAATATAAAGGGAGAAAAGAAAGAGAGAGAGAGAGAAAAAAAAGAAGGAACCACTAAAAGAAGAAGAAAGAAAAAAGAGCAGAGAGAGAGAGAGAGAGAGAGAGAGAGTTAAGGGTTTTGGAGTGCAACCCTCATAGAGAGAAAGGAAGAGGAAAGAAAAGATAATGGGAGATGTAACACTTATGGGTAGTGTAGTTCAAGGAGAGGAGAGAGTAAGACCGCAGAGAGTTAATCGGCCAAATTGGAGGAGAAAAAAAATATCAAGAATGAAGATAAGAGAAACAAACGAACAAATATAACAAAATGGGATAGGTTATAAAGTCTGCAGATTATTCTTGATTTTGAGAGGTTATCTTCTTGCTTTTTCTTTTCTCTCCCTCATCCTGGTCGGTGACTCTGTACCCCGGGTTCTGCCCCTTTGGCATGCTCAGGTAGAGGCTTGCAGTTGATAAGTCTCTATAGCGATGTCATGTATTGTGCTTTAGTCTCGTTGGCAGTCGAGGCTCATTAGCATTTATAGGCTCCGACAGTGAGAGAGTCCGTGTTCCTAGAGCCTTTCTCCTAGTCTTTCCTTCCTCAATTAGTAGCCTGATAATTCAGCTATGGGGTTGCTGCTGCCTCTGCCTGGATAGTAAGAGGCTCAAAGAACTGGCAACTTCCCACTCTATTTCCACTCAGCACAGGGCTCTGGGTAAGGCTCAGTCAGTCAGAGCTGCTAGCATAATCAGGCGGGGTTTCTGCCCACTCAAAGACCTCTGGCTCTGCCACTCTGTCCGGTAACACAGGCGGGCGCCCACTCCCGGGGCACTTGGAGGAAACTCTCGTTCACTATCTGCACGCACAGACCAGGATATCAGGCCGGCAGTCTCGTGCACTGAGTGAAACCCCCAACCGCATGGAAAAGTTCCAGGGTTAGAATTGGCTCTTGCTCCGTCCCTGTGCGCGGCTTTTGCAAGGCGCTGGGGCGGCCCGAGATTCCGCTTTGGCCCACACAAAGGCCCCTGACTCTGTCCCTCTGTGCGATAACACGGGCGCGCACTGCCGAGGCACTTGGAGGAATCTCTCGCTCACTATTTGCATGCGCAGACCAGGATATCAGGCCGACCGCATTTCCCTCTGAGTGAAACCCCCACCAGCACGGAAAAGTTCCACCGTTGGAATTAGTTCTCGTTCCCTCCCGTGCGCGGCTTTCCCAGGGCGCTGGGGCTGCCCAGAGATTCCACTTTCAGCCCACACAAAGGCCTCTGACTCTGCCTCTCTGTGGGACAACACGGGCGCCCACTCCCGGGGCTTTTGAAGGAATCTCTCACCCACTATCTGCGTGCGCCGACCAGGGGATCGGGGAAAATGGCTGCCCCGCTTGTCTTTCTTTGTCTGGGTTTGGCGCGAGTATTAGCTTGTATTGCCCAGGTTGCCACAGGAACAGTTTTTCCTCGGCTTGGATCTCCATGCCACAGCCTGGTTCGGCTGTTTGTGCCATGGCCTGGATCTATTCACCCCCTTTGCCCGCCTCAGTTTCTATATTCACAGTTCCCAGAGAAAGTCGCACTATTTAGGTTAGTGAGGAAGGTGGAGCATTTCTTACTCCCTATTTCCTTCGGGGTTTGTTTATATATTTAGCCAATTTTTTGCTCGACCATACCTTCGGGTGTATTGTGAAACATCTGGAGGCTCCAAGGATAGGTTTTTCTGTTTCTGGTTGAAGATCTGGTTGAGTTTTGGGGGAGATTTATCAGTATCGCTTCCTACCCCCGCCATTACTCTGACGTCATCTCTGAATATATTTTTCTTTTTTTTTTTTTTTTTCTTTTTTTTTTTCTGAAGCTGGAAACAGGGAGAGACAGTAAGACAGACTCCCGCATGCGCCCGACCGGGATCCACCCAGCACGCCCACCATGGGGCGACACTCTGCTGACCAGGGGGCGATGCTCTGCCCATCCTGGGCGTCGCCATGTTGCGACCAGAGCCACTCTAGCGCCTGAGGCAGAGGCCACAGATCCATCCCCAGCACCCGGGCCATCTTTGCTCCAATGGAGCCTTGGCTGTGGGAGGGGAAGAGAGAGACAGAGAGGAAAGCGCTGCGGAGGGGTGGAGAAGCAAATGGGCGCTTCTCCTGTGTGCCCTGGCCGGGAATCGAATCCGGTTCCTCCGCACGCTAGGCCGACGCTCAACCGCTGAGCCAACCGGCCAGGGCCCTGAATATATTTTTCAATGAAGATAAAGGAGTCTTCACTTGTCCCTACCCCACCCTCAAGAAACAATATAAATCATATCTCCAAATATAATGCTAAATCTTAACCAATGGCTTTTACCTTATTTTTAAAAGAGATATCTATATTTAGCTTCTAGTTACTCTCAAGACCCTAAATGTCATATTCCATCCAACACTCCATCATGCTTTTAAAGAAGAACCTAATAACTTGCTCTTTGAATATTTTTGAAATTCAATTATTCTAAAAACTTAGAATTGTAGACATAGTCATGTCATTGTTCATACTATGTGCAGTTCAATATTTATGTGTTATAGTAGTTTTTTTTTCTTTTATCTACATTTGAAAATGTCTTTTTGGAAATGGCAATAAAATAAAGCATTAAACCAAAATTAATATGATGATACTGAAGGTGTGACCTAATTAAAATGCAAATGTAAGTATACTTCTTTGAAATTGAGGCTTAGGTACTATTCAATAGTGAGAGTATTGCTTGTTGATAATTTGGCTTGACAGGTTCTCCTCACAAGTTCATTGCTTTAACCTCACAGAGTAAGCACATATTGGCTTGCCTGATAAGATGAAAACATTTAAGCAGATTCAAGAAGCTTAAAATGAAACTTAATGAGTTATGATCTTTCTGGATATATGCATATCCTCCTTATTAGAGAAGTTTGGAAAATGCCTGCCACCTGCGGTTTTATGCATTGTTGAATCTGAAATTCATACCATAAGCACTTTTTGTTCTTCTGTCTTTCATCACTTTCAAGTTCCCTTTACCTGGAAATACTCCTGCTTTCTCTACTCCTCTAAATTTCAGCTGTTTCTAAAATCTTCTCCTGTCCTCTTCTCTGTAAGGAACAGCAATCTTTTCTGAATTCTCATTTTGTATTTCTTATGGCTCTTATTCATTTTACCCTATTCAATTTTGTGTTTGTGTGTGTATCATGTTTTATATTAGATCAATTCGGTTCTTAAGAGCAGGAATTACTTCCCCAGAATAAGCATGGATTAACCACGACAGGCTATATAATTAAAAAAACACCAAAACAACTGTTGCTGGAACAAAAGATTATGCAAGTGAAAAAAGACATGTAAAGGTGCAGACTGTTAACCTGATTGCCATCGTTCATTCCATAATAGTGACTGTAGTACATTGACTAGTTTTTCCAGCCAGTTCTTGCACTTGAAGATCATGATTAGAGTGTCACCCAGTGTGCAGACATCCCAGGTTCAATCCCCGGT
Organism: Saccopteryx leptura; assembly: GCF_036850995.1. NCBI lineage: Eukaryota > Metazoa > Chordata > Mammalia > Chiroptera > Emballonuridae > Saccopteryx > Saccopteryx leptura. Next base: position 79,068,920 of record NC_089512.1, read on the forward strand.
CAGAGCACACAAGAGAAGCAGCCACCTGCTTCTCTCCCCTCCCTCTCCCCCTTCTCTCTCTCTCTTCCTGCTCACAGCCAGTGGCTCAGTTGGTCCAAGCATTGGCCCCTGGTGCTGAGAATAGCTCAGCTGATTTGAGCATCAGCCTCAAATGGCTGTTGCTGGATGGATCACGGTTAGGGCTCATGCAGGAGTTTGTCTCTCTATCTCCCCTCCTCTCACTTAAAATAAATAAATAAATAATAAAAAAGATCATGACTTAGATTTCTTAATCTTTGCTGGATATCCAAATCATCGAGACAACTCTCCAAGATGAGTGTGTTTTTTATACTAGACCTCTATTGCTAAATGTAAGAGTCTTTTAGTTATTTGACTTTGTAGCTATAGACAGAATGTTTATATTCCCATATATACATTGTTGTTTTTCTATTTTCTTAAATGTCTGTTTCCTCCATACATGGACCATATGGTAAATTTAGTTTTAGCCAAGAATCTGTGGAAATGCAGACTTGAAAATAATAAGTTTTTCAAAGAATATGTCAGACAATGAGTTGAAATAAGTAAGACATTTTATGTTAGGGAATATGACATATTAATTCCAAGAATATTTATGTCAGACATGTCAACATTCCAGCAGGATACTTTTTAGAAGATAATAGCTTTGTGGAAGATTGTTTTGTGTAAACAAGATTGGAAAGTTCTTTATTGGAAAAGAAATGTAAAAGGGGTTTTAAACTAACTGAACATGTGATACAACTTCCAGAAAGCTTTTGTGTTTTAATATAGCCATTAAGGCAAATATTATTGTAATGGAACATTTAGTTCTGTTTCTATTGTAATAAATTTTAAGGAAATCAATAACAGCAGAAAGATGAAACTGGTAGCCTGCCCCAAATATCTCAGTATTTCTGTAAAGGCTTTCTTATCTTAAATAGCTGATGGTTATACAATAAAATGCATTTAAGTCCATGATTGGAGCTGATTAAAATATCATACAGAACCATAGCAGCCCAGCTGTAGATGTTCATTAAATTGACCATTAATAACTTGTGATAAAAAGGAATATTTCTGCATTCATAAATTTTGTATGCAGATTTTATTAAGCTGGCATGTTATATGAATTGATTGTCTGACATCTTCTGGCTGTGGCTGAAGATAATAGTGTTTCATATGCATTTATATAATTCAAGAATTCTGATGGACTATTTCTAGCTAGTTATGTTTTTGTTCTGGTTGTTATTTCTTTTGCCCAGTATACAATTAGAAAATGTAATTATAGCTTTCAGTATGAAACATTATTAAGTTGGTTGTGTCAGCATTTTTATTATAACCTTGCTTTTTGTTGAGAGAGAAAAGAGAGGAGTGTAGAGACAAGAAACTGTGTAACAGTTTGGCAGACTCTATCTTGTTATTGAATTATTTCCATTTTTTTTTTGAAATGTAAATATACTCTAGTATGCTATTGCTTAATTCTAAGATCATATTTCAGTAAGTTATCGTTTGCCTTTCATATTTAGTAAGTCTTTGAACCTATTTCTAATGAACAACTCAGCACCTTTTAATTCCATCTACTTATCATTGACCTATCATCCACTTTGAATCAATAGGGATCCTGAGTTTAGAAATGCAAAGAGAGCTTGAGTACAAGGTATATTTTTCAGTTTAGGAAATCTGGGTTATTGCTTCTCAGCATATCTCACTTTTTTTTCCTTTGCTTTGCAATTATCTTCTCAGAGGTTGAGGTCATGTAGCACAGGGGCGAAAGCATGGTCCTGGTGCCAAAATATTTTGGTTAGAGGCATTTGCTACCTGTGCAAATGACCATCTTGGTTCTTGTGTCCTCACCTGTAACAAGTGTAATGATAAAGCTCCCCTATAGGGATGTTTTGAGAATTAGTTAAATCATGTGAAGGGCTAAGAGCAAAATGCACTCAGTAATGGTAACTGTTACTATTACCCAATTTAGAACATTAGTAAGAGAGCAGAGGTGAAACTTAAATCTAATCTCATTTTTCTTTATAAAACCAAGTGAGACACAATGGAAAGCACTTCTGAGTTTTCTCTGTTCATCTCTGTTGAGAGTGAGAGGTTTAAGAGAGACTCCTGGGTTTGAGTGTTTACAGTTTTGACCTTGGGAAAATATATTTGTCTCTATGAGCCTCAGTTTTCATTTTTCTAAAATGGCAATGATTAGGGTAAATATATAATGGTTTTGTTTTTGTTTTTGGAAATCAATGTTACTTTTAATTTTGAAATAAAATATACATCTGGCACTTAATTTCACATTAATAGCTGTTGGCTCTTTTTATGGTATCTATATTATTTCTGATACCTTTTGAAAGTGAGAGTGCTTTAGGAAGCAGTAATGATATCTAATGTAACATTTTGCTCCCTTTAACCACTAAATATAATTACAATATTAACTTAGTATCTCTTATTTTTAATTTTTATTTTTACTCTTTTTGGAGAGAGGCAGGAAGAGAGAGACAGGAATATCGAGCTGCTCCTGCATGTGTCCTGACTGGAGAATTGAACCAGCAACCTCTGTGCTACTCTAAACAATGGAGCTATCTGGCAAGGGCTTAATTTTTTATTAATTTTTGGAGAGACAGTGAGAGGAGAAAAGAGAGAGGGGAGGGGGAAGGGAAGCATTTATCTGTTGTTCCACTCAGTCGTGTATTTTTGGTGGCTTTTCGTGTGTGCCCTGACTGGGGATCGAACTGCAACCTGGTTGTTTCAGGACAACACTCTTAACCAACTGAGTCCAGGGCCAAATTAGCACCTTTTTTTTGCTTTATCCATGTAACCAAGGAGGTTGACTAAAACCATATCTGTAGCTCACAAAAGCATTAAAAATATATAGTGGTACCTTGAGATATGAATTTAATTCATTCTGTAACCGAGCTTGTAAGTCAGTCAACTCGTATATCAAACTGCCGATACTGGACCCATGCACCAATGCGCCAACTAGCGGCAGCTTCCCGAATCATGACTCATATCTCCGAATTTCGCTCGGATCCCGAACAAAAAATAGGGACTGAGTCACAGCTCATATCTTAAAAAATTCGTATGTTGGTCTGTTTGTATCTCAAGGTACCACTGTATTGGTCACCTTAGCCTGTGATACTAATTGCTGGTAGAAAATCATCCTTTGTGTTTTGGCCATGTTCCTATGGTTTGAAATTTATTGCCTATTTTCTTCAAAAGTCAATTTATTAAATGATAAAGCTGGAATGGGTTACTTCCTGCCTCTCCTTTGATACACGAGGAACAGGAAGACCCACGATAGCATAGAACTTGCTCAGATTATAAAAATGCCCAGCAGATGACTTCGGCTTGGTGCCTTTCTTTCTCAGCTGGGAAACTTGGACTAGAAGGAACTCTCATACTTTCTGCCTCTCTGTGAGCATGGCCATCCTTTGGGGATGAAAATAAGTGCAAGCCCTCCTCCCAAAGATGAGAAAGAAATTAGGACAAGCTAATGAAAATTAGGCAGAGAGCCTCAAAAATTAGCATATTTACTGCTTCGCCTTTTGCAAATAATAGTTTAAAAGCCTGTTAGGAAATTTAGATGTGCACAGAACCTTAAAAGCAGGCAGATGTTCTGGTTGGTCTCTTAGCAGAATGGTGGGAGCGGGTGTGAGTGATTAGTAGGTGGCTTTAGCTAATGTATGCGGGGTCAGTGCTATATACTGGCTAGGGCTAGGCCAAATGGGTGTAAACCAGAGTCAAGAAAACTGTAACTTGATCTTAGTCTTGGTGTCCTAATTTAATTCAGTGTGTTTTTCAAAATTTAAACACTGATAAAGGGAGTTTTAACCAATGCTTGATTAAATTAGTCTTGTAAGCCAGGATTTTGAATATTTTCTACAACATTACAAGTACCAGCACGCGCTTTCTAAAGAGAAAGGCTCCTATGTCTAAAGGGGATTTGCTACCTATCCCAGTTGCTGTTGAGTGTGATTTTTCAATTTCCCCAGACAGGACCCATGCCTCTGAGAAGAAAAATGTAAAATGAGTAGAGAGCATTATATTAGAACTCTGCTCCTGTTCTGGAGAGCAATAATTAATGATGATATTTAGTTAAAAGAAGATAAAAAGATTTATTTTTTTCTAATAAATGGTATTTTTTATGTTATTCATTATACATTGTGACAAGATGTTTATTTATTTTTCTAACTCCTCTCAGCTCTGTTCATGCTCTCTCTGGGAAATTCCAACCCATTAGATACCTTCTACTTTAATCCTTAACCCGCCATGGAAACCCTCTGTGTGGCAGAAATGTGGGTCCGTGAGTAAAACTGAAAAGGGCCTCCTGAAGGTGGAACAGACCGTGTTCATTTGTAGTCATTCACATTATTCAGAAAAACCTTCATGGTTTTATGGTTTACATAAAATCCTGATTCAAAATTCCAACCTGGATTTTACTTCCAGCTGCTTTACCTGGTCTCTTTTTAGATAGTCTCAGCTATTGACCTTGAATATGGGCGTTAAATATTCTTAGGTGTTTGTGACCAATAGAACAATCATCATATATGGAATAATAGTAAAGCTTGTATTGGAGAAATTAAATTCTAAAAGTTTTTTTCTAAATCTTTACCCGATAGCTTATTTGCTACGTTTTCAACAAAAACTTTTGCAAAGTCCAAGATAACCTGTGCTTTATGCTTATTTAGAACCTATGCATTATTTATTTGTTCTGCACATGTCATTTATCTGGAGAGCTCTGACTACAGGATTGAGGCTTGTTTGTCCATGCTGGACAGCACAGGGCTGCTGCTGATTCTGTTTAGTCTGAAATGCTGATTTAGCCACACTGATTATTAAAATATTTTAAAGTTTTTATTGTACATAGCTATTGCCCCAAGTTCCCGGGAGTGCCCCGACCCTGTCCTTCTAACTGTGCTGGGCCCTCCCCCTGGTGTTCCAGACCTTCCTGAGGCCCAGCACCATAGAATAACCCTGCGCCCATGGAGGGCCTCCAACACCTCACACCAGCAACATTGTCGGCTTCTAGCCTTTATTGTGCTCTAGCCATTATTGAATACTTCCTCTGAATGGTTTTACGATGGCTGTCCGTTGAATAAGTATAAGGTTATTTGGAATCAGAAGCAAAGAAAGTGTATCTTGAAATCTTGCTATGAGCTTTCCTAAACTGTGTAAGTAAAGTAAACAACAAATCACAACAAACATGAGCTAGGGTTAGGACAGAGTGACAGTATCTAAAACTCTGCCAGGAGCATGCTGGGTACTCAGTAAATATGTCCATGCACTGAATATCTGAAATACAACCTTTTAGCTCAGTCATAGGACCTAACAGATTGTTCAGCAAGGCCCTTACTGTTTGGTTTCCTGATCACTTAACGAACTTCATATTTAAGTCAAAAGAAACTGCTACTTTTTTAATGTTTTGAGAGGCTTGGGAGCCTTGTCAGAGGTTGTTCTAGCCTTTCTTGCTTCACAGAATATTTGCATTTGGACTACAGAATGTTGGCTTCACTGAGGGTATTGTAAATAACTCTAATCACTTGGTATTTTTAACAGACACTTAGAAGGACCATCCAAACCCTTTGCTTTGGTTGGAGAAATAGATTCCCTGGCCTGGGAACTTGAACTCTGTCACCTAGGTGTAGCTTTGAAATGGTAGAAAAGGGCGAATGGAAAAGGAGGAAAGATTGCTTTGTAAATGGCTGGGCATTAAAGACTTCATCATCTCTGACTTGTCAGACAATGAATGACACTCGAGACTCACTATTTTGTACTATAAAATGTGATGTGAAAAAAAAAAGTGATGTGGTGAAGTGTTTTGAATTTATGATAGGCTTATGTCTTTTAGCAAGTTTGAGATAGCCAGGCATCATGGGAAACCCCAAGCAGGAAGTAATTGAGAGGCAAGTTCAAGATAGAGTACTTGTGGTCTGCAGAAATATATCGCTATACCTATTCACTGCTACACTTCAGATCCACATTTTTTTCACACCATCTTGAGAGAATGTGACAGTGGTGATGTGATTTCCAAGTGCCTTATGGCAGAACTTGGGCTTCTTTTAACTGTTGCTTTTATGGGTGCATCGCCACCTGGGTAATATTTCCACCTTTAATGTTTCTGACTGAGCAGTAATTGAACTTAAAAAAAATGTAACTGTTAAATTGCATGGAGCCAGCAAGCATCAGTTCACGGTTCTACTTTAAGAAGCTTCTGTAACTGCTCCAAGTGTTCTTCCTGTTTATGATCCATTCATGGAGCTCTTGCTTGCGTGTCCTCAGTACTGCCTACAGTGTCAGTGATGGGAGTGTAGTTGGGTGATGTGACCATGTTAGCCCCTCACTAGCTGGGTGTCCTTGGTGAACTCAACAACATTTTCTAGGGCTTATTAAGAGGATTCAATGAAGTAGAGTCAAAAGAGATTAGTCAAGGATTGGGCACACAAAGTCCCTAGCAAATATTAACTCTTATTTATCATTTCCCAAGATTTATGGTGAGCCAATTTGCTTGTGATGAAGTTAGTTAGAAACAATTTTATTCTGTGTAAATCAGTCACTTTCAATGTTTCTGGAAAATTGACAATCCTGAGTTGCATTTTGTAATCTGTTGCCCTGAAACCACATTAAATTAATCCTATTTAAGCACATTTAAATTAACTTTGGTTTTGAGAATTTGTAGTAGTTTAAAAAAAACAGGTCATAGTAATAATTTTTTTAAGTGAGAGGAGGGAAGATAGAGAGATACATTCCTGCATGCACCCCAACTGTGATCCACCTGGCAACCCCGGTCTGGGGCCAATGCTCAAATCAACCAAGCTATCCTCAGCGCCTGAGGCCATTGCTCTGAGCTATCCTTGGCATCTGAGGCTGATGCACTCAGACCAACCAAGCCAGGGGCTGTAATAAGGGAAGAGAGAGAGAAGGGAGAGGGAAATTGGGAGAAGTAGATGGTTGCTTCTTATGTGTGCCCTGACGGGGAAATGGAACCAGGGGTGTCTCCATGCTGGGCCGATCCTCTATCCACTGAGCCAACTGGCCAGGCCAGTAATAATTTTTAAAACTTAAACTTGGATATTTATGAGAAAATTCAAAATTTGAATACTTCCTGTATAGTTAATATTGTTAATTTTAAGTATTTTTAAAGATATATCATATAATTTCTTAATTTTTGAGGTCTTTTTAAAATTTCTATAAGTTTTTGTTTTTTTAAAGAGGTAAATATGAAAATATGTTAAGTTGAAATTACATGATGACTGTTTAGGTACAGACAACAGATTGGTGGCTATCAGAAGGGAAGGACAAAGAGGATAAAAGTCAAATGCAAGGTAATGGAAGGAGACTAGACTTCAGGTGGAAGCATACAATACAGTATACGGATGTGCTAAAAGTTCTGTACATGAAATTTATATAATTTTTTTAATCAATGATACTTCAATATTCAATTAAAAAAACTATATGATTACTGTGATTTGTTTCCAGATAATATGGGATTGGGGACCAGATTACTGTAAGATTGGCCATAAAACAAAACTGGCCATGAATAGACCATTTTTGCAAGGTTGTAGGTACATAAAGATTTATCTAATGAGTCTGTCTATTTCTATATATGCTTGAAATTCACCACAATAATTGAAGTAAACAAATAAACAAACTAGGTTAGAATACTTGGAAACCTAGTCATTATTACTAGTTATGGTGAGCATATATATCCAAGCTTTATATCAGCTATAACTAGGTAACCAGGGTTGATTACATGGACCTACCGGCTGATGAGTAATAGAAGAGGTAGAGAGTGTTTAATAATGAGAAAAAGTTTCCTGCTGTTACTGTTAGTTGACCCAAAGCATGTGATTAAATCAAGATTTTTTGGTGAAAGTGTGTCCATTGGAAGATAAAGTATGTATTATAAGATATCATTTTTGGAGAAGTGTTTTTACTTTGTTTATCAAAAGCACATTTTTTGATGCATAAAATGTTTTATATTTGAAGTTGCTAGGATTTACTAGCTTCCAGAATATTACCTTAAATAATTAATGGAGGAGATACCCAAGCCTGCCCTCCCTGACCTATAGATCTTTAGTCATCACTGAAAGAGCCGACTGCACACATTGCTTTCTTTGCCTAACCTCTCAGACCCCTTTGGAGACATCTTAAATTTGCTGATGGACCTCAGACTGCATGATGTTTGGTGTTAGTCAGCTGTGCAGGACTGGTTCAAGGGATTATGATTGTTTGTAGTACGTGAGAAATATATGCTTTTTATGATCAGTTCAGCTCTCTTTGTGACCCTCAACATAATTAGATTGTGCTTTATAAAAATAGATTGCATCCGCCATGTGGCATGATCTTTCTTTATCTATTTAATTAAAAAACAACAAAGCAAAATAAAACTTTCTATTAGAAATTCCAGTGTCAAATCACCTATTTTTGTTTATATACACTCTCATTATAGGTGCTCTGGAAATATTTGTTGTGCCTTCTGTCATACTTGGGAAATTGTACCTTTTTCACTTCCTATTAGAGTCCATGGCTATGTCATTTTGGAGAGACAGGCATTATAACGAGGACACTTGTTAATGGGTTCACAGAGTGTGTTCTTTACTGTGCTGCACCCGTTGGTCAATCAGTTTTAGACAAATGACTAATGCTAGGGAAGCACTTCCCTGAGATAGCTTTATCTTCAGCTTATTGGTAGACTTTATTTTTCTGTGCTCTCATTGCCATTACTGGTCATAGTTTGGGGTCTGCATATGAAAAGGTGAAAGATCTGTGGGTTTCTCATTTTTCAGATAATTTCAAGGCCTTTGATTTAGGGATTATCTATTCCAAATACTTATTTATCCCCCTCTCCCATTCCCCTGCCCCCCCCCCCCCGGTTTTCAATGCCTCCTGACCACTGCATTTTGAATTAGTTGTCATTATGGACTTTGTATTTGAATAAAAGTATTGGCAAATGTTTTTGGGCACTGTTGCATAGCACTGTAACTTTGATGTCAGTTACAGGACAAAGTCGTATTTCCTTTCTTCCTTGGAGACTCAATAATGTGGTCATACTTGCAGAGGCAGGCATGTCTGAACCGTGAGCAGGCAGCACATTATTTTCAAATCTCTTTTCTCCCAAAGGTCCCTCAAGTCTAGTCCTCTTTGACAGTTTCATCATGAATGTTCTACAGTTTTGCTCTCCTGGGAAACCTTAGAAAAGTTCCATGGAAAACAATATAATTAATACAGTGTCTTTTACTGGATCCTGTCTGCTATTCCCAGAGCAATAGTTACATTGCATTTCATTTCAATAGCACGCTCCATGGTATGTGGCTTGGACTTGATATGTGGTGTGATTATGCTCTTTGTGTCATTGGGAGTTTTGAGCATGTCTTATGAATATTTTCTCTCTACCTTCAGTATTTTCTGTTGTTTCTTTTATTTGTTCATTTATTAATTAAAACAAAAATGCAGTGCCTGTTATGTGTAAAAACATTTTGCAAGGTAACTGATAGAACATGTCATAGAGTGGGGGAAGGGCCACAGGAAATGCTGTAGCATTTTGCCGAGGGCATTAATGGTGGTGGTTTTAATGGCATTCTTGCTGCTGCCCCTTTTGTAACTGTCATCATCATTGTCACCATCATCATTATCATCATTCTGCCAATGTGGGTTTTTTTGCCAGATCTTATTCTATTTTTTATAAAAAGCATAATTTATTTGCTACAAGAGACACTAAGAAATGAGGTGATCATAGTTAGGTAATTTATTTGGAGATAGCAGCATTGTATCAAAGCCTAATATCATTTTAAAGTTCATTACAATTTGATCATTCTTTTACCCTTGAATTTGTGGACTAATATTATTCTGACATGTTGACCAGAACAGGACCCAGGTCATTTAACCTGACGGTTGTGAAGGGCCCTGCCCTGCAGTCAGACAGTCTGCTGTCAGTTCCTAGTTCCCACTCTTTACAACTCTCTCTGTCTCATTTTTTTATTTCTAAATGAGGGTCATGCAACTAAGGCTTATTGGAAGAATTACACATGATAGTGATGTAAGTGGCTCACCCAGTACCTAGCCTATTGTAAGCAATCAGTATCTCAATGCTGTATTTTTATTGTTGCTCTAATCGTTATTACTATTATGTGCTATTACTTTGTTGCTGTAATCATTATTATTTCTACAATGAGTATCAATTTCCTACTTATTACTCAACTAAGAATCTCTATGCTTCTGTATGGTATGTATTTTCTCCTTTCTGAAGTGACCAAGAAGAACTCCGGACAACCAAGGTAATTCACCTTTCAGCCACTGCATGAACATGGTGGAAGAATGATGCTCCCTTTTAGAGAAGTTTGGGTGGAAATTATAGGTTTTAGGCTGATCTTTAAATCAAACTCTGAGCCTTCTGACCACCAAGATAAAAATGTTTAATATTTCCTCTGCTTGATTTCTGAAACACACAAGTGTATGCTCTATGTGTTTATATAATGATGGCTATAGACATAAAATTTCAGTTGACCTTTTGCAATAAAATCCATCTACCTGAATAAAATGTATGATTCTTTGCAGTAATTCTAGAATCCAAAAATTTATATGTAATATTTTAACACAAGCACTGCCCTCATTGTGCTGTGCTGAAATCTATAGTAATTACTATATAATGTGGTTAGTCTGATGCCTGGCAAGATAGTACACATTCAAAATGCATAAGCTAACAACAATTATATCAAAGAAGACTTGACAGAGACAGAACTCTGTTAAAAACTCAAAGATAAGAATTTCCCTCTCTGCAGCCCTTTCAAAGAAAGGGAGTAATGGCAGAAAAGGAATAAAGTAGTTCCTGCTTCTCTTGGTAGCCTTTGTTTTCTGCAGCTGCAATTTTTCTGATTTCTGTTCTGTTTGAGATTGTATGTAAAACATTCTAAACAATGAAATAGCATTCAACAAAGAACTGAAAAATATATGAAATATATTCTAAAATCCTCAAGCAGTTAAAATATTTTCCCTCTTTATGGGTTAAAGACAGACTTCCCTTTAACCTCTTACATATTGCTTAATTTTGAAGGAAAAAAAAACCCAAAATAATCAACTATGCTATTATAATAAATTATTTTCTTAAAAATATTGAGCTATCTATATATAGTTCTAATATTTATGATAATGTTCATCTTTACCTGAGCCCTGTGTTCCTGGAAAATAGCAACAGGTAAAGAGAACCGGTTGGCTCAGTGGTAGAGTGTTGGCCCAGCATGTGGATGTCTTGGGTTCGATTCCTAGTCAAGGCACATAGGAGAAGCACCCATCTGCTTTCCCCCTACCCCCTTTCCCTTCTATAGCCACGGCATGAATGGTTCAAGCAAAGTTGTCCCTGGGTGCTGAGGATGGCTCCATGGAGTCACCTCAGGCATTAAAATAGCTAGTTTGCTGAGCAACAGAGCAGCAGCCCAGATGGGCCGAGCATTGCCTGGTAGGAGCTTGCTGGGTGGATTCTGGTTGGAGCACAATAAGAATCACCTCTCACTTAATAAAAATAAATAAAATAAAATAAAATAAAATAAAAGAAGGAAATACCCTATCCTTTGTGTTCAGGGAAAAGACTAGCAAAGAACCACTTTTGCTCATCAGGCTTAGATAAGACTGATGGATGCCACTCTAGTATACCAATGTCAAGGCCAGACATAGTCCCTCCACAGGCTCTTTTATTTTTGCCTGAACTGTTCATACTCTCTGACCAAATACTTGCTAATTTAAATTGACCAACCCTGAGTCAGGCTTCTTTCCTTCTCCAGGCCCATGAACTCTCGCCTACCCTTGAGCCATTAGAATCAAAACAGGCCCTCCTTAAAGACCCTCCTGAGAATGGGCGGACCCCAGGAAAACTTTCCCTGATCAGTTGTCTAATCATGCCTGTTGCTCATCTCAGTTCTCTATACCTGGCCCATTCTAGCTTTGTAAACCCCTCCCTGGAAAAGACAATTCCTACCTGCCTGACATTTTGAGGCACTTACAGAGTCATAATAAGACCTCTCTCCCTGTTGCAATCGTCTCCCTTTTCCTAAATACTCTTCCCTTTACTGCCATCATCTTTTCAAATAAAACCTCTCTTAACCTAAGTCTGAATTTGTTTTTATTTTGAATTTGCATTTATTGCCCCTATGGCCTGTAACTGTGGTTTGCATCTTCATACTGCCTGACCAGGTGGTGGCGCAGTGGATAGAACATTGGACTGGAACGCAGAGGACCCAGGTTTGAAACCCAAGGTCGCCAGCTTGAGTGTGAAATCATAGACATGACCCCATGGCTGCTGGCTTGAGCCCAAGGTTGCTGGCTTGAGTAAGGGGTTACTCACTCTGCTGCAGCCCCCCCCCCATCAAGGCACATATGAGAAAGCAATCAATAAACAATGAAGGAGCAGCAATGAAGAATTGATGGTTCTCATCTCTCTCCCTTCCTGCCTGTCTGTCCCTATCTGTCCCTCTCTCTGTTTCTCTCTCTGTCTCTGTCACAATAAATAAATAAATAAATAAATAAATAAATAAATAAATAAAGCCTTTTCATACTAACAGTAACAGGAATTTCCTATGTTGTGAAATCTATGTATGGTATTTTTGACACATAAGCTCTATTTTTTCTGTCTCCTACAAGGGGAATATTTCTATTTATATTTTACTCCCAGGAACAATGAAGTTTGGGTGTGTTAAGTGACTTTGCCAGGTGCATACCCCCTGAATGAGAGGCATGGGAGACTGCTGTGCCTGCCTTCAGAGCTCTCTGCTTTTCTGTTATCCCTGCTGCTTCACTAACGCGTGGGGTTCATGATTATTGTCAAAAATAGGATGATGACAGCACTATTGTGCTTCTATTTAGTCAATTGTATTCTCTCTCCTCCCTCCCTCTCTTCGCTCTCTCTTTCTCTCTCTGTGCTTTGTGTTTTTCCATATAATACTGACAACAAAGCTGGAAGGTTGATGCCATTAGGATCCCCATTTTTTTTACACTGGAGGAACATGGGGTTTGGGCCGGTTAACTACTGGGCTTAGTGTCTTAAGTTGCCAAGTATCTAAAGTATATCTAAAATGGCCACCAAACTGATACCTTCACCTTGTGATCTTCTAGAAACTGTCTGGGGCTCCTGGATTCAGTTCCTACATCGCTTGCAGTTCTGAGCATGTAAGAGCTCCTCCAGCTCCAGTGGCCTTTGGGTGCTTTGCTAGTTAGTGTGTATTTCTGCTGAGGAGAGAACTTCGGTTTCAAAGTAATAACCACAGAATTAGATCTGTCTTCTTTTATGTTGAGTTAAATGTTTGTTTGTTGTTTCTTACATAAATAAAGGGTTGACTAGGAACATAATCCTTTTCAGACTCTATAGTATGCGTTATTTTAGCCAAGGAGAAAAATGGTTAAATAACTTTCAAGACCTTTAGTTTTTGTCATTGGTACAATGGACTCCACAAGATACCTAATTGACAGAAATGTTGAGAAGTTTAAAGAGCTAATGAATACAGAGTTCCTGGGCCCAGTACCTGGTAGATAGTAATACTTCCTCAATTGCTGCTGCTGCTATTACTATTATTATTTTTAATTATTAGTTTTCATTTTCCCCAAGTGCTTGGTTTATATTAAAGAAATATATGAGTATCTTTTTCTAACATGAGCAAATTTCTAGAGATAGAAAATGGTGGATAACTCAGCTCGTTCTAATGGTTGGTTGTGTTTCTCATGTAAATAATGCTATTAAAAATAAATAAATAAATAAATAAATAATGCTATTTACAAATTAGAATTATATTTTCTTGATAGTAATGCACATGTGAAACTGAGCCTCCTGTGCCTTATTTCTACTGTTTTGAAGATGTAATTAATGATTTTCTTATCCAATCATTAATAAATGTGCAAATTATAATATAAAAATGAATACTGTAAAACTTCTAGAAATTACTCATTAATTTAGCGCTATAAAATTGGTTTACAAACATGACTGGTGTTGTTATTATATATGAGTGTGGCAGAAGCACTTTGGGGCTTCATCTGTTCTCCATTGCTATATTATTCGGTTGATTTGGGATTCTGAGACATTTTTCATTAATTCTGAATTTTAAAAATTATTATAATGTGAACACATGTTTATTCTTTCCTGAATAATAAAAAAGCTTAATTATCAAAAATCTTAGTGATTAAAATTATTTAGGTTTCCTATACCAGAAGAGAACGTTGCCTTTGGTGTTGGTCTGGTCAGGACTGACCCTTCTCTGCCCTCAGTCAATCTCCTCTACTTCATCTCTTAATTACTGGATAAGCAGACATCATCCCTGTCCTGCTTCTGTCATTGTTGGTGTTAGGGAGAAAAATGCATTGGAGTTTATAAAGATATCTTTTTCCATTTCTGTAAGCATCTCCCCAAATAATGTCTTTATCTCTAATACATCTCCCTGTGTTGTTATCTACAATTCTCTGTAGGGTTAGGTTTTTATGTGCAAGTGTCTCAAACTCAGTTTTTCCAAAACAAAACACTCTCTCACCAAACCACCACATTTCCATTTGTTCTGTTGAGTAATGACTTCTCCACTGTCATATTTAAACCTTGAAATATTTTTCTCTGCTCTCCCATACTCTCTCCTGACCCTACTCGTTCACTGTCATGGGTGTCCTTACGTCCCCCTTTTTTGTCCCCACTTGTGTATCGCAAATTCAGGGTTCTCTCTCTCTCCGGAACATTTTAATAGGTTCTTAATTGATCTCTCCACTTCAAGCTCCCCTCAGCCTTTTAGTTAATCTTGGAACAGTGCTGTACAAATGAAGCACTTCGATTACTGTTAGGTTTGAATTGGACTTTATCAAGGAAACTGGCTAAGTGGAGATGAATCTTTCAATGTTGTTGCATATCTTCTGACTAGCATCTTGAGAGCAGAGAAGGTCACATGCCTATTAAATTTCCTTCGCATCATTTACTGTAACACACTTTGGTTTGTAATCAACATAATAGCTTTAGATTTTTCAAACTTTTTTTTGAAGGAAAGGATTAACTCTGGGACATGCATCTCATTAGTATTAAAAGTGCTCAGTCTCTGTAAAATGAATATAATAAGAGACATTTCTATAATATAACACCAAAGGAGATAAATGCCAGGTTGTCAGAAAATTTAAATGAATAATAGTATTTGAGGCATTTATTTTTCATGCAATTTGAGATATGATAATTACTGCTATTTAAATTTCCCCCCAAATTTAGCTTGCTTAGATGTCTTGGGGATTGGGGTTTTTTGGGCACACAAGGCATTTTCCTATCCTGTCAGAAGTTCTTAAAAGATTATGAATTTTTTTACATCCTCTATAGGAAAACAAAGAAGGAAGAGTTGAAAGGCAGCAAAGATTAGACGGCTTTTAAAAGAGAACCTTGTAGAAAACTTTGCAGAATAAGAAGACTGGGAATTTAGTTTGAAAAAAATAAGTGGGCCTAAAAATGAGCTGTTTAAAAGACGAAGTCTTATAATGCCATCTTCATATAAAATTAGCTTTAATAAGTTAGTAAAAATACAATTAATAGCAAATTAACCACTTTATTTGAAATATGACTCTTTCTCATCTTCCAATTCAACAAGGAAAGATTCAATGGCATGGCTTAGCTTGGGGGCCTTTTATTCATGTCAAGAATGCAGGGGATCCTAGAAAGATCTGTTTCTGTGACATGGGTCACGCCTTTATGAGCAAGAGACAAGAACATCATTTAGTGAGCCCAGTTCTGCATAGTATTGTTTATTAAGGAGCTGATTTTACTTCTGTTTACTTCTATGCTTTCAAAAGATTTAAGGGGAAGTAAAGATGAGGATAAATTTCATGGATAAAGGGCAAATGATATGTTTCATAAAAAGAAGCATCTGGTATCTCTCTTTGCAACAGCATTGCTAGAAAAGCTGTGGGTCCAACCCAAAGTGGATGTTATTAGCTAAAATTACACTGACTGGAATAACAAAAATCTGCTACCATTGCCCTTTTCTGTGCCCAGCCCTGTGCTAATGCTTTATTCTTACCATAAGATCATAAAGTAGATATTCTTACCTTCTCCATTTTACTTACTAGACATGGAAGCCCAGAGGGTTAAGTAGATTGCCCAAAGCTAGACAATTAACTAGCATCTAGATTCTTTTGATTACATGTCATGTTCACGTCCATGGCATCTTTTGGGACTTGAAAGACCGTAGTTTTCCATGGTCCTGAATCTGAATTCAGGATTTTAGGGTTTTTCTTCCCCTAACAAATGATGGATTTAGTGAAAGTTTCCTTTCTCCAAAGAGAAAGGAATGGAGAAAGAGATGGAGGGAGGTGGAGTATTTAATCATTATCAATGGATTTAGAGTTTTAGAGCCAGTAGCTCTGATTAAAATAGAGTCCCACAGAGTTCTGCCCTTGGTTACTGTTCAATGGTAGGTCCTATGTGATAAAAATCTTTATAAATGTGATTAAATCCTTAGAACACAAAAGAAGAAAAATTATTTTTTTCAGGGAAATACATATAAATCTATCATTTTCCATCAATTTACAAATTTTAAAAAAATCAAACCTGATTCCCAAGAGATAAGAAAAACAGGATTTTTTCTTGTTCTCGGCATTTACAGGAAATAACACCTAAATACTTTTAAGTGTGAACAAATTTCCCATGGTATTCAATGTGATATGTCTGTTTGCTTCTACAACCTACAAATGAAGAAATGATTTTGAAGAGAGTAGCATCGTTTTTAAACTTTTCTGTTCAGAAGTTATCATTACACGCTAAAGTCTGAGGAGTTAGTGCATTGTCTCGCATGAGGAAACTTGAGTAGACATCAGCTGGAGCAGTTCCTACCACAGGGAGGCTCCATGCACAGGCGGGCAGTCCATGGATGGCTGTGGAGGCACATTGGGAACATATGAAAGGGCCCACAACAGGAACCATTGGTCAGTCTTAGGGAAGTGGTGCTGGGTCATTCCTGATGTGCTGAGGAGATTCTTCTTGTTTGTATGTAGATGCAGACAGAGAGGTCTTTTGAAGACACATGTAAGGCCAAGGGACCTCCTTGCAGTGACTTCCCATTAGTGTTACAGTGGCCTGCAGGACCCTACCCAGCCTGGCTCCGAGATGCCTTTCTCCCTGGCCTCCTTCCATGGACTGACCCCATGCTCCCACCATCTTGCATTCTCTGTCTTGAAGGGATGAATTTTAGTCAGTCCTTTGGTGGTGCTTTTACCTTTGACCAGATGCTCTTTTCTCCTTTCTTTATACAGTTTCTTCAGCTCTGAGCCAAAATGTCATTTCCACAGTGGTTTTCTCCTTGCATAGGTCAGTCTCCAGGTGATTATAGATGCTTTACATCACATGCCCAATTTGTGGACTTGTCTCAGATGCATTTTGCATTTGTTTGGTGGTGATGTTTGAGAAAAGAGGTAGAATATGATTGTTGGGAGTCTGGAAACTCAACACATACAGCTGGGCCTCAAACAAACTTGGCCTCTGGCAAGAGGCCTTCGTTCCTTTTCTGTGCCTCCTGCCTGGACCTCATTCTTCCAGGTCTGGTGAGGATTAAACGAGTTGATGTTAGAATGATGCCTAATGCATTGAAAGGGTCCATTATGTAGTGGCCCTTTTTATTCTTTAGTTAATGACCATCCTTCCATTGACTGTGAACTCCAAGTAGTCAGGGAGTTGCTGCCTGTTCAACAGCGTCCCCTGCTCTGGGCACCGTGTCCCTAGGCATGTTGTAGGCACCCACTCAGTGTGTTTATACTATAGTCTGACACTGTGCTAGGCAGACCATAGTGCTTCAAGCTCTGTTTGAGTTAGTAGGTGAGTCAGTAATAGGGCTGAAAGGGGTGCTTTTGGAACAGAGGCATTGGTAGTTCTTATCAGGTGGTCAGGGTGCTCTCAGTGCAGTGGCCCTTTCTTTTGGGCCTTCAGGTCCAATACTGTCTCAGCAGATGGAGAGTCCTACCGGGACCCTGGCCCTGATGCTGGGGAGTTATATCCTACTTTCATGACACTAGTGGTTTTCAGATTTTTTTTTCTTTTTCTTTTTTTTTTTCCTGAAGCTGGAAATGGGGAGAGACAGACACTCTGCCCACCAGGGGGCGATGCTCTGCCTCTCCAGGGCGTCGCTCTGTCACGACCAGAGCCACTCTAGCGCCTGGGGCAGAGGCCAAGGAGCCATCCCCAGCGCCCGGGCCATCTTTGTTGCAATGGAGCCTCGGCTGCGGGAGGGGAAGAGAGAGACAGAGAGGAAGGAGAGGGGGAGGGGTGGAGAAGCAGATGGGCACTTCTCCTGTGTGCCCTGCGCGGGAATCGAACCTGGGACTTCTGTACACCAGGCCGACGTTCTACCACTGAGCCAACCGGCCAGGGCTGGTTTTCAGATTTTTAAAAAAAAATTAAGTAAGAGGCAAGGAGGCAGGGAGACAGACTTCCACATGTGCCCTGACAGGGATCCACCCGGCAAACCCCCTACTGGGTGATGCTCTGCCCATCTTGGCCACTGCTCCATTGCTCAGCACCCAAGCTATTTTAGTGCCTGAAGTGAAAGCCAGGGAGCCATCCTCAGCACCTGGGCTCAACTTGCTTTAATCAAGCCATGACTGCAGGAGAGGAAGAGAGAGAGAGAGAGAGAGAGAGAGGAGTGAAAGGGGGAGGAGTGGAGAAGCAGATGGGTGCTTCTCCTGTGTGCACTAACTGGGAATCGAATCCCAGACATCCACACACTGGGCCAATGCTCTACTGCTGAGCCAACTGGCCAGAGCCCAGTTTTCAAATTTTTATTTGTAAAGTGCACATTTCTTATTTTTTTACATCACTTATAATCTTATGTGGAAACTCAGTTTATCAAATAGGTTCCAACTAGAGGTATTCTAGTTAGTTAGGGCTTGTGTGGTCTCCCATTCTCAACCTGCCTCTGACTGCCCCTGTAGTCATTTGCCCTATGTAATGATGGCCTGTTTTCTGAGACTGTCAAGTTAGAGACTAACTGTGAATACTGAGTCAGCAAACAGGGAGGTAACACTGTCTCCAACCCTGTTACCTCAAATGGGGATTAACTGGAAGTGGTCATGTCATGTACAGCCGAAGGTTCTTACATGCTGGAGAGAAGACCCCACCATGACCTAACATGTCCTTGAAGGCCACCACATAGCTCCTGCCTTTCATCTTAAAGAAAGGAGATGTTACATATGATAAAGAAATTTACAGTCCATTTTATTAGGTGCTTGATTTCATTTAGCAAAATGACTCAGTATGGTAATGTCTGCAGAGACTGTTAGGGAGTCTTTCTTTGTGTATTTTCATAAGTTTGAATCAATAGGAGAGAGATTCCGAGAGAAGATTCCTTTAAGAATGTTGAATAAACAGCCCAGGTCTCGGATGGAAACTTTCCACCAGTCTAAGATTAGAAATAGTAGGATGGATTTTTATTTAATCAAAGGGATTATAATCAAGACTCACTATTGAGTAACATATTGAATAATAATTTGATAAAATAATCAGGCCTTATTTTGGTGTTTCCAGAAGTAGTTCAAATAAAAATCTCATTTTTCAGTGTGAAGGACAACTTATTATTTGCACAATGGAGTGGGGAAGAGTGGTTTTGTTTTATTTGTTTTTCCTCTTAACATTAAGGGAATTTTCTTAGGAAAACTTTTCTGTGTCATGGTTGTTTGTTATAGACATTCTTTTTGTAATTTTTGAACTAAATTAAAACATATATTTACTTTAAATACGTCCTAAGTTTGGAATTGATGACCAGGGATCCTTATTCATCAATTCCAAACTTAGGACGTATTTAAAGTAAATATATGTTTTAATATAAATTTTCTTTAGAACAAAAAAAGAAAAAAACTTAGCTGCTATAGGCCATCTGGCTTTAATATGTAGAGACTTTCTTCTAGCCTGCATCTATATTAGGGTTCTGTAGAATCAGAATTCCAATGAACTCAAAGGAGTGCCTTCATAATTTACACCTGAGTGCTTTGGGGATTATGAATCACAGCACATATGGGATGATGCATACTGTGGGAGAAACGGAGTCTCCTGGCCCACATGTAAAATTAAAGCTGTCTGTGTTCTATGTTTATTGATTGCATTTATTTTACCAAGGTAGGTTTATTGGGATATTTAAAATCTGCTTTATAAAGTGAATTTATCAGCCTGACCAGGTGGTGGCGCAGTGGATAGAGCGTCAGACTGGGATGCCGAAGACCCAGGTTCGAGACCTCGAGATCGCCAG
This sequence comes from Saccopteryx leptura, assembly GCF_036850995.1. NCBI lineage: Eukaryota > Metazoa > Chordata > Mammalia > Chiroptera > Emballonuridae > Saccopteryx > Saccopteryx leptura. The sequence continues at coordinate 79,089,133 of NC_089512.1, forward strand.
CTTGAGCTCGGGCTCATCTGACTTAAGCAAAAAGCTCACCAGCTTGGACCCAAGGTCACTGGCTCGAGTGAGGGGTTGCTCAGTCTGCTGTAGCCCCATGGTCAAGGCATATATGAGAAATCAATCAATGAACAACTAAGGTGTCGCAACGAGAAACTGATTGATGCTTCTCATCTTTCTTCATTCCTGTCTGTCTGTCCCTGTCTATCCTGCTCTCTGACTCTCTCTCTGTCCCTGTAAAAAAAAAAAAAAAAAAAGTCAATTTATCAAATTATCAGGCATTATAAATATTCGATAATATACTCAACTTACATGGTTTCTTAGGAAAAGCAATGGGCAGAGCATCGCTCCCTAGTGGGCTTGCTGAGTGGATCCGGTCTGGGCACATGCAGGAATCTGTTTCTGCTTCCCTTCATCTTATGGAATAAAACAAACAAACAAAAACCTTTTGTAGCAATAACATAAATGTAATGTCACTGATGAACATGAGTAGGATGTAAACACACACAACCTTTCAATCTTCAGTGCTGATGGCAGAAAAGGTGGGGGAGAGCATCTCTAATCTGCCTGCAAATAGCCGCATCTTCCTTGAACAGGTCTAATCCAGGGAATAAGCCCGAGGGGTTTCAAGGACCCCATGCTGCTGCTGCTGTTATTAACTTAATTGCTGCAACACAGTAAATTATGGGGAAGTCGAGATAAATGCAGAAGTCTTTTGGGCAAGAGACTAAACAGGTTAGTTCCATAATTAGTGTTATCTTTAAGAGGGGACATGGAGGTATCCAAAGTGTGACTTTGCAGAACTGACAGTTATGTCTAAAGTCAGTGTGGAAGAAAAGTAACAATTCAGCTGTGGTGATGGGAAGGGAGCAGGGGTGAGTGTGACAGGGTGTGGAATGAATGCTCTTCGCCTTCAGTGAAGACCTGGGAGCCTCCCTCATTTGAGGTATCCAAAAGCTGTACAGCTTTTCTTGTTTCCCAGCTGTATGAAAAGTAGAAAAGACATATCTTTGAAATATTTATACTTCTAAATATTTAACTACAACCCTGTGTATTTTGTGTTATACACATCCAGTTGTGAGCCAACATTATCCAGGGGCATCTGATCAATGTGAATTAATTCAGTCTGGTGGCCCTGTCTATTCCGACCATTTCTGCAAACCTGGCTCACTTCGAGCCCAGTGGATTGAGAACCTTTTGGGTTAATTGACTAGTTGAATTTATCAGTTAATTACCTGAGTCCAGCCACTATTGGACTCAGTTTACCTAACTGTTAATGGTATTTAACTGAAGCTGCATTTGGTAAGCAGGTTTGTCTAATAATGGGTTTTGATTTTTTTTTTAATAAAATGATTGTTTTCTTTCTTTATGAATTTTCTTTCCCTAATGCCAGCCTAATCCCGGCCCATTTCTCCCTAGTGACCAACTTTTATTAAAATAATACTTCTGCAACTGAACATGTGGCTGTTAGCACAAGTCAGACAGGGTGGTCAATCGCAAGGTCCTCACCTGAGAAGTCAGTCCTTGTCTCCACTGTTCCCTCTTCAAGTTGTGTAATCTTGAGAGAAGGGCCTCTAGTGTGGGGTAGTTCTCCCATATTAGTTTAATCATTCCTTTTAGGAATCATGATACTATCTGTGAAAATTATTAGTAGTAATGAAGCAAACATGTGAAGTGGAACAAGTATATGTTAAGTGCCCACAATATACCTGGCATTATGCTAAACAAAATGTTGCTCGTTTTAACCCTTACAACAACCCTGCATTTGTTTGTAATGGGTTCAGTTGGTTGGCTCTAGAGACTTGTAGACTAGCTGCTTTCATCCTGTTCCATGAGTAAGGCCAGCCTGCCACCCTGTAAATGCCCATGAGAAGATTGCTGGTCTGAAGCTTAATAATGGGGAAGAAAACAAACCCTTAAAGTCTACTAGGAAGTGAGTGGCCCTTGTTGTCTAGACCCTGACTCAATTCTGAGTTCAGTCTTTGGTTAAAAGAGAGTCCTATAAGATCTTTGTGAAAACCCAACCTGATGGGGGTCACACTTGTATTCTACTTTAATATCTGACTACAGTGGCAGAATAATTTGCTCTCCCTTTCCTTCCCCCATTCATTCAATCTCTCACCTCACTTCCCCTCCCCTCCCCTCACCTCACCTCACTTCCCCTCATCTCACCTCACCTCACCTCACTTCACTTCACTTCCCCTCACCTCACCTCACCTCACCTCACCTCACTTCCCCTCACCTCACCTCACCTCACCTCACCTCACCTCATTTCCACTCACCTCACCTCACCTCACTTCCCCTCACCTCACCTCACCTCACCTCACCTCACTTCACTTCCCCTCATCTCACCTCACCTCACTTCCCCTCATCTCACCTCACCTCACCTCACCTCACTTCCCCTCAACTCACCTCACCTCACTTCCCCTCATCTCACCTTACCCCACCTCACCTCACATCATCTCACCTCACCTCACCTCATTTCCCCTCACCTCACTTCCCCTCAACTCACCTCACCTCACTTTCCCTCATCTCATCTCACCTCACCTCACCTCACCTCATCTCACCTCATCTCACCTCACCTCACCTCATCTCACCTCACCTCACTTCCCCTCACCTCACCTCACCTCACCTCACTTCCCCTCAACTCACCTCACCTCACTTTCCCTCATCTCATCTCACCTCACCTCACCTCACCTCATCTCACCTCATCTCACCTCACCTCACCTCACCTCACCTCATCTCACCTCACCTCACTTCCCCTCAACTCACCTCACCTCACCTCACCTCACTTCCCCTCACCTCACCTCACCTCACCTCACTTCCCCTCATCTCACCTCACCTCACCTCACCTCACATCATCTCATCTCACCTCACTTCCCCTCAACTCACCTCACCTCACTTTCCCTCATCTCATCTCACCTCACCTCACCTCACCTCATCTCACCTCACCTCACTTCCCCTCACCTCACTTCCCCTCACCTCACCTCACCTCACCTCACTTCCCCTCATCTCACCTCACCTCACCTCACTTCCCCTCACCTCACCTCACTTCCCCTCCCCTCCCCTCCCCTCACCTCACCTCACCTCACTTCCACTCACCTCAACTCACCTCATCTCACCTCACCTCACCTCACTTCCCCTCATCTCACCTCACCTCATGTCACCTCACCTCACTTCCCCTCACCTCACCTCACCTCACCTCACCTTCCCTCATCTCACCTCACCTCACCTCACCTCACCTCACTTCCCCTCACCTCACCTCACTTCCCCTCATCTAACCTCACTTCCCCTCACCTCACCTCATCTCACCTCACATCATCTCATCTCACCTCACTTCCCCTCAACTCACCTCACCTCACTTACCCTCATCTCATCTCACCTCACCTCACCTCACCTCATCTCACCTCACCTCACTTCCCCTCATCTCACCTCACCTCACCTCACCTCACCTCACTTCCCCTCACCTCACCTCACCTCATCTCACCTCACCTCACTTCCCCTCCCCTCCCCTCACCTCACCTCACTTCCACTCACCTCACCTCACCTCATCACACCTCACCTCACCTCACTTCCCCTCATCTCACCTCACTTCCCCTCCCCTCCCCTCACCTCACCTCACCTCACTTCCACTCACCTCACCTCACCTCATCTCACCTCACCTCACCTCACTTCCCCTCATCTCACCTCACCTCACCTCACTTCCATCACCTCACCTCACCTCACCTCACTTCCCCTCACCTCACCTCACCTCACTTCCCCTCATCTCACCTCACCTCACCTCACTTCCACTCACCTCACCTCACCTCACCTCACTTCCCCTCACCTCACCTCACCTCATCTCACCTCACCTCACCTCACTTCCCCTCATCTCACCTCACCTCACTTCCCCTCACCTCACCTCACCTCACCTCACTTCCCCTCAACTCACCTCACCTCACTTCCCCTCAACTCACCTCACCTCACTTCCCCTCCCCTCCCCTCACCTCACCTCACCTCACTTCCACTCACCTCACCTCATCTCACCTCACCTCACCTCACTTCCCCTCATCTCACCTCACCTCACCTCACTTCCCCTCACCTCATCTCACCTCATCTCACCTCGCCTCACTTCCCCTCCCCTCCCCTCACCTCACCTCACCTCACTTCCACTCACCTCACCTCACCTCATCTCACCTCACCTCACCTCACTTCCCCTCACCTCACCTCACCTCCCCTCATCTCACCTCACCTCACCTCACCTCACTTCCCCTCACCTCAGCTCACTTCCCCTCATCTCACCTCACTTCCCCTCACCTCACCTCCTCTCACCTCACTTCCCTTCACCTCACCTCACCTCACCTCATCTCTCCTCAACTCACTTCCCCTCCCCTCACCTCACCTCACCTCAGCTCACCTCACCTCATCTCACCTCAACTCACTTCCCCTCACCTCACCTCACCTCACCTCATCTCACCTCACCTCACCTCACCTCACCTCACCTCACCTCACCTCACCTCACTTCCCCTCACCTCACTTCACCTCATCTCACTTCCCCTCACCTCACCTCACCTCATCTCACTTCCCCTCACCGCACCTCACCTCATCTCACTTCCCCTCACCTCACCTCACCTCATCTCACCTCACCTCACCCCACCTCACCTCACTTCCCCTCACCTCACCTCACCTCACCTCACCTCACTTCCCCTCACCTCACCTCCCCTCACCTCACCTCATCTCACCTCACCTCACTTCACCTCACCTCACTTCCCCTCACCTCACCTCACCTCATCTCACTTCCCCTCACCTCACCTCATCTCACCTCACCTCACCCCACCTCACCTCACTTCCCCTCACCTCACCTCACCTCACCTCACTTCACCTCACCTCCCCTCGCCTCACCTCGCCTCGCTTCCCCTCGCCTCGCCTCGCCTCACCTCACCTCACTTACCTTAATTTATATCTTGAACATGAGAATTGTTTTTGTTTTGTTTTTATTTAGTGAGAGGAAGGGGGCAAAGACAGACTCCTAAAATGCCCTGACCAGGATCCACCTGGCAAGCCCACTAAAGGGTGATGTTCTGCCCATCCGGGGCGTTGCTCTGTTACTCAGCAACGGAGCTCTTCTTAGCATATGAGGCAGATGCCTTGGAGCATCCTCAGCACCCGAGACCAACTCACTCCAATCCAGTTGCAGGAGGGGAAGAGAGAGAGAAGTGAGAGGGGTAAGGGTGACGAAGCAAGTTGGTGCTTCTCCCATGTGCCCTGACTGGGAATCAATTCAGGGACATCCACAACACCGGGCTGACACTCAACCACTAAGCTAACTGGCCAGGGCTGAGAATTGTTTTTAAAAAAATAGAAGAAAAGTGAAAAAATAAAAGATATTCTCAAGGTGCATATGCTGTAACATAGTGGCTAAGGAGTTCAAGTTCAAGGTTGGGTATAAGTCACAGTTGGGATGTTTCTACTAATGAAACTTGGGTGAGTGTCTTAACTTTCTGTGTCTCAGTTTCCTTATGTTTAAAGTTCTAAATAGCATCTCCCTGGAAAGATGGTAGGAGATACATTCACGTATGGAACCATCTCAGCACAGTGACAGGTACCTAGAAAGGTCTCAGGACCTGTGCAAGAAATGGTGGCCTTTCTCAGAAGACAGATTTGGGACTTTAATATTAAAGTAGGTTAAAAATTAATGAGGTTCGGTGCTGTGAGGTTTGCAAGCTGGAGGACTCGTGCTGCGGGAATGGCAAACATGAGCCGCTCACTTAATAGACCTGCCCTTGGGGAGGGTCTTATCAGCTTTCAGCCTGAGGAGTGTTTCAGAATTTTAACTATGTGGAGGAGGTTCCCCGGGTAGTAGAAGTTGCTCTATGGTTGCATTTTCTCCATGTCAAACTGAAGGGATAATTGTAACAAATGAGCATTCGTCTGCCGAGACGTGATGCAGCAAATGAATTTATGAATAAAGATGATCATAATCATCAGCATGGCTTGGGGTCCAGTTTGGTCAGTAGCTGCAGATTGCTTTCTTAATATTAAATAGTCATCGAAGTGAACATGACATCTTTTCTTGAAAGTTTTTCTTGAACAACACTCAGGTTATTATATATTTTTTTCTCATAGAAATGGAAGATCCATCACTAAGCATTCTCTCCCTTGCAATTCTGTCTGTCCAGACAGAGCTACTCTGGGAAGATTCATTGCTCTTCCTTGGTGCTCCTATTTGCATGCTTGTCAGAGCTCATTGCAGCACTTGCTATAATGCATGAAGTAATAACATAATTATCATCTTTACAGCAGCTAATGTTCACTGAGTTACCCGATGTGCCAGCATGAAAGCTTTGCATCTTCATCTCATGAGTCCCCATGGCAGTGCTGTAAGGTGCGAACTTTCATTGCCCCCATTCTCTAGATGAGGAAGAGGTTGTGTTAGAAAGCTTAAGTAATTTACCTAAGTTGTATCTCAGATTTAAAACATGTCTGATTGTAGAACCTGAGTTCATAGACTTGACTCAAAGTTGCCTCTGGGTTTTACAGTTCCCTGTTTGCCTACCATCCCTGTGTTGGCCAGTAAGATGCTAGGCCCCCTTGCATATGTCTGCCTTACATCCTAGCCTGGTACCTGGCTTGTATGAAATATTCAAGCACTGGAAAGTATGAATGAGTGAGTTCAGTCCCTCTGTAGAGTAGATGCAGAGAAAATGGTATCTAGCCATTAAGAGCTTTCAAGTAAAGTGAAAGAATTTTAATAAAACTATTTTAAAGTAAATATCATTCTTCTGTGCCCATAGAAAATTGATTATAGTGAAAGAATAGCACAGCCAGGTTAGAAGCATTCAGGTATAGAAATTCTACAGGACACTTGATCTGAAAAAAACAAAAAACAAGCCTGACCGGGCAGTGGCGCAGTGGATGGAGTGTCGGACTGGGATGCGGAAGACCGAGGTTCGAGACCCCGCGGTCGCCAGCATGAGCAAGAGCTCATCTGGTTTGAGCAAAAGCTCACCAGCTTGAGCCCAAGGTCACTGGCTCAAGCAAGGGGTTACTAGGTCTGCTGAAGGCCCGTGGTCAAGGCATGTATGAGAAGGCAATCAATGGACAATTAAGGTGTTGCAATGCGCAAAGAAAAACTAATGATTGATGCTTCTCATCTCTCCGTTCCTGTCTGTCTGTCCCTGTCTATCCCTCTCTCTGACTCTTTCTATCTCTGTAAAAAAAAAAAAAAAAAAAAAAAATCTGTCCAGGCATCTAATAAACTGTTCATGACAGCATATAATTGTATCATTAGGCACACAACTGTTACTATAATTTGGATCATAAGAGAACCAAGTGTCAAAATCTTTTAATTTCATTTTAGCTTTTCCTACAGAAAGTTTTCAGATTGTACTATGAACTTGTAAACTTTGGATACAACTTTACATTCTTTGATGTTACTGCCAGTCCCTTATGAAAACTATAGAAAGGACTCACTGTCCCTTTTTCATAATTTGGAGTCATATTTTTAAATGCAGTTTAGATATATATTTCAATGTTTAAGGTACCTACATTTGCATACTTTTTTATTTTATTTTATTTATTTATTTATTTTCATTTTTTCGAAGCTGGAAACGGGGAAGCAGTCAGACAGACTCCCGCATGCACCCGACCGGGATCCAGCCGGCACACCCACCAGGGGGCGATGCTCTGCCCCTCTGGGGTGTCGCTCTGTTGCAACCAGAGCCATTCTAGCACCTGAGGCAGAGGCCACAGAGCCATCCTCAGCGCCCGGGCCATCTTTGCTCCAATGGAGCCTTGGCTGCGGGAGGGGAAGAGAGAGACAGAGAGGAAGGAGAGGGGGAGAGGTGGAGAAGCAGATGGGTGCTTCTCCTGTGTGCCCTGGCCGGGTATCGAACCCGGGACTGCTGCACGCCAGGCCGATGCTCTACCGCTAAGCCAACCGGCCAGGGCCCATTTGCATACTTTTAATGGACCTTATATTTAAAACTTCTATCTTATTTGAAGTTAATACTAGTAGTAATACAACCTGTAAATAAAAAATAGCACTTCAATTTATTCAAGACCATTTTAATTAAAAATATGTATTGACTCTTCAGGAACCAAGTGGAGATTTAGACTTCTCCAAAGACAGGGGTTTCTGAGCAAGTTAATAATGTAAACAAGATTTTGGAGAGAATATTTAATCAGCCTAAGAAAAGACACTTTTTGGGCAAGCTCCAACATTTAAAAATTATCTATGGTCATTCAGAAGATTGATGTTTTAATTACTAATTATTGTTTTTAATCAGTTAAACTGGCCATATTAAAGCCTTTATTTGGCCACATTCTGCTGGTCTCATACCTATTCTGATGTCCTTTAACTGTAACAAGGCTGCATGTTGACTCTTTCCTTAAAACTTACTAGTTACCCCTTATTTTCCACCAAGTTAGTTGTCTCAGACCCACAATAAAGCCTCTCCACGGTTCACCTTTCACATCTGTCAAATGTGAAAGGAACCTTATAGAATTTTCTGAGATAAAGTATATGCATCATGCTCAGGAAATATGCCTCTAATTAATTGTACAAATTATTGTTTTTTTAAAAAAAATCAAGTCTGCTACCCCTGCAGTGTAAATTTACTAATGTAGTAACTAAAATGACAGGTGGTAGGACTCTTTCTGCCCCAGATTTGGGCTTTTATATATAAGAAGTCTTTCAGAAGTGTAGAAACAAAGTGTGGTGTATTTAATGATTTCCCTCTGAGTGAAATAAACTTTTAGAAAATCACAAGGCTTGAAAGGCCAAGTGGGATTGCCCCATTGAGTTGTGCCTGAGATTTGGGATTCAGGAAGCTTTTGAAATTTGGAACTTGGTGGTCCCTGAGTCTCACGTGGGTCTGAATTACATGTCATTGTCATTTTCATGGTAAATGAAAATGTTTCTTAGCAAAACTGTGATTTTTTTCTCTTCCCACATTGCTAGAATTGGTTAAACCTGGCATTCCTATAGTGCCCAGTGCTACCTGTAGGGTTATGTGCCAAGTTTGGAATGTCTTCTGTTGGGGAGTCAAGCTTCTTTACTTAATATTTTCCTCGGTATCAAGTGAGAAATGTGAAATAGTTTTCAGTTGAGCAGTTTATCTTTATGCAAGGTGAGCTTTCACATAGACATTCATTTTTTTCTTGGAGTTGTGGCACTATTGTCATCAGTTCAAAGTTAATACCCTTTATAAAATTTTATTTACCTGATGTTTCTCATGCATACATCTGGAAATCAGCTCTGAAAATGCATGTGTGATATGGTCTCATTTATTCCTTGCCAGAAGGCAATTAGGAGATGATTTTATTCAGACTCTTGCAATAGGGGAACTGTTCATTAATGGGGAATTTCTCAAGGAAGGGAAAGTGGTGGTTTTAGGAAGCAAGGGAGTCTGTGAGGGAGGGTGGTGGCTGGGTCTTATCCCAGTTTCTGGTTCCTTGTGGTTTTGGGTGTTTCCCCCAACATAAAATAGTAAGCATTTCTTGACATTGGCTCTTTCCTGGGAGCAGTGGGACAGATAGATAAAACTGTATGAAAATATTTCTAATAGTAATAAAACCATATTGGACTTTTTTAAAAATTATTTTTATTTATTTATTCATTTTAGAGGAGAGAGAGAGAGAGAGAGAGAGAGAGAGAGAGAGAGAGAGAGATGGAAGCATCAACTCCCATATATGCTTTGACCAGGCAAGCCGACCTCAGCATTCCGGGTCAACACTTTACCCACTGCACCACCACAGGTCAGGCCATATTGGACTTTTAATTAACTATTTTACCAATGTTTATTTCAAAACATTTCAATATTACCATTGCCTTCATAATTGGCTTAAGAACTCCTTGAAACAAGTTTTCATTCTACTGTGCAGATGATAAATATCTATTTGAACTCTAAACTGTCAGAAGCAACTAATTTAGAAGAAGTTGTTTTCACTTATAAATCTCATATAAATAGCCTATGTGGTCTCCTCCTGATAATATAGAGATTGTTGTGTTTCTGATCTTAATAAATGGAATCCAGCTTCTTCATGCTCTCTATAAATCCAGGTAAATATTTGCATATTTTATAAAATTTTTTCTTTTGAAACTAATAGCACTTCATATGTTGCAGTTTTTTCAGATAAAAATAAGCATTTTATTAGGATGCTCTTATTAATACTGCCCCTTATGCACTCACCTCTGCCCTGCCTTCATTTCCCTTCCTCTTCTTTGCAGTCTTCAGATGTGGAGCTCCCTTATGTCTGCCCTGAGCTTTCTGCCTTTCTTTCACCTTCTCTTTACTGTCTAATACAAACTGCACAGCTCTCCGTCAGTGATCTCTGCATATCAGTGATCCATAGGCTTGCTCCAAGCCCACATATTTGAGGTTTAACTGTGTATTCCCACCAGCACAGGGGACGCTATACCAGTAATTCTCACTAGTATTCCCTCTGAAAACCTTGGGGTTGGGACTACCCAGTTTGTAAAGAGCACTATAGTGACTCCTGCCCCAGGCCCCTTCCCTCTTCATCTCCCCTCATTGCCCACTGCGATCATGAACGTCAGACCTAACCCCTCACTAGGCTAGTTTCACTCAAATGGTTTCAGCTGTTTCCAGATAGACCATGGATACTTAAAATATTAAAAAACAAACCCATAGTATTTAATCCTAAACAAGCTCTTCTTTTTGACTCCTTTATTTCTATCTTATTTGCACAGGAGTTCTGAACCATTTTGCAATAACAGTTATGTTAAGGAGAAAAAATGCAGATACATTGTGATTTTTATTTGTTTTCTTTTATATTAAAAAATCATATAATATTTAAGGGTTTTAGAAATGCACAGAGACAAAGTGCTGTGAACATTGGACTTTTTTTTTTTTCAAATATGTAAGCATGAAGTGGTTCTAATCTACAGAAATATAGCCCCATGGATGTGCTGGTTTGTATCCTAATGTAGAATAGAAGTGACATAGCCAGCTGGTCAGGGACACAGGCCTGGAGTCAGACTGACCCCCCTTTGAACCTATCCTCTACCATGGGCCTCTATATGGACTTGGCAATTAATAAATTGCAGAAAGCCTCCAGCACTGGCTCAGTATATTGAACATACCTTCACTGTCTCATTATTGGGAACAAGCAGGATTCTGCATGTGAGCAGATCTTGGCACACAGATTTTCTATAGCAAAGAATTTTCTATTATAAGTAAGTCATTGTCCACTGCTCTTTCTTCCCAGAATTCCACACTTACCCAGTGCTCCTTAGTGGTTCTCCTCAGGACTCATTTCTATAGCCAAGCTGTGTACTCTCCTCCCTCCCTCTCTCTTTGCCTGAACTGCTCTGCCCTTTCTCGTCACCATGGAAACCCAGCATCTCCTCTCAGACTCACTTTCTCTGGGTTGGCTTAGTGGGATTCCCCTGTCTGCTCTCTCTTTGTTGTCCTTGTAAAGTCCTTGGCAACTGGATAATATGCACAATTAGTTCTTGGTGCTATATATTCGGGTGTTTTAGTGATTTAGCTCTCTCTCTCTCTCTCTCTCTCTCTCTCTCTCACACACACACACACACACACACACACACACACACTCACATAACATATACAGGTAGGGCAAAAGTAGGTTTTCAGTTGTGTGTACATGTAACACAGTTTATTCTTGTATTATTATTGTATTATTTTCCATATGAACAATTATAACTCTACTTTTGCCCTGCCCTGTATGTGAAATGTATTATACATATGAGCTTCTGTCTGCACAGGTTTTGAAGTGCTCTCACAGGTGCCATCTTCACAAGAGCATCGTGAAGCACATGGGCACCTCTCCTTTATTTGGGAAGAAGCTGAAGCTCACCGTGCGACTTGCTTGTAGTCGCAGCACTATGAGAGTAGCTAGGGACAGGGTGCCGGCCTGCAGCCTGGGGTCCGCATCTCTCTCCTCCAGGGCTAAGTCAATGCTCATGAAAAGGGAGGTTCAAGTGTGGAGTTTCTAGGTCATTGAAGCAGGCTTGTGCCTCATCAGATAATTGGTCTAAACACCAGTGTGTGGTTTGCAGTAGCCTTGAGAGGCGTGCAGCAGCCAGACCCTTCCTGTGTTGAGTGACTGGTCTTTATGCAGTCAGTGACTTGTGAGAGGGAATAAACAAATTGTTTCCTTTTCCAAAATACTAAAGTACTTAGAAGTAAAGGACTGGGCCCTGGCCAGTGGCTCAGTGATAAAGCATCAGCCTGTCATGTGGATGTCCCAGGTATAATTCCTGGTCAAGGCACACAGGAGAAGCGACCATCTATGTCTCCACCTCTCCCTCTGCCCATCCCTCTCTCTTTTCTCTTTCTCTTTTCTTCTCTTTCTCTCTTCTCCTCCTGTAGCCATGGCTCAATTGGATTGAGTGCATTGGCCCCAGATGCTGAGGATGGCTCCATGGAGCCTCTGCCTCAGGCACTAAAAATAGCTTGGTTGCAAGCATGGCCTCAGATGGGCAGAGCATTGGCCCCAGACAGGGGTCACTGAATAGATCCTGGTTGGGGCACATGCAGGAGTCTGTCTCTCTCCTCTCACTTGGAAAAGAAAAAATAAATAAATAAAAGAAGTAAAGGACTGGTTAGAATGAATGCTTCTTAAACCTTATAGCAATTTACATGGCCAGTGTGTAGCATTCCCATTGAATGAACTTTCTGGCAAGACTTAATACATAAACACATTTCAAGATATAAAAATTTTATAAGCCATGTTCTTAGCAAAGAATCACAGGTTCCAGCATGTCATTAATTTTATATTTAACTCAGAATTGAAGAACATCTAGGAGAGGTGCCTGCTGGTAATTCATAGTCATATTATTAAGGTACAGGGAGTACACAGCTAGACATTCAGATGGGCAGTGAGGGCCAGGAGGCCAGTGAGCCATGTGGTTGAACTTGTGATGAGGAGCTCTGAGGCCTAGTTTCAGGTTGCCTTTCCACCTCTTACTACCTTGAGTAAATTACTAAGCCACTCTGTGCCTTCTCTTACCTATGAAAATGAAGATTAGGACAGTATTTACCTCAAAGAGTTGTGAAGATGAACACCTCTCGTGTAATATCATTGGTATGGTGCCTGACCTATGCATGTAATGCTATTTTACCTTGTTAGTTGATACCATTTGATATTGTCCATCTAGATAAAGTTATTAATATTTATTGTTTGTATTTAGGCTTATGTTTTTTGTGTGGTGTGTGACTCTATCTTAAAACTAGCTTATTGTGAAAATCAAGTAGATGGCTTCGGAAACATGTCGTGTCCTAAGATTTTTCCATAGCCCCACAATTTAGATGCCTGGGTATTTGCTCTTAGTAGTCATATCCATAAGTATAGGCACATTACAGAAGAGACTAGGGCCTTCTCAGCAGGGATCACCATGTAGTCCCTCACCGTCCTAGAGGAACTTAAGTAGCATCACTATGGACAGTCTCATACCGAGGTCACTGCCACATTCCCCAGCTACTTACATGGTGGGGGCTCCTAACTCCTTAGGCTGGGTGTCCTAACAGGGCAGTCATCTCAAAGAGCCTTCCATATTTGACATAACGAGAACCTGTTCTTGCCCTTTTACTTCCTCTGCAAATGAATTCTCAGGAGTATGTAGAAGACAGTTGAAGATAACCAAGGTAATGGGACTAATTTGGTTATTTTCCTCTCCCTCCTGTGCACATGTTCATCCATGGCACTATATTTTACAGAAAGACTTCAGTCAGACGGTGTTCCCCTTTCCAGCTCTGTCTCCTTGGCTCAGGTGGGGCCCCTGTGAGGGGGATTCTGTCAACAGCCTTCTCATCTTGCTCTTTGATCACTTTTTTTTTATCACTGTGTTAGATGAAACCATTCCTCTGCCTACTGTCCATCTATTATCAAATATTTATCTGGAATGTCTCAAGTACTCAACTATAACATTGGTTTATGGTTATTTGAAATTTCTTTTAAGGCCACTGACAAATGTTAAGAAATTGTTTGACATAACTTTCTTAGAGGAGATCACTGAACCAAAAGAATTATTTGACGTCTTCTTTGAAACAGAATATATAATCACATTTGTAGTCAGTTCTTAACCAAAATAATTTCTACATAACTAATGTGGAATAAGTGTTTAAATTGGAATTGAAACCACAGATTTCAAAATAAAAACATTATTTCTTGGGGACGTGTTTGCATTGGTGTATTAAATTAACTTAGCCACTTCTGCCTCCGGCTAAATTGGAGTGGATTGTGACAAACCACCACTTCTTAGGAAACAGTAGAAAAGCCAAATGTAAAGGAAATCTGACACTTACTTAATTGGAAGACATCAAAGAGCTGCAAGAACCTGGCTCCCAGAGTGCAGGAAACTAGAGTGGCTAGGAGTGGTGGGCCTGCACCTCACAAGCTGCTTCCCCTGCAGGGAACCCACTGATTTCTGGCTTGTGATGAGAAGCTTAGACACCAGGCAAAATATCATGCATAGGAGGCTAAAAGGACAGAAGAATTTTTGGCAGTCTCACAAGAGTAAAGATACAAACCTTGAAAATTGGGTCTGCTAAAGCAGCTAGAATTTGAGTGGCCAAGATCCCAGAGAGAAGAGGGCACTGGATAGTTACCCTGGTCCTGGGCAGTTTCGCCCCTTGAGACATTTGCCTAATTCCTATGCTTTGTAGGGCACAAGCCTAGGAAGTAAGAAACAAATCACTGAAAAAGCAAGGCAGAGTTTTTGACAGTCAAGCAGTTGTGGAGAATAAAATAATGTGAGTTCTGCACCCATGAAGGACAAGGGATGTTGGTAAACATGACTTTCATACTTTATGCAATAGTCTGAGCAGAAGAGGCTGACCAAATCTTTCAAAACCCCAGCCAGCTTTGAGTCAACTCCATATCGGTTGGGTAAAGGTGACCTATCCCTTCTCAGAGTGCCAATCAGAGACGAGGTTGAACCTTCTTTGGAGAAAGTTACCTTCATCCAGTTTCTCTATAATTTTTCATACATAGCATCTGTAATTCAACTTAAAATCATTAGGCATATTAGGAAAAAAAACAAAACAAAACAGAAAATAGAACAGTCCCAAGTATGACCCAATTATTGATGTTCTGAGAATTGAACTTCAGTCTGGAGTTAATTAGTAGCAACTGTCTTTAGATAAGGTGAGACCGTCAAGTTCCCCATTGTCCTTACTACTCTCTCTTGCCTTATTTCTGGCTTGGTCCATTACATTTCATTACTTATGCTGTAGGCATTCGGGTTTGCAACTGCTGCTTTAGAGCAAGGAGTATGTCTGTTTTTTCTTAGATATTTGATACTCTTCCAACCTTACCACCATATGGATTTGCACACAAAAGACATGAAAATGTTACCAACAATCTGGCCTTTAGATGATTTTTCACTTAATCATTTTTAAGAGTGGTTATTATGGTCTTCTGTTTTTCTCTTTGTTTAGGAGAATGAGTAGAGGGGTGACAGGGTGAATCTTAATATAAACAGAAATGCTTGCCTTTTTTTCTTTTTGGCTTTAAAGTTTGCTAGCTTTGTGAAGTGACATCTGTGTCTTTGTCTTTGAGTTCTTTCTTGAACAGAAAAAAATATGAGTTACAGGGGGAAAAAAAATGAAAAAAGCAAGTTCAGACTGGCTTAAATCAAATTACACTTGGCCCTATGAGTGGCTTCCTGGAAATGTGCGATGTGCGTTTTTGACATAGACTGCTCACATCTCTCAAGCAATCAAGGATCAGGACTGAGGTAGGCCTTTGTGAACTAGTCAGCTTGCTCTCTGTTCCCAAGTGGAGAGCCATTACTTTAGTTCCAATTCTATTTTATTATTTTTTAAAAACAAACATAGAGCTTCTTGCAACAGTGTGGTTTATTTGAAGACCAACTCCTTCTTAAAGCAGCAGGCGTGGATAATCCAAGAACAAAAATTTAGAAGCAGGGAAATGATATAGTTCACCCTGAGTGCTTGGAAATCACAGTGTTCTGGCATGATTTTCAAACTGGTTTTCAGACTAGCATTTGGCATCACCTGGGAGCTTGTTAGAAGTATGAATTCGCCTGGCCTGTGGTGGCGCAGTGGATAAAGCGTCGACCTGGAAATGCTGAGGTCGCTGGTTCGAAACCCTGGGCTTGCCTGGTCAAGGCACATATGGGAGTTGATGCTTCCAGCTCCTCCCCCTCTCCTCTCCCTCTCTCTCTCTCTCTCTTTCTCTCCCTCTCCTCTCTAAAATAAATAAAAAAAAAAAAAAAAAAAAAAAAAAAAAAAAGAAGTATGAATTCATGGGCTTCACCCAGACCTAGTGAATCTAAATCTCTGGAGGCGGGACCCAGGAACTATATTGTAACAAGCTCCTTCAGGGGTACTGAAGTGCATTATTTTGAGCATCACTTCTGTAGAGTCCTGGTGATAATCCATGTGGAGTCACTAGATGGGACCAAGATACCTAAGCTACATGTGTGGTCTTGTTATAAGGGCCCTATCAAGTTGCACTGTTGCCCCTGGCTGGTTGGCTCAGTGGTAGAGCATCAGCCTGGTGTGTGGAAGTCCTGGGTTCGATTCCATGTCAGGACACACAAGAGAAGTGATCATCTCCTTCTCCACCCCTCCACCTCCTCTCTCTCTTTCTCTCTCTCTCTTTTCCTCTCTCTCTCTCCTCCCGCAGCAATGGCTCATTTGAGCAAGTTGGCCCCAGGCACTGAGGATGGCTTCATGGCCTCTCCTTGGGTGGTAAAATGGCTTGGTTGCTGAGCAACAGAGCAGCAGCCCCAGATGGGCAGAGCATCACCTGGTAGGGGGCTTGCCAGGTCACTCCCAGTTAGGGCACATGCAGAAGTCTATCTCTGCCTCCCTGTCTCTCACTTAATAAATTTAAAAAAAGAAAAAGAAGTTGTGCTGTTCACTCATTTACCTTCTAATCTAATGGAGTTAGGGTTTGGGAGTAGTCTCTCCTCTGAAAGACTGTCATGTACTCTATCTCATGTATTAAAGGGAATTTTTTTCTAAAGACAGTTGGGGAAGATCTTGCCTTTTCTTTTCATTTTTTCTTTCTTTCTTTCTTCTTTTTTTTTTTTTTTTTTTAATTGAGAGGAGAGAAGATAGAGAGACAGACTCCTACCTGTGCCCCGATCAGGATCTATCCAGCAACCCTTGTCTGGGGCCAATGCTTGAATCAACTAAGCTATCAGTGCCTGAGGCCAACACTCAGACCAACCAGACCACTGGCTGTGAGAGGGGAAGAGGAAGAGAAAGGGAAGAGGGAGGGGAAGAAAAGCAGATGGTCGCTTCTCATGTGTGGTCTGACTGGGGATGTCTACATGCCAGGCCGACACTATCCATTGAGCTAACCGGCCAGGGCCAGATCTTGCCTTGTCTATAGACCACTTCTCCACACACCACCAAAAGCTCTTTTGGTCCTATGTAAAAGTCTTTGTTAATTAGGAAGGTAAACAAGGTGCCTCAAATAGATTATAAAGCAGTTAGGCATTGTGAGAAAATTACATCTCTTTTGGAAAAAAAGAGAGAATATCTCTTTATGGTGACTAGGAGGAAAATGACCTACTTTGTATATATAAAGTATCAAATATTAACTCTGAAGTTCTTGGTCTACAATTTCTAATAATTACTTGATAATGATTTGATTATATTAACCAGTTTGTATGTGGCTGTTTTTAAAAAGTGTGTCTGTATCTCTTGATCTCCACAGGTTAAATGAGTTTTTCCTATGCCTGTTCTGTAAGATCAACAACAACAGAAAAATGAAGCAGTAGTTCAAGGAGAAATTTCAGATGATAAATGGTTTCAAAGATCTTATTGTTTTCTCTGGCCCACTTTTTAAATGATTCAGTGAGCTACTTTATTGTTAACTGAGTCAAGAGTCCTCTTGTTCACAAGAAAATACCTCCAGGAAAAGCATCTATATTTATTGTTTAATAAGTGCTAGTTGTTTTTAGTAACATGTACAGATATGAGTAACATTCCTCCATTGACATTTTGTTAGCAGACAAGTGACTTGGTCAAAGTAATTAACAGCACAGTTAAGAAGGAATCTGTGAATTGTCGGAAGTTGGTGAAGTATTCAGCGTTCTTTCAATATAAAATTTCCTCCCATGCCCCCACAATTTTTCCACTTTTATACTTGCCCTATCAGGTAAAGACAGTGATGCTCTCTGGTTCTACCTTGTTGGGCTTTGAAAGACTTCTAAGAAAAAAACACAGAAACCAAAGGGGTGAACTTGTAGATTTCCAATAAAGGATGATTTTCTGTAACTGGTTACTATTATGCCTAAGTTCATGATATGTTGCTATCACTGGCTGCAGCCTGCTTGAATATCAGTATCATATTCTAATGTAAACATTAGAGCACCTTAAATGCTGAATAGAATGGTTTGCTCTACATAGTCTGCACTTAGGTTCAGTTCTACCTGGGAGCAACCCGGGTGGATGCCACGCCATGCTTGTGTGGGAGGGCCTGCTTCAGGGAAATGTTCCAAAGTGAGGAGTTCTAGAGATTCATTGCCTCGTGAAATTCTATAAAATGTCAGAAAGTCGAAAACAAAACTATAGCTCTGTATAAATTTTTGTTTGTTCAGTATGTTTGGAGAGTTTTTGAGCTGCATAGTTTGAACAGGGAATTTGATGTAAATAAACTCATATTCCCTATAAGTATGAGAAGTTTTTTAATGCTTAGCTTTTTCATAATGTGATAGCAGTAGTAGTATCCTGATAGGATTGCTAAGGGAATTAATAAAAATGCAGATAAAGTTCTAGGCATAGGACTTGGTACCAAGAAAACATTCCACATATGATCTCTCTGTTATTATTTTAGGTTATTTTTGTTATTTGGTATATGCTTAATTTGACATATCTAAAATTTCTTTTAAAAATTAGAATGGCAGTTGTATAAAATATTTAATGTATATGTCATCTTGCAAGCAGAGACAGGCAGCAGGACATTTGGAACCGAATGACTTGGAAATGCAGCAAGCTGAATTTCCCTGATTGGGAAAAAAATCTAGTCTTGGTAACTGCTGGCTAGGTAGCTACCAGTTCCTAGTCTGGACTTTGGGTGGGGTGGAGAAGCGGACCAGGGAGGTGAGCTGTTTCTGGCACCACACGGACAGGCTTAGGAACCCTTTGGTTATTTAGAAACTTTTGACTTGCTAAAAAATAATACTCTTAACTTCTGTTGCTTCTGTAAAATGAGACTGAAGCCACATGGTCAAGTTGGAACTTGCAGGGCAATGACTGGCTGTAGCCAGCTGTGAGGCTGCAGATGTACAGCTGGATGAGGTACCTTATGCGTGCTGGGAAAGAGGGAAGGATTTAAATGGGAAGGAGAGTAGTATTAATGTGACCATGGCTTTGGTGCTTTAGACCAGTATGGGAACCTCCTACCAATAGAGCAATGGGAAAAGGGAGGTACTTTTGAACAAATCCAAAGACAAGTGAATATGTTGTCCCTGGAATAGCACCCCCCCCCCCACCAGAGATAATCTCTTCCCATTCTAAAAGAGAAGATATGCTGTCTGCCTTCCCAGGAGTTTGAGAGGAGGGATTCTGACATCCAAGGTCAGGAGACAGACACTCTATGACCAGAGAGAAACAAGTGCCAAATGCCACTTGACTGGCCTCTGAGTTGGTTCTGGTGGTTAGTAATCTCAGAAGGGAGATGTGACTCAAAGTGCCGTAAGTCTGAGCACCCGTCATCTGACATCAAACTTCTTGTCCCCTATCAAAACAAAGAGCAGAGTTCAGAAATGAATGTAAAAAGTGCTCATTCCAATCTCCCAGCAGGGAAACAGCCTTGCATGGCTTCACACAGGGTGCCATGTAGAAATCACAGGTGAGAAAAGGAAGAAGCAAGTCTTTGGAAATTTTGGGAAAAACAGTTGAGTAAATTAATTCTTCAATTAGTCTATAAATTGGATAAGTATTTGAGTACTTACTTTCTGCCAGGCAAAATGCCAGATGGTAAGGATCCAATAGCAAATGAAAACATGGTTCTTGCTCTCATGGTGCTTACCACAGAGGATGAACACAGACAAGTAAAAACAAAGAGGAGGGCCAGTGTGTATTGGGCAGTAAGGGAGTACAAAGCAGGGGATGTTAATGAGGTTGGAGAGTCAGGAAAAGAGGAAGTGGTGATGCCTGTAACCAGGTAAAGAAGGGGTCAAGTGTAGGAGGAATAGCAAGTATATAGGCAGGAAAGGAGGGCCATACACAGTGCTTGGAGGAATTGCACGAGAAGTTAGAGGGAAGAAAAACTAGTTCATAAGAGACTATAAAATAGAACATGAGGAGAGACTCTGAGGTTCCAGAGTTAGCACAAGGAAAAATTGGGTGAGGAAGTGCGGAATGAGGACATGCCAAGAGGTTAAGCTCAGGACCAGAGCCCATCTCACTTCCAGCCACCCATGGCTTGCACACAGAGCTACAGAAGCCCTTTGACTCAGGTCAGTTATGACTTCTATTTTGTTGATTGATTGAAATACAGTGTGTCCGTAAAAGTCATGATGCACTTTTGACCGGCCACAGGAAAGCAACAAAAGACAATAGAAATGTGAAATCTGCACCAAATAAAAGGAAAACCCTCCCAGCTTCTGTAGGATGAAGTGGCAGCATGTGCGCATGCGCAGATGATGACATAACATCGTGTATACAGCAGAGCAGCCCACAGTCGAGATGTGGATGGTACAGAGGAAAGTTCAGTGTGTTCTGTGGCTCGCTAAATTCGAATCCATGACCAAAGTGCAACATGAATATCAGCACATTTATAATGAAGCGCCACCACATAGGAATAGCATTACTCGGTGGGATAAGCAGTTGAAGGAAACCGGCAGTTTGGTGGAGAAACCCCGTTCTGGTAGGCCATCAGTCAGTGATGAGTCTGTAGAGGCTATACAGGATAGCTACCTAAGGAGCCCTAAAAAATCTGTGTGGGAGCCCACATCGAACTGTACTGAATAGGTATGAAACTGGGAGAGTTTTCCTTTTATTTGGTGCAGATTTCACATTTCTATCGTCTTTTGTTGCTTTCCTGTGGCTGATCAAAATTGCACCATGACTTTACAGACACACTGTATTTAGTCAAGTAACAAATGTTGCTTTGAAAATAGAACCCACGATTTAAACATTTATTTTAACTTATGGACATTAAAATGTGCATCTGTTCACCAACCCTCTGTTAAATCTAGACCATATTTGAATATGCATTTGCTCTTTGGTGTTGTACCTCTACTTTATTATATGAGTGATAATCATAGCGCACTGCCTATGGGTTCTTTACAGTAGAGCCAAAATGGGGACACTTGGAAAGCAATCTAATAGGCACAATTCTTCTGGAATTTGGCCATACTTTATCCCACCTTGTAATAACGTTTTCTCTTCAATATCTATTATATGGCCAATTATTCTCATGACTTGCATTTATCTCATCTTTCTAAGCAAGCAATGGAAGCAACAGATCTCTTTTCTGCACTTGAATTTCATCAATTTATGGCATACTTATGTCATATAAATACAAGCACAAGTGAAGTAGGCTTGACAATAGATATATACACATTTCTAGTTAAACATACAACTTGAGCTCAAGGAAGTAGATTGTGCCGTGTGCTAAAAGGTCGCCTATGCAAATGTGGTGTTCTAGGCACTATGGAACATCACTTGTTATGTTTTAAAATAGATTGGGGAGGTTGAGTTAATTCAACAATGTGATTTAGATGGCAAACAGCAAAAGTGTTTCTATTTTCCTACTGTCTTAGTAAAAAGGAATTGATAATGATTAAACAAGAATAGTTCTTTTTAAAATTGAATTATAGAGTTATTTAAGTTTGCAATATATAATTAACATATATAACTAATTGAACTTTCTTAACTTTTGGTATTTCTAAAATACTGTGACATGTCATTCCAGGCAGCTGTTGTTGAAATATGTTTAAATATGTGGTTAATTTAAGTGACAAGTCATGATTTCGATGCATGAGTTGGGGAATTGAAATTAAGTCAGGCAAATACTTATTAGTTAAATACTTGTTTGTAAAATATAATATTTAGTTTTGGACTTCACCTGAATTGGGGAATAGGTTGTTGTGCATGAGCAAGTCTTCTATCAAATTTAGTTACATGTATAAGCAGACCTTTGGCTGCTGCGCATTACATTTTTTTCTTTTTGGATGTCGAGTTCTGAGTTTTTGTTCACTGTCTTCTACAGTCAGTGCATTTTAAGAGTTAGGTACTAGAAATAACGGAATTAAAGACACAAACCCTGATCTCAGAAGCAATGATATGTTGGGAGGAGGTATGTGTGTTCACAGAATCAGGCTGATAAGATAGAAGAGTCAAAGTCTCAAAACATAGTTGGAGAAAGGAGGGTATAAATTCCAACTGGGCTGGTCAAAGAAGAAGCATCATAGAGCAACTGAGTGTGTGTGTCTTTTAAAGTTGCGTACGTTGGGTAAATTGGGTTTGCTACTAAAAAGCAGAATAGTATAGTAGTTGGGAAATGGGCTTTGAAGCCATTACAGATTTGGATTCAAATCCTTGTTCTACCACTTAGTAGCTCTGTGCCATTGGGAAAGATAGTGTTTTTGTATTGCAGCTATATACCTACAAAATGGGGATTCTGGGATCCATTTCATAAAGTTGTGAAGATTAAATGAGTTTTACATTCATTATGCTTAAATTTTGATGGACACTGGATTCCACCAATTTTAGCTGCTATTAACATTATTGTCATGGTTTATTCACAATTATATATGAAGCAATAGAGTCAAACTTGTCTTAGAATCTACATCCTACTTTGTCATTCATTATATTATGTTAAAATTCCTATGTAGAAATTAGTGCATTATGACTGTCATTTATACAATAAAGTAGAAATGAAATACCAAATAGCAAATTCACATTCAAATATGGTCTAGATCAACAAAGAATCAGTGAACAGATGCACGTTTTGATGTCCTAAGTTAAAATAAATGTTAAGTAGTATTTTTTTTTTATTTTTAAAGCAACATTTGTTGCTTTAACCAAGTGTAGGCTGATGATAGAAATGCATGTACATTTACTCATTGGGAAGCAGTAAAATGTTGTAGTTAAGACCATGGACTTACCCCCATCTTATACTATGCACAAAAATAATTCAACATGAATTATAGACGTGAACACAAGACCTAAAACCATAAAAACTCTTAGAAGAAAACAGGAGCTAAGCCCATTGACATCAGTCCTGGCAATGATGTTTTTTGAATTCGACACCGAGAGTACAAAAACAATCAACAAGTAGGACTACATTAAACTATAAAGGTTCTACACAGCAAAGGAAACAACAAAATGAAAAGGCAACTGATAGGATGGGAGAAAATATTTGCAATCATATATCTGGTAAGAGGTCACTATTCAAAATATATATATATAAAGAAATATATAAAGAACTCACACAACTCAACAGGAAGAAAAACAATTCAATTAAAAAATGGGCAATAGATAGTTTTCCAAAGATAACGTACAAATGGCCAACAGGTAGATGAAAAGGTGTCAACATCACTAACTATCAGGGACATGCAAAGCAAAAGCACAATGAGATCTCACCTCACACTCTAAGAAGGCCCATTATCAAAAATACAAGAGATAGCAAACACGCCAGGATGTAAAGGAAAGGGAACCTTGTGATTACTAGGGGTTGAGGGGTGGTGGACAAGGCGAAATGTTAGTTGCACGCTATAAACTTCCAAATATAAGATAAATAAGTTGTTTGGGATTTAATGTCAAGACTTAATGTGTAACATGATGATTATAGTTAATGATATACTTGCTAAGAATGTAGATCTTAAATGCTCTCATTTCAAAAAGAAAATATAAAGTCATGATGGTGTTAGCTAAAGAAAGGCAGTAATAATTTTGAAATTTATAAGGGTCTCAAATCAATATGCTGTACACTTTAAACTTAACAAGTTTATATGTCAATTATATGTCAATAAGCCTGTGGTGGAAAGAAACTATGGGCTTAGGATACTGACCGATACTTGTTTGGTGTTCAATTATGTAGTTTGCTGTGTTATTACAAGCAGATAACATAACCTCTCCAAGTATTATTTACTTCATCTATAAAATGAGGATAAAAATTATACCCAATTTACAGGTTTGCTCATTGATTAAATGAAGGGAGGCATATAATTGACGGGCAGTGTCTGGTAAACTCAACCCATGGTGGTGATGACGATGTGTTGTGCTAAACATTGGTTCAGGAAGTTTTGGCTGAATGAGTGATTAATGGAGCTTTCCTTTTTTAACCCCCCTAAGTTAAGTGGCTGACAGGAAGTCCTCCTCAGCACATGTAGAATTTTATAACTTAATGGAGTGTTTATTTATGGTTTGGATGTATTATATAATCACATCCCATTTATTGCAGATCTGCTCAGCTTCCCTCGACCCAAATGACATCAGTATCCGTATTAGGAAAAATCCTTGCCTGGCTCCAACAATCTTGCCCACATGTCCATCTAAGATTTAATGATGCCAGTTATTGATCAAGAGCAATAGCAATGGGTTTTTAAGGAAGATGATCTTCTCAATTTGTTTGCTACTTTGCAAATGTTCGAGATAGCTGTACTGAACTTGAAGTTTTATGGGCCTCATCTGTGAACGGGGCAGAGATGGATGTCATAAAAATAAAATCAAGTAGGAAAGTGCAGAATAGGAGGTGCACAGTAGACATTCTACTTTACTTCCATTTACATTTTAAAAAATTTCTCTATAGTCTGTGCAGTTTCATTTATAATATTCTGTAAAGTAGGTATATAGTTAAAATAATCTCAGACCAAAATCACTTTTCCAAAACATCAGGCAAATATCTTGGGATGACAACTGGCTTTTAAAAATCCACATTCATTAAGAGAATGAGTAAAATTTGAACTGAGTTCATTTTAATATAAAATACTTTAAAATGAAAATATATAACTTTTGACTTGTATCTGTGAAGTTGAACAAAATACATGAATTAGAGTAGACTTCATTATGGCAGGGTTCTTTGTTCTGTTTTATTTACTTCTGTGTCCCCAGAACTTAGGGCAGTACCTGGCACCTGGTATGTAGTAGGTGCAAAACATATATTTGTCAATTATATTGTTGAGTAGAAGTAGCTGAATTTGGCATTTGCCTCACTCTGAAAAGGAACCAAGGGGAGTGCAGGCTTTGATGTGCCCATTAGCATCTCGCCTCCTCTCTTTCGTAAATGATACGTTTACTTTGATATTTCAACAGGCGTATAAACCATTCTTCATAAACCAAGTTGTTGGTAAAATATTCACGTTTTTTATTACATCATGAAGTGTATAATTCCCTAGTACTATATCAACTCCTAGATCCCTTCAGGGGACTATGAAAAACTGCCTTACCGTAATATCTAAATTTTTCATTTAAAAATCAACTCCAATAATAGTCATATACAAGTTTGACTCCCTGGAAATGTTGGTGACTAAATTTGCATACTTTACCCATTCAGAATGTTTTCAAAGGACTGGACACTTAGAGTTTGCAGTTACTGCCCAGAGGGTTTTGGCCAAAGAACAGTGTGAACCAGATAGCCTACATATTAGCACAGATCACAGAGGAAGACATGTGCATGCTGATGGCTTGCCATGGCACACACAGTTATCTCTGCCATCCACTGACAAGTAAGGGCTGGTCCTGTGATACCTGCTGCTCTCCTCTATGCCATTGGCTCTGTCCAGGAGTCCAGTTTAGTCATGCACATTGTAAATTACTTTTCTTACTGCATAACCCAGAAAGCAAAGGGTATTGTTTGAACCCAAGATTTATTTGTTTGGAGGCAATGGAAAATCAACTGAAAAAGAAAACCCTCTGATACAGTTACAAATGAGTAAAACATTGCTACAGAGGATACCTCTTTCCTATGGTTTACCTATGAATGTTGTAGTTACTAAAATGTTATTTAAAAAATAATGCCACCAAGTGTAAAAACTGTGATGGAGGGGAATAGGAGTGAGTGAGGAATTTAAGTTAGAATTTTTATGTAATGGCACTAAGCAATCTACTGAAAAAATGTTTTAAAATAATTAACAGACAGCATGCAAGAGTAAATTGAAATTATTCTTTCTGCTATCTCTTTTGGATGAGGCAAGCATTTATCTGGAGTAGTGCTAGTATAAGTCTGTCAAGGCATTAAATAAAATAGTTTGAAAAGACAGCTTGAATTTATTATTAAAACCTGAAAGGTAGACAGGTTAATGTACATCAGCAGCATCTTTGGTGCCAGAGAAATGCAACAGTATTACTCCAGAGGTCCTGTGGAGGACTGAGATGGCATGATTGTTCTCACCCTGGTGGGTCAGAGTAATGGACACCTTGGAATGATCCCACAGGCAACCTTGCCAGCCTTCACTCCACAAGACAGAGAAGAAAGGCACCAAAATAAGCCTGGAAGAGGAAAGCATGGTCATGGGGCCCTTTGACTCTTATTGAGTTTTTAGTTTGCTCATTCTTTCTAAGTGACTATACATATAGAAATTTTTCTGTCAGTAGAGATTTGAAAGTTAAAATACTTATTCTCAAGCTGCTGAGAAATGGACAATAGGATGCAGATTTGAAAGATTCCCAAAGGGACATGAAAACATCAAGAGAAATAAAGAGCACAAAAGAGGTGGATGGTCACCACCAGCTGCAGTTGAAGCAATTGGTTTACCCATCTTCCAGCAAGTGATTTGATCTCTTTTGACCTTATAAACAAAACAAAACAAAACAAGACAAAAAAACATGTTCTTTTTAAAAATCAAATGTAAAGGAGCATAGGCAATGTGATGTTAGTAGGTGGCAACATCCAAGAAGGCATAATGTTTAGTATGGCAACATGGACACTGTATTTCATATCAAGTGCTACACCTAACAGAACTATGTGAGTTATGAGCCAGGAGCTCTTCTTCTTCAGAAGATACTTCTTAAGGATCCCAAGACCCTTCTAGATTATTTAGTTGTGGAAAGTACAAGTTGTCCTTATTTGTAAAGTGGCCAGTATTCTAGTTGTCTCTTGAATATGAAGTATTGATAAGCTTAGCCAATGGTGGCACAGTGGATGGAGCATCAACCTGGGACACTGAGGTTCCAGGTTTGAAACCCCAAAGTCGCTGGCTTGAGTGCAGTCTTGGCAACTTGAGCATGGGGTCACCGGCTTGGGATCATCAAAATGATCCTATGGTCACTGACTGAGGCTAAGGTCATTGGCTTGAGCAAGGGGTCACTGGCTTGGCTTAAGCTCCCCCTGGTCAAGGCATGTATGAAAAGCAATCAATTAACAACTAAAGTGATATAACTATGAGTTGAAGCTTCTCATCTCTCTCTCGGGGAAAAAAAATGACACTGAGAGATATATTTGGCCACTATTTTACATTGCACTCAGTTTTTATCTTTATCCCATCAACATATTACAGATAACACTGGGGAACAAATTTTTTTCATTTTCTGTTTCATGAGGTTTTAGAACTGTTTCTATATACTTCAGCAAATCTGAAATCCATTTTTTTGGTGCATGTTCTAGTTTTTATGCAATTTTAATTTTTTTTTGTTACAGTTAATGGCATGCATTGGTTTTTAAATTGGAGTTAAAGGGCAACGACTCTTGGATTGAACATAACTACAAGGCAATTAATGTTTTACAAACATCACTTTTACATAATTGTAGTTGTTTTTAAATGTAAAAAATTATTATCTGATAAAAACACCCTTATTTTGTTTTAAGATTAAATCATGGCTTCTTTGAGTAGGTGTAAATGTAAGAATAGTCCTGACACCTTCTGTTATCTATGTGGCTGTTACACACTTCAATGTCAAAGGCACAATATTTCATCATTTGTGACACGTACATATATTACCTATTTTCAAGTTCCCCTTGGCGATCAAGACAAGAATCGGGCTCCTCATATTGTGTGTCATAATTGTGAGGAAATGCTTCGGGACTGGACAAAAGGAAAACACAAAGAAATGCCTTTTGGTATTCCCATGGTTTGGCGTGAACCTAAGGACCACAGCAGTGACTGTTATTTCTGTCTGATCCATACAAAGGGCATCAGCAAGAAAAAACGGCATATGATCACATATCCTAATATTTCTTCAGCAATACAACCTATCCCACACTCTGAGACACTCTCGGTTCCAGTTTTCAATGGTTTTATTTCTTCTAAGGACAAAGAAAGTGAACATGGTGATCAAGTGTAATTTGATAAGATGCATGAGGAAGTGGTTGTAGAATCTGAAGGGTCTTCTTCTGATGCCAAGCAGTCAATAACCCCTCAGCAGTTTAGCCAACCCGAATTGAATGACTTAGTAAGAGATTTGGGCCTATCAAAGAAAGCAGCTGAGTTATTAGCCTCCAGGCTTCAAGAAAGGAATGTACTTCACTGGTCAGCTAAAGTATCCCATTTCAGGAAGCGTGAACAAATTTTTGTGAACTTTCTTTCCGAGACAAACACTTTGTTTACTGTCATGATATCAGTAGTCTTCTCAGCCAGCTAGGTGTTACCACTTACAGTCCAACAGAATGGTGGCTATTTCTTGACAACTCTAAACAGAGTCTGAAATATGTTCTCCTACACAATGGTAATGTTTATGCAGTGGTTCCAATTGGTTACTCAAGTCATCTGTGAGAAGATTATAATGACATAAAAATTGTCCTCGACTCTCTGAAGTATGAGGAGCATAACTGGATTATTTGTGTGGATCTTAAAATGGTAAATTTCCTGCTAGGACAACATAGAGGTTTCACAAAGTATCCTTGCTTTCTGTGTTTGTGGGACAGCCGAACTCAGGAGAAGCATTGGACACAGAAGGAGTGGCCGAAACGTGAAGCTCTGGAAGTAGGGGTGCAAAATATTGTGAATAAACCTGTAGTTAATCAAGACAGGATCATTTCCCCCCCATTTCACATCAAACTTGGCTTAATGAAGCAGTTTTTTCAGGCTTTGAGTACAGAAAGTGAATGCTTTCAACATATTATTTCTGCTTTACCTGCCTTGTCTTTTGGGAAGATAAAAGTGGGTGTATTCAATGGACCTCAAATTTGAACCCTCATATGTGAAGAAGAATTTGCCAGAAAGATGAATAAGGAGGAGAAAGCAGCATGGTAATCTTTTATGGCAGTTACAAAGAACTTCCTTGGCAACAAAAAAGCAGAAAACTATGAACTTCTGGTTCAAAGGATGCTGTTGGCTTTCCATGACATTGGATATATAACATGACTGTTAAGATTCACTTCCTGAACAGTCACCTTGATAAGTTTCCTGAAAATCTTGGAGCTGTTAGTGATGAGCAGACTACTGCTGGAGCATCAAACGAGGTTGTCCTCAACAAGTACACAAATGCAAGAGCTACAAATGCAAATTTTTGCCTGAATAGAATTTAAATAAGTTTTGTGCAAATTTTATGATTAAAACAAGTGTTTTAATATGTTCTATTTTGAAATTGTAGACAAATTCTGATGCAATTATATCTTTTAGTGTATTAGTGTATTCACTGCATTATATAAATTATTATATTTTCACAAAGATGCCCAAGAAGACCTTCTACTTATGTTAAACTAAATGTTGAAAATTTTACAATAAGATGAAAACTTAAAAATCTTGAATTGCAAAAAAACTGTAGCTTACAGAGAAAAACTAATATCAGATTTGAGATCAGCATACTTGAATTAGGTAAGAACAAGTGTTTTTGTTGATGCAACAAAAATTTTGTTCCCCAGTGTAATTTATACTGATTGTCTATGTAGTGCTCTATAATGTAATGGGTTACCTATATAGATAACCATATAGTAGTGTATATAACCCATATGGATGCACATCCGCACACATTTTTCCCCACTCATTCCTTATCTTTGATAATTGTAATAGCTGTCCCAATTTTCCAGTTATTTAGATTAGGTTCAACACTCAGTCATTGGGCATCTGCACTGTGAGGATTAAAAATGGAGCTCATGTCTTCCAGGAACTAATTGTGTGATGGTGGGGTGAACAAAGGTGTGAACACAGAGTGTTTGCTCTCTCTTTTAGAAATATAGGAAAGGAGCCATGGATACACAAATGGAATGACAGTTAACTTGGTCTCAGGTGATCATGTAAGTGTTGAGAGAAGACTGAACGGGCGCTGGAGTCAGCGAGGGCTCCCTGCAGGGGCGGGGATGGAGGGTTTTAGGCAGAGGAAGCCATGGAAGCAAAAGCACAGGGTTGAGTGGGGATTTTAGAAACAAGTAGTGGCTTTGGTGCATGCTCCCAGCTCACTAGGTAAAGGGTCTTGGGGAGGGTATGCTATGTACTGAGCCTCTTCCTTCACTACTAAAATAATCAATAGTTTAAAATAATTAAAGTATATACTGAAAGCATAAGTGTTAGTTCGTTTTAAGAAGGTGCATATGGGTAGGGGTAGAATGTGTCAGAGGGTCTGCTGGCAAAGCTGAGGCCAGTGTACAGGCAGTGAGCGGCCCCATGTGCCCCGCAGGGGAGACCAGAGAGACGCCAGAGGGGAGGCTGAGTGAGAGGGGCTTCCACCTAGAGAAGGCTTTCACTCTCCTACAGCATGCTGCTTGTTCATCAGCTTGTCAGGAAAACCTAAATACTAAATGAACAGGCCAGCATCCTGAAAGGCGGTGATGAAGCAAGTTTAATGGATGGGAGAGACAGAATGATGCTAATGGTAGTGTGTGTGTGTGTGTGTTTGTGTCTGTGTGTTTGTGTCTGTGTGTGTGTGTTTGTGTGTATTTTGGAGAGAGGTGGGGAGAGAGCCAGGGACATGGAGTTGTTCTTGTATGTACACTGACGGGGATTGAACTGGCAACCTCTATGCTCTGGAACAATGCTCCAACCAACCGAGCTATCCGGACAGGGCTAAATTTTTATTGATTTTTAGAGACACAGAGAGAAAGGGAGTGAGAGGAGGAAGGGAAGCATTTTGTTGCTCCACTCATTGTGCATTTTTTGGTTGCTTCCCATGTGTGCCCTGATGGGATTGAACCCATAACCTTGTTGTTTCAGGATGATGCTCTTAACCAACTGAGCAACTGGCCAGGGCTCTTAATGGTAATATTTTTATCATGAGATTATAAAAAAGGAAAAAGACATGGAAAAAATATTCAGGAAAGCCAAGCCTGAGAAAAGGGAGTGATCTTCCTTTAGAATAGCTGAGGATTGTTGCCGCCCTGAGACTCACTGTTCTTCAAACTACTGGCTTAATCCCAAAAAATCAAAACCCCTGGCAATGTTAGAGATCTTTGATTAGTAGAGTACATTAAAACCTTTCATGGATGTAATCCCACGGTGTTCAGTAAAAGCTTTGGCTCAAAAGTCAATGAGTCAGTGACTATCATTTGAGCTAGGTGAAGGTAAGTGCAGGAAGCAGAAACAAACAAACAAAAAAAACTAGGTGAGATTTACAAAAACATTGTGAAAAATAAAGTGCAAAGATAATGTAAAAGAATAAAATGCAGGTTTTTCAGTTAATGGTATTTGTAAAAATAACAGCGCAAGAAGGCAGCTTCAAGGAGGTTGAAAAACCAAAACCTTGACGTGTAAACCAGAAGAAACCAGAGCAAAGTGAAGAATCAAATTTACTCAGAAGTAAAACATACCACATAATAACTATCCTATAGTTAGAGTTTTGCAAGGCGGAAATCAGAAATGGGTTTCTATATTAAACTTTCTCTCACTCTTTCTTTCCAAGAGGAAAACTAACATTTGCTTAGAAAATGGCTTCTGTATCTCAACATTGGTGCCAAGTGCTAGTAGGTGGCAATTAAGGAAAAAGCTCATTTTCAACACCTTAGTAAACTAGTTGACTCTATTAGTCAGTTTGATGTGACGGTGTCTTTGTACCCTTACAGCTTTGCAGAACAACTGGGCACCTCTTTTTTATACTGCGAGCTTGGAGGTGGGGCTCAGCGGCTCTGCTCCACCTGTTTCACATTGCTGTCCAGGATAGAGGCTTCAGGGTAACCTGGAACATGTTCTTCTCATAGTTTTCTGAAGCTCCCAGAGGGACAAAGCAGAAACTCCTTAAGCTATAGATAGGCTCAGAACTGATACTGTCTTCCGTTCATGGTCTGTGCAAGTCACATGACTAAGTGCAACATCAAAGGTGCAGGAATGTCAAGGAAAGCCAAGGAATGCTTGCTCAAAGGTAAGCTAATTTACCGCCTCACATAGCTCTTGGTGCCTGCACTTCCACACCTGTACAACAGGTGTAGTGATTACTATGTTAGAGAGCTGTGGGGATCATGTGTATAAAATCACATGGAAGAATTCTCAGCAAAGAGTCACCTTTTAATTCTTTCTTCTTTACCTTCTCATCCTCTTCTCCAGCACATCTGGTTTGTAAGTTCTCTCCTATGCTCCTCACCACCCCAAGGAACATTATTAGAGCATTGTCCGTCACCATGTGATGCACATCAGTCAGGCAGGGCCAGGATGGAACTGCCCACTGGAGGTGCTCCTGTCGGGCACTGCTTATTCTCTCTCTGCCTGGCTGGCTGGCAAAGCTACTAGAACCTCCACTTCTCCTGTCTCCCATCCCCCATAGGGTCTGAAGCTGTTGCACCTGTTCGTGAAATTTAGTCACACACTCTACCTCCTTCCTGCTTGTTTCTTTGAATTTTATCTGCATATTTAGCTTTTTCCTGTTCTAGATACTCTTCCTACACAATTTTACAAGCTCTTACCTACTCAAATATTAATCAGAGCATATATATCCACTTTTAAGTCTTTTTTTTTCCTGATTCTCTGACAATGCTGGGAGAAAGAATTTAGTGAAAGCTTTGTTAAGCATCGTAAAAGAAGAAGGTATTTATAAAAATTTTAATGGATGCTTTATGGTTTATTTGTCATAAATGAGAACCAGAATTTTTATGAATTTTCACAAATGTTGTGTCTCAGTGTTTGATAAAATGAAGTTGCGTCACTGTGCCGTAGCCCAAGTGCTGGCCTGCTGATACCATCACTAGGTCTCAGTGCTGTCATCTCTTTAGCCACATGGTTTGACATTTCCCCATTTCACAGAGATATTTTCAGCTGTAAAGATAAAAGTTAAATTTTCAATTAATTAAACCTTTGGAGCAAGGGGGCTAACTAGAAGTTGTCAAACATATCCAGTTACTTTATTCTTTCCCTTCTTCACAGAAGAAATGATACTGACATTTGGTGGAGGGAAGGCTGTATGAAATCAGTTGAATGACACTAGAATCGGCCTCCCTCCTCCCATGAAAAAATTGTCACCACTTGGAGACGATGTGATCTCAGTAATGGCACATGTGTCCCCAGAGGAATTACTCACTAAGAGTAACCTCCGCACACAGGGCACCTTTGCTTCACTCTGTTTTATAGGAGTGGAAGTCTGCTCTGTGCGTCCACCTCTCTCCCTCTCTTCTCCTCCTCCTACTTTTAGGAGTCCACATTTCCATCTAAAGTGCTTCTCAGTTTCTGCCTCCATGTTTATTAGTATTTATTAGTCTGTTTTCAGGGAGACAAGAATAAACAAGCAATATTGTTAAGATTTTCCATGAGTTTGCAAGCTGAATGGTGACTCAAAACATATTCCAATGAAGCTACCACACAAGTCATTGGTGAAGGTCACTGATGACTTAGTAAGGGGATGCAGAAAGGATAATTGGAGGCTTTGTTAAGCTTTTAAGTCTGATTGATGGGGAAACTAACCTTGTTGCCGGTATTCCAGGTAATAATTAAAATAGCCACAATTTATTGGATGGTTTGTCACGTAATTCTCATGATAACTCTGTGAAGTAAATGTTATCTTCTCTGGGAATCAGATAGGAAACTAAGGCCTAGAGATATTTAAAATACTACAATGCCATTGTAATTGACAGAGATTTGAAATTTACATGTGTTGGACTTTGACAGGCCCTTTGAGGCAAGGTTAGTTCTTTGCCTTTTGTAAGACCTGCTTGTAAATATTAGAGATTTTTTTTTTGTTTTTTTTTTGTATTTTTCTGAAGCTGGAAACGGGGAGAGACAGTCAGACAGACTCCCGCATGCGCCTGACCGGAATCCACCCCACACGCCCACCAGGGGCAACGCTCTGCCCACCAGGGGGCGATGCTCTGCCCCTCTGGGGCGTCGCTCTGCCACAACCAGAGCCACTCTAGCGCCTGGGCCATCTTTGCTCCAATGGAGCCTTGGCTGCGGGAGGGGAAGAGAGAGACAGAGAGGAAGGAGGGGGGGTGGAGAAGTAAATGGGCGCTTCTCCTATGTGCCCTGGCTGGGGATCGAACCCGGGTCCCCCGCACTCCAGGCTGACGCTCTACTGCTGAGCCAACCGGCCAGGGCCAATATTAGAGATTTTAAAATAGGTTTTAGAGAAACTAGGAAAAAGGCCAAATCAGTAGTAATAAGGGTCTAAATGCCATTTGTAATAGAAAGAAGATTTGAATGTTAACTTTGCTGTTAAAAGCCAATAGGATTTGGGCCCTGGCCGGTTGGCTCAGCGGTAGAGCGTCGGCCTAGCTTGCGGGGGACCCGGGTTCGATTCCTGGCCAGGGCACATAGGAGAAGCACCCATTTGCTTCTCCACCCCTCCGCCGCGCCTTCCTCTCTGTCTCTCTCTTCCCCTCCCGCAGCCAAGGCTCCATTGGAGCAAAGATGGCCCGGGCGCTGGGGATGGCTCCTTGGCCACTGCCCCAGGTGCTATAGTGGCTCTGGTCGCAACAGAGCGATGCCCAGGATGGGCAGAGCATCACCCCCTGGTGGGCAGAGCGTTGCCCCATGGTGGGCGTGCCGGGTGGATCCCGGTCGGGCGCATGCGGGAGTCTGTCTGACTGTCTCTCCCTGTTTCCAGCTTCAGAAAAATGCAAAAAAAAAAAAAAAAAGCCAATAGGATTTGGCCAGTCATGGTTCTAATCATAGTAAGGAAAGCAGGTTAATCTCCTAGTGATGCTCGCAGAATAAATGTTGAAAAAAATGGAGATGTGAAGAGCAGGACTAGCCCAATTAGAAGGAGAAGCTACATTGAGCATGAGATAAAAGGGGCTATATAACATGGTAGACTTTAGACCCATCAAATACGCAGTTTGGTGCCCACATGGCTATAGGAAAAGTAGGACTTGGATTTTAGATGGAAGAATAGTCTAGAGATCTAGAGATGGCTACATCTAGGTGCTTATTAAAGTGATTCATCATGCTATAATCACTTTGGAGATTGTTGAGACAGAGAAAAACAACACATATTTGTTTAGGTGTTAGGTGAAGAAAATAGAGTCAGAGGAGAAGACAGTGGAAAGCAGAGAGAAGTAGGTCAAGTGGTGTGTGGGATTTCAGTTGCTGTGTAACAAATTACCATCAACCTAGTGACTCAAAAGAACACATATTTATTATCTTACAGTTTTGATGACCCAGAAGCTGGCAGATATTACCTGGCTTTTCTGCTAAGGGTCCCTCTAGGCTGAAATCAAGGGGTCAGCTGTCTGTGTTCTTATCTAGAGACTTGACCAGGGAAAGATCCCTTCCAAACTCCGTCCTATCAGCAGGATTTATTTCCTTGTGGCTGTAGGATTGAGTACCCCATTATCTTGTTAGCTGCTAGAGAGTGACCACTCTTAGCCCCTAGAAAGTCACTTCCACATGGCCTCCTTCTTCAACTCTTTCACTTGGAGCTTACTTTTTCATGGGCTGCAGCAAAATTTCTTTTAAGGTATGGGTTTCTTTTGTCTGGAAGGGCCCAGTCTCTGTTAAGGGCTCATCTGATTGAGTCAGGCCCACCTAAGATAACCTCCTGTTTGATCCAGCCAACTGATGTAGGAGTCTTACTTATATCTGGGAAATTCCTCTTTGTGCATAACTAATCTAATCACAGGAGTGAACGCCATCATGTCAAAGTCCTGCCTGTGCTCAGGAGGAGGGGTCAGATGGGTATGGACATCAGAGGTGGCATTTGACGGCCACCTCACACAGTGGTGAAGAGCAGAGTCTGGCAAAGTAATTTAATTCTGACACAGTCCTGTGTACCAAGAGATATAGATGTGAGGAAGAATGTCCCTGTTTCTAGGAGTCAACACTTTAATAATAGTGATGACCTAGAGAGGAGAACGTTGTGATGAAAGAATGGCAGGTAGTTTTTAATATTCTGGAGAAATGAAGGATACTAACTGATAAAAAGCGATGTTGGATTTAGGGCTCTGGGAAGCATGGTGGGGGCTGGACTTGGGTTTTGAGTGGCAGGGGAATAGATGATCATGGACGTGTAAGTGAGTTTTAAAATGTTTATCAGTGAAGATAAAGAGAGATGAGATTTTTACAAGGGGTTAACAAAGTAGATATGCATTTGTCAGTTTTAATTTTCAGAATGGTTGAGACCTTGAAATGTTTGTAGTAGCAGAGAACAAATCAGTGGAAAGGGGGAAATTAACATAATATTTTCCCTACACATTTAAATTGTACCAGCACTTTAGGGACCGTTAGCATGACAGAAATCTTTTCCTTCTCTTCCATAGTTTTCACATATTTAACAGTTAGGTAGTATTTAGTGTGTTGCAGGCCTTATTTAAAGCTCTTTGCAAGTATTAGCTCATTAAATTTTTACAGTCATTAAATGAGATATGTAATATTTTATCCCCGTTATTTTGGGAAACTTAGGCACTCAAAGTCTATGAAGTGGTCCAAGGTCAGTGAGCTTGAAGTAACATCGATAGATTCAAACCCAGGAAGCTTGGCTCTGGAGCCCATGCTGTTAAACAGTGCACTGGCCCAGCAGACTTCTCTGCGTGGTTCTTGTGCATGGCCCTCGGACTCCTTCTGCGTGGCCACTGCTGTTGTCTGGAGAAATTTTCCTCATGCTATGTAGCGGTTCCCAGCCAGATGGAAGGTCGTTAAGGCAGAGAACATGGCTCCACACCACCTGTCCTCTCGTGGCATCTGAAATGTAATAGATGCCAATGAATGGGTATTGATTTGACTTAAGCTAGGATCCTATTATTTACTTTACTTCCTTATTTCCTTTAATTTCTATTGATTATAAAGTTAATGGAGTGGTGTATAATTTGGATTTAACTACTTAACCTGTAACTGTAATTTTATGACTTTTAACATCATGATACATCTGTGACCTCCTTGAAAAGTTTCTTGCTTTATAAAATAGATTTTACCTAATTAAGATAATGGAGAATGAATACATCATTGTCCGGGGCACTGTTTTAGTAAGGGAAAGCAGAAAGCTGCCTGTCGGCACCTGGGGTTGTGGCAGGCTTTGATGCTGGAGGCAAAGCAGGGGAGCACCCTGGGGTTGTGTTGATGTTAATGAACACTGAGAGGAAGATCCTCTTTGGTAGGGGTTTTGATATTATATTCCTCCCTTTCTGATATTTTATTTTCTGTTTGTAAGAAATTAAGCAGAATAGTTGCTTTTCTCTTAACTTAATGACCACATCTCTAAACACCTTGACCTCAGGATAACATTTTTCATCTCCTGCTATTTCACAGTCTGCATTTGGTCCTGAGAGAGATGGATGGGACCATTCTGCCTCCCCCACCAGCCCCATACTTCTACCACACAGGAAGGCAAGTTCAGCTCAGGCTGCGCTTCCTTGTTCACCTGCGTGAGGAAGTCCTTTAATGTGCCCCTTGCCAATGTCAAAAGTACTGTATTTGCCATGATATTAGGAGTTAGAGGGGAGATGAGACTAAACTTACTTTCGTTTATTTATGAATGCAAAAAGTGATTACTGATGAAAACCTCAGAGCCTGTGGATCAGTTACTTTTGGTTAGATCACCTAGATGC
Organism: Saccopteryx leptura; assembly: GCF_036850995.1. Taxonomy (NCBI): domain Eukaryota; kingdom Metazoa; phylum Chordata; class Mammalia; order Chiroptera; family Emballonuridae; genus Saccopteryx; species Saccopteryx leptura. The sequence goes on from NC_089512.1 coordinate 79,126,861, forward strand.
ACTTCAGATAAAGAAAACAAACCTCATTGCTAGAAATGATACTCATGGGGAAGAAGGGGTGGATTTTACAGCATTTTTTCTTTCCAAATGCTACATTACTACATAAAAAGATTAAAAGTTCCTTCTCTGTGTTCCACTTAAAAGCACTAGTACATGAAGTGAGCATCAAAATATTTATTCCCTGCTGCCTCTGTAACTGCATTTGCTCCACAACAAAGAACAAAGGGCTGTTTCTGGTTTTCTGCCATGTATTCGGTGTGTGTTGGTGTGTGCATGCAGAAATGCAGAAGTGTGAGTGTGTGTGTATCAGAGAACACGTGATTGTGCTGATTGGAAACTAAAGCTATAGGATATGGAAATTTGAAGATGACCAGATTGGACAATATAGTAATCCATTTCTAATTTCAGCTTTGCAGACTATGCAAGAGATACTTTATATTTACCTTTGTTCTCCTCATAAAATCTTTATCTCCCTGCATCCAAAGCTTTGAGATTTCTGCACGTTCATTTTCTAGTAATCTCAATGCATGTTCTCCAATATCATCCAGTCATTTCCCCAGCATGTTCTTTATTGAGAAGTGGTAGAGGCATACCTTGTTTTACTGCACTTCCCAAACACTGTGCTTCAATTTTATACAAATAGAAGATCAGGCCCTCCACTAGCAAAAGAGTATGACTTGCTTTATTTTGATACTTTATTGGAGTACTCTAGAACCTAACCAGCTATATTTCCAAAGTATGACTTTATAACCTGGTAATTAAGAGCACTGACCTACCATTCAAATCTGGGCTTACAATGGTGTGACTTTGGGCAAGTGACTTAACCTCTCTGAGCCTCATCAATAAAATGATGATTTAAAAATAGTAATTACTTTTGTAGGGTTTTTACTGAAATAATGGAGTTTTCCAAGTGTTTAGAATAGAGGCCTGCTACACAAATGGTTCCATACAAGTGTTTACTCTTATTGCTGTAGTTATTGTAGTACAATTATAACCTAGAGCACAACACAAATTGTTATATTGTCAGTTTATTAACAGCTATTTTACTTTATAGAAAGAGTGTGGTGAAAAGGATGGAGAAATTATTTTATTATGATATTAGGAAAATCACACTAAAAAATATACTCACTTATAAGAGGTTAATTATTGCTTTTGGTTTTCTCACCCAGCCCATGAAAAAGGCTGCACCAGTGTGGGATTTCAGGTATGCTCAAGGTGAGGTGCAATCGGACTGGTAGGAGGAGGAGTCGGGGTGGCCAGCTCTAATAACTTATGATTTCTGTGTCCAGCATTGCCTGAAAGCCCTGAGAACTATGTTGTGCCTTCAGGAAAGACATAAGAAATTAGAAGGCTTACATCCTTAACTTTAGGGATTGTTAAGTAGAAACGCATTCCCAAACACCTAAATAAGGCTGTTTTGGTAACACGTCATTTCTGTAAAGTCTATGATATCTCATATTTATAAGTCAGAGAAGAACACGAACTTTTACATTTCCTTTAGGTGATCATATAAGCGTTCTTTACAGACAGTCTGATGAGAGGGAGTTGGCACTATTCCTCATCCTCTGTGTGTGGTTGGATGTATTGGTTATGACGTTTTATGTCATAGGCAGAAAACCCGATGCAGAAAGTATAACTGTGAAGAAACTTAGGGCTTGGACCATTGAAAAATGTGAACATGGTTGGGCTTCAGGATGAGCAGATTCTACAGCTCTACAAAGTGACCGCAAAAGTGGGTTCTCTCTGTCTCTGCTCTGCCACATACAGTGAGTGTTTTCTTTGCCTCCTGCTGGTTGCTCTCCCAGTCAAGGGGCCTGTGAGGGGCCACTGAGCGGCCTGTTCCCTGAGTGGAATTTGTTCTACAAGCACATTTCATTCCATATTGTGTTTCTTCTTGAGAGTAAAGGCATTAGAATGATTTAAAGTTATGACACTTCCTCGGGGATTAGGTTAAGTATGTTCATGGTAGATGTCACTTCGCGAGACTAAAGAGGGCATTACAAATGATCTGTATTAAGAAATGGGCTAGGTTGGCCAGGGTTGGCAGCCTGATGTAGAACTTTAGAATTTGTGTGGAAGAATTTGGATTGCATCTTTAGTAAAATGGAAAATCATGGAAAAGGTTCTGTGTATGGAATTACATGATAGAATTTTCATTATATAAAGATCACCAGACTGCTATTGAGGGAAAAGATCAGGAGAGATGATTGGTATTTCCTGGTGACTTTAGTCTTTTTCTCCATTATGAGCTAAAAGCCATTTCTAGGTTGAATCCCTCATGAGGGAAAGACATGCCCGTTTCAGTCTTAGTTACTGCACCTGTCCTTTAAGATGCCCTTAAAATTATGCAAATCATGATTGATTGTCCTTCAACAATAGCAACAACAACAAAACTAGAATGTTGTAAAGAACAAATATCGATTCTTTTATACAGAGGTCAGGAAATTTTTTTGGCTGAGAGAGCCATGAATGCCACATATTTTAAAATGTAATTCCATGAGAGCCATACAATATGTTTAACACTAAATACAAGTAAATGTGTGCATTTTATGTAAGACCAACACTTTTAAAGTACAATAAATCTCTGAATTCTTTTTAATAAGGTTGTTATCCTGTGCTAACCAATGATAAATAAAGTACTTCTTACCATTAATGCGACTTCTGGTGCTGCATGGTTTTGCTGATGGCTTTGCAGTCTGGTTGATAGATGGTGAGGTTAAGCTTCATGCAGGCGTTGAGACTTCCATCCATTAAACATGATCATAGGTTGGTCCTAACATTCTTTAGATGTGAGAAAGACTGCTCACATGCATATGTAGAGCCAAACATTGTCAGTACAGCGAAGCGATAATCATGCTACAGTGTGTGGTATGTGATGGGAAGTGCATTCCAAGTTTTGACAATCCGCTGGTCCATGGGTTGAAGTTTTTTCATTTCTCCCCACTTGTGTTTGCTCACCAACTCTGCTTGCTGTCATGCAAGTCTTTCCAAATCTTTATTAAGTGACTTAAACTTATTCACCCACAGGTCTGAGACCTTCAGGTCAGCAGCTTATAGCTCAAAATCTCTGATGGAAACACCGGGAATGTAACTCAGGTCGGCACTGTCCATTGCACACTTGTGTGGATGGGTGATGAACTTAAAAAGATGAGTGCGCTCGCCTGACCTGTGGTGGCGCAGTGGATAAAGCGTCGACCTGGAAATGCTGAGGTTGCTGGTTTGAAACGCTGGGCTTGCCTGGTCAAGGCACATATGGGAGTTGATGCTTCCAGCTCCTCCTCCCTTCTCTCTCTCTGTCTCTCTCGCCTCTCTCTCCCTCTTTATCTCTCTCTCCTCTCTAAAAATGAAAAAAAAAAAAAAAAAAAAAAAAAAGACGAGTGCGCTCATGAAAAAGACGAGCGTGCTTTGAATGACTGCAGGAGATTAGATGTGAAGCCTGCTAGCCGCTGGAGATCAAGATGTTGAGCAGGGTCACTTGCTGTGCATGCATCTTTAAACTCCCCCAGGTTTTCAAAGTGTAGTAAACGACCTGTTTCAATGTCGGTGATGAAGAGTTCCAGCTTGTTTTCAAATGCAAACACTGCTTGTTGAAGGGATAAGACTGTATTTCCAATGCCTTGCATTTTCACATTGAGCTGGTTCAGATGTTCAGTCATGTCCATGAGATAGTAGAACTTCAGGAGCCACTCAGTGTTAGCTAACTCAGGATGCTTGACATTTTTTCATTTCAAGAAAAATCTGAATTTCACTCAGACAAGCCGCGAAACAGCTGAGCATCTTCCCTCTTGACAACCAACGCACATTGCTCTGCAGAAGCAGACCAGGATAATTATTCCCAACTTCATCCAGCAGTGTTTTAAACTGGTGATCATTTAAAGCTCGGGCAACAATAAAGTTGACCACCCGATTGACCATTGACATCACCTCACCAAGCTGTTCACCACACATCTGAGCACAAAGTGCCTCCTGATGTAGGATGCAGTAAAAACTTAGGACGGGTCTCTTTACATGTTCATGAAGAAGCACTACAAATCCTCTGTTTTTCCCCACCATGCACGGAGCACCATCAGTACACACTGAAATATGTTTATCCATCGGTAGATTTTTTTCTTTAGCAAACTCAGTGAAGGACTTGAATAAATCCTCCCCTTTTATAGACAAAACAGCAAGACTTTCCTCACGTAGTGGGTCACAGACAGCATACCTTGCAATCACGCTGAACTGGGATAAATGGCTTACGTCTGTTGACTCATCCAAAGCTAGAGAAAAGAATGGTGCTGCATTTATGCCCTTCACTTGTGTTGCCTCAATTTGATTTGCCATCATGATGGTACTATCATGAACAGTTCTTGTCTTTCGTTTGATTTTCTTGTCTTTATCCAAAAAATCGTCAAAAAGTTTATTGGCAACATCAGGCATGAATGTTTTGGCATACTCCCCATCTGTGAACGGCTTTCCATTTCTCACAATTGCTAAAGCACCAGAAAAGCTAGCCAAATTTCAGTCACCTTGTTGGGTCCAAACACAGAGATGCTGCTGACTAGCTTGCACTCTGCACAGTAGCTCTTGACATGCTTTCTTCCTGCTGTCCCCCGCTGGATATTTTGATGCAAATGTAGTATGGTGTGTGTCGAAGTGCCGCTTTATATTTGACCATTTCATCAATGCAATTTTATCATTGCATATTAGACAAACTGCAGAACCTGCTCTCTCCAGAAAGGCAAATTCTTCTGACAATTCCTGCTGAAAAGTACGATTCTCCTCATCTTTTTTTCTTTTAGCCATCTTCATTGTCAAAAGGGTTTCTGCAATTAGCTAGCCGACTACTTGATTAAAAGGAGGGAAGTTTACTTCCTGACCTCACAACGACTCATGTATATTATGCATTATCCAATAAAAATTTGGTGTTGTCCCTCTGGAGGACAGCTGTGATTGGCTCCAGCCACCTGCAACCATGAACATGAGCAGTAGGAAATGAATGGATTATAATACATGAGAATGTTTATATTTTTAATGTTATTATTTTTTATTAAAGATTTGTCTGCGAGCCAGATGCAGCCATCAAAAGAGCCACATCTGGCTCATGAGCCATCGGTTCCCGACTCCTGCTTTTATATATTTAAAACATGATAAGGTATGAGAAGAACTTCCATAAATTCAGAATACTTATGGAAAGGAATATCTTTAAAGGACATGCTCTGTGTGGGGACACAGACATTTCCTGGATACCACTTGATCCCCGGCATTGCAGTGCTGGCTCTGGAATCGATTCTTTTGCAGAACTGCTCAGAGTTAACAATTCTATCGACTGTTCTCTTCTCATAGGTCAGGTTTCCGCACATACATCTTTGGAATATTTCCAGACTGCAAGTGTGTGGACTTTGGAATATATGATGAAGAATGAGAAGTACTTGAAAAGTTAAAATTGGAGGTGTATTTGGGCAGTTGAGTCAATGAAAAATTATGCTGCACATAAGCAAGGATAACCAGGCTGAAATTTGAATAGGCAAAAATAACCATTGGTCAGAAATTTAAAACTGCAGAGGCTTTTAAGTGTTATAGAGGAGAAAAAATATTTTTTCTCTGCCCTTCTAAGTTTTTCTGGCTGGCCTAATAAATAAATTCACATGAGGCAGATTAACAGGAGAAAATAAATTTATTAATATACCCTCACACTGTGAAAAGACTCACCAGCAAATTCTGTTAGTTCAACATTTAAAATGGATTGCTGATGTCTTAGCTTACTTCTACTACCCTGTTCCAGGCTGCAAGCAACTTACCAATAAAATCTCACAACAGTCTCTGAGTAAGTCTCTCTGCTTCCCCTGGGATTTCCACATCAACCGGGAATAGAAGCTGTGCTTTTCTCAGTTCTCAGGGTGATGGGGGTAATTTTACAGAATGGCCTCCATTTCTAGTTATTTGGCCTTCAAATGTTCTTAAATATTTTATGCTAGTGCCCAAATAAGCAAAATGTAGTAAATTGGTATTAGTGGAGAAAGAATTAGAGAAAGTTAAGTTCAAAAATTTAATTTTTCTGGATGGTGACTAGTATTTTATTATAATAATGATGTAATAGTAGTAAATAATATGATATAATACCTCTCTAGTAAATAGAACATCTAATATAAACATAAATAAAACAATGCTTTATTACATAATTACATATATCTGTATCCTGATTTTCTCCTAAGTTGAAATCATTTGTAGTTCATAGGATGAAATGTAATGTCATTTTTTAACACTGCTTTGCAAAAAATTAAAATTTCTGGATCTCACCATCTGAAACTATCTGAAAACATCTTTGCTGTGGGAATTGAACATACTTATGCTAAAATGTTTATTGATTTAACTAAACTTCATCCAATCAATAAGTGAGATGGAAGCAGCCTTTTCTGGGGTGGGATTCAGAACCTAGGGAGGGAAGGAGGTTAGCTACAGTGAACCCGCGAGGCCAGACTGTACTGGCAGCTAAGCGGGCAAGAGGGAGCACAGCGGAATGTGCAGATAAAGTGGCAAAAGTCAAAAGCCATAAGACAAAGATAGATGAGGCAGCAGGAGCAAATGGGTCCCAAACCACTGAGCAATATTTCCAAAATGCCAATGAAGAAAAGCAGTTTTTCTAGCCATCTCATCAAAACTGTCTTTGGTAAAAGCTTTATTCTCCCTTTGAAAAAAAAAAACACCCAAAAGGCTAGGGAGAAGAAGAAATCTTAGTTCTTTATGGAGGTATTGTGATGACAGGAGAGCAAGAAATAGAGAAGGGAAAGTTAGAACTTCCAAAGCAAGAGGGCAGGAAGAAATATGGCGATAATAAAACATGGTTGGGGGACTCATGTGCCAAGTGTAAAGCGGGACACATGGGAAACAAAAATGTATTAAAGTTCATTTCCCTAAACAGCCTTTCTGTGTATGTGTCTGACCATCAGCAGATTCAAGCACGAGGTACAAAAATAATTATTTATCACACACAAGTTAGACCAAGGGTTAGACCAGTTCAACACCATAAAGAATGCTTTTTAGAAACTCAGCCAGATGAAGTGGGCAATTTACAGAGATAAATTCAAATGACTAATAAAAGAAAGAATTCATCTCAGAGGATTGTTAGAAAAATAGCCATATTTTTGGTCTATGATTTAAGCAAAACTTTAAAATGTATAACATCTCATGTTAGTTAGAATGGAGAGAAATGCTGGGGGCAGTTTGCCCATATTATTTTAAATTAAAAATACACCTTGCTTCTGAAACAACAGTCTGATCTTTATGTATCTGTTACACACACACACACACACACACACACACACACACAATATTATTCCTTGCAGCATTGTCCAAACTGGCAAAAATTTGAAAAAAATTTTTTGATCAGTCGGAGATGAGTTCAGTAGACTGTTGTATATCTGTTCTATGGATTATTATGAGATTAAAAAGGAGAATGCTCATTTGATGTGGAGGATTGCACATGATATATTATAAAGTTATCAAAGCAGATTACAGGTAATATATAAGCAAGATGCCTTTTTTCCCCCCATATAACGAAACAAAACAAAACCTTTATATTTGTGGGTATGGGTATATAGTTAGATACAATGGAAGGTATTCAATTAAACCTATCAGACTGAAAGTTAACATTGAAAGTAGTCTGGGAAGAGAGTAAGAAATAAAAGGGAAAAAATAAGTAAGATTCAGAATTCTTGGAACCACATGATTGCAAACTTTTAGATATGGACATATATAGGAGTTGGAAAGAAAACAATAACAAGCTTTTAAAACTGGTGGTGGGATTATGGATGATTTTGATCATCTTATGTTGTTTTATTTTTTGTCTTTGCTTACTAAAGTGGGCATCAAATCTATAACTTCAGGAAATCATATTTATTTCAAAACTAAGGGGAAAATGTTGACGACACTACCCCCATTTTAGCCATAAGGACACTGGGTGTTACTGGCAATGGTACCTTTGCTAGAATTGCAGAACATACCCAATGGAGATGTGATTAAAACATGATGTTGCCCCCAAAATGACAAATTTTAGAGACCAATATGAAAATACAATTAAAAGTAAGAAATTAGAGAAGGAAATTTCAGCAAAAAGAATACTAGAGGAAAAAGAAACCACAAATGAGCTAAATGGACCTGTCATCAGGAAAAGTCAACAGCCCATCTTACTGTCTCAGCCGTGTCACCCTCAGACCACAACTGAGAAACCCAAGTTAGAAGCAAGTTGGTGTTTGATCTGTAACAGAGTGGACAGGTTTCAGGAATGTACAAACCAGTCAATGATTTTATTCGGGACCTGAAGTGCTTGGGGTTTGGGAAGGGGAAGGACACAGAGACTGCTGACTCTTGCCCTGTTTTACATTTGGCAAATTAGAGAAGATATTGACTAAGGAAAATGTGTACATGCGCATCTAAAAACGTATATATGTGGCTGTAACATAATTTTACCAAACCTAATTATCATGCACTATATGTTCAGCAGCTTACTGTTTGCCAGTTGGTGTATCACAGATGCCTCTCTATGTCAACAGGTCTGAGTCTTCAGTGTGTTAATTGGTACATGGCATTCTATCATGTGTACTTGTTGATGGAGTAATTAATTCCTGCCTCCAACTCCACTCTTCTGCCAATAAAGAAGAGGAAGGATACATTACCTTTTGATTAACAAACTCTTGGAAGAGTTAAATATTATTTAAGTTTAATTCCACATAAGAGAAGCAAGAAATATACCCTGATAACTGTGAGATAAATATGTGTACATGCATTTAATATATGTTAACATAATATAATTTTATGTTTTATATATAGCTATGTATAATATGTATATATCAAAATATACATATGACTTTATAACCTAATATACTAATATTTTAATATATATTAAAACAATCAAACAGAAAAGCCTTCCCTTGCAACAGTCTTGGTTCCTGATTTTTTTTTTTTTTTTTTTTTTGTATTTTTCTGAAGCTGGAAACGGGGAGAGACAGTCAGACAGACTCCCGCATGCGCCCAACTGGGATCCACCCGGCACGCCCACCAGGGGCGACGCTCTGCCCACCAGGGGGCGATACTCTGCCCCTCCGGGGCGTCGCTCTATTGCCACCAGAGCCACTCTAGCGCCTGGGGCAGAGGCCGAGGAGCCATCCCCAGCGCCCGGGCCATCTTTGCTCCAATGGAGCCTTGGCTGCTGCGGGAGGGGAAGAGAGAGACAGAGAGGAAGGAGGGGGTGGGGGTGGAGAAGCAAATGGGCGCTTCTATGTGCCCTGGCTGGGAATCGAACTCTGGTCCCCCGCACGCCAGGCCGATGCTCTACCGCTGAGCCAACCGGCCAGGGCCGGTTCCTGATTTTTGTAGTTCTGCTTCACTTAAGATGAGCTGGAGGAGGGCTTGGGCACATTCTGTCGCATAAATGCTGTTTAGTCTTTAGCTGAGATCACAAAATATGATTATTAATTTAATGCACACAGGTTCACAGCCTTTTAGAGTGGAAATTGCAACAAGAGGCTCATTTGTGCCCCATAAAATACAAACCTTGCCTGCTTTATTTATTGAACAGTGTACATCTTACATACTCGCTGTCCTTTGTAGGAAGACACTGGTATATTTGGAATTTGACTTAATCACATGGGAGTTCATAAAATGCTCAGTAGATTTTTTTTTTTTTTTTATGTTTGGTGAGACCTTGTGAAAGGAGAAAAACATGTAAACGAAGTCAACTTCACAGACCTCTGGGATTCATTACAGCCTAGGATGCTCTTAATACATATTTAGCTAGGGCTGTTAATCACGTTTAACAGGTGTTGAGTAATGAGCTCAGACAGGGTAGGTGCTGTGACCATTTTCTTCTCTGATTTGGTTAGACAAGCTAATGCCAATTGGTGCCTGCCCCGCCCCACACACATGCACTGAAATGTGACTTGTATCTTCTTGATGCTATCATCAGTCTCTTGCTCATTGAGGACAGTGACATTCACAATAAAAACATAGAAGGAATCTGTCTAAAAGTCCCTGGAATGCTCTTAATAAATAAATGTTCTTTGGCTTTATTCTATTTTTTTTTGTCTCTTTTCTCATTCAAGTTTGTATCTGATTGGTGTGTTGATTGTTGAGAGACAAATGCAAACATTTGTGAATAGCAGGTAATTTGATCTCAGGAAATGGGACTACTTCTTCATCTGAGATTCCAGAATATACCACCACCAAAAGCGATCCTTTGTGCTCAAAGTATCATTTCAGCTCTTTTCAATTGTTTTCCCCTAAATCTAGTCTCCTTGTACAAAATGAAATAATGCAGATAAAACTTAACCTGTCGCTTCTCCAAGTGTCATTGTGAGGCCAGGGGCCGCTGCCGTCACAGCCAGGCACAGGCAGTTCTCATTAGATTCGGACAGATGGTAAAAAACTGCAGAGCTGAAAACTGGTGGGCCATCCCTTTATTCTAGCCTCGCACCCAGCAGGCGAGTGAAACACACAGAGGACTCTAAAACCCACCCACATATTGTCCGGTTCCACAACCAGGAGAATCTTTACCAGTTTTTCCTAGAATCAAAGGCCCCACCAGCTCAGTCACCTCTGGCTCCCCATCTGCACACCTTCTCCCCTCTCTGCACAAACTGGCTTCTCCCTCAGCACCTGCCTTCTCAGCTGCTTTCACTCTGCAAACACATGGCTTCCTTCCTCTCCTTCTCCTTCTTCTTAAAACTTTTTGGCATGAAAACCCCTCCTCTAGCACACATTAGCATAGCAATGGCCGTTCCCAAGCAGAAAGATAATTAGCAGTTTCACCTGGCAGCGCCATTCACGTGGACAGTAGCTATTTTTAACAATAAAAGTGAGCAAAATCAAATAAAACAAATTTTACAAACTTATTTGCCCAACAGTGATCCAGGTCTCTTCTCTTGGAATCAAATTTCTGCTAATTCTTCCAAACTTCTGGAAGAAGTGTATTTGCATTTCAGTAGAAAACATGTGTCATTGTTAAATTAGAGTTTTTTGCTGTAGCCCTGGCCAGATAGCTCCGTGGGTTAAACGTCGTCAGCAAACTCAAAGGCTGCTGCTTTGATCCGGTCAGGGACATGCATGATCAGGTTAATGTTCTTGTCTCCCGCTATCCTCCCCCCCCCCTGCATCCTTTCCTCTTTCTCTAAACTCAATAAATACATTTTAAAAAATGAAAAAGAATTTTTTCCTTTAGTTTTTAGTTAACAGAGCCATACCGTACCTGCAAATGTTGCATTCACTGGGTACGAGAACAAACGTCGGAGACTTTCAGGAGTATAGATGTTACTTTATTGGCCAGTTTAACCTGTGCAGGGGCGAATTCCCTTGATGTCTGGAGACACCGTACTCACAAGGAGCCACAAATGGGAATCGCGCCTGGTGCTTACAACTAAGTCCTTATATAAGCTATGCAAGCAAGCAGTTCATAGAAGCAAATGTGGCGGTTAGCTATTGGCTGATTCATAGTTGTGCATTATAACAATCCTAATAAGGAATGAAAATTTTTCAAGTCTAAACACATATACTGTTAATCTTTTGGCAGTAAGTCAACATCTTGAGTAACCCTGGGTAAGGCACTTTTAACGGTCAGGGGCAGGACCTGCCTTTAACACTTAAGTTCCCTGTTCCGTTAGTGCCTAGCCCACATCCTGTTATTTTGAACATTCTGATCTTTTCTTGATCCTTACACAAAGATGCAACTTTTTCACTGTTTCTCGAGTGTCTTTTATATAAATATCTTTAGAATTGCTGTGTTCTTCTTTTACTAGCACAGTGCTTGAGACAGTAGACATCACACGATTTACTTATCTAGCCGTTTTCCTGCTGAGGGGCTGATGGTTGTTCCCAGGTTTTCACAGCTTTCACCCCTTTCCCTGTGCCTCCTTTGCACATGTGTGACCGGCACTGTACACAGGGGCTGCCAGACCACGGTCAGCCGGCCACTCGGCCAGGTCCAGCCCTCTGCTGCTGTGGTGTGGCCCACAAGCTATGAATTTTCTTTGTGTCTTTAAATGGCTGAAAAAAAAAAGATGAATATATCTTGACCTGAAAAAGTTATATGAAATTTCAGTATCAGTCTCTATAAATAAACTTTTATTGGAACACAGCCATGCCCATTCGTGCTTTTGAATTACAATGCCTGGCTGAATTATTTTCACAGAGACACTAAGACTTGCAAAGCCAAAAGTATTTACTGTGTGTCCCTTAGATAGGAAAAGTTTGCTGACTTCTGTTCTTAGGTCAATAAGAAGTAGAATTTCTGAATCAGAGCATTAAAAACATATTAACCAACTGCTGGCTGCTCTTTCACCTTGCATGTGGGGGAGGGTGCTTTTCTCTATATCTGCATCATTTCCGATTTTTTTTATTATCAAAGTTGACTTTTTCCCCTTATATAGAGACGCAGTGGTATTTTTCTGTTTTAATTTGTTTTTACATTTTCCTGATTCTACTAAGGTTGGCCATATTTTCGTGTTCCTTGGCCTTTTGTATTTCTTTTTTTAAATTTCTGTTGCTGTATCATGTGTCTCTTAGAGATAATACTTTAATAAACAAGAAGTAAGAATAACATTTACTGAACATCTGCTATGTGGGAGATACTATGCTAAGTGTTTCACAAATGTTCTATGATCACTCCAGCAACTCCTGAGCTAAGTGCAAACAGTATCTCACTTTACAGGTGAGAAATGTGAGGCTCACAGAGGTTGGCACTTATCCCCACTCATGTAGCTGATCCATGGTAAAACCATGAGTTTTGTTGTTTTTTTAATGCAGGCCTTTATCTCCAATCTCTGACTTTCACTGTTAAACATTCTCTCTCTGAAACCAGTTTAGGATAACAAACATTCAAACAGAATATTAGTGGGAAAAATTTCAAGTTAGGGACTGTGTTCTTTTTTTTTTTTTTTTAATCTACTGGAGTAAGTATAAACACATTTCAAACAAATTCTTTTTTTTATTTATTTATTCATTTTAGAGAAGAGAGACAGAGAGAGAGAGAGAGAGAGAGAGAGAGAGAGAGAGAGAGAGGGAAGGGGGAGGAGCAGGAAGCAACAACTCCCGTATATGCCTTGACCGGGCAAGCCCAGGGTTTTGAACCGGGGAGCTCAGCATTCCAGGTTGATGCTTAATCCACTGCGCCACCCCAGGTCAGGCAGGGACTGTGTTCTTGATGCATGCCCTCCAGTGTCCAGCACCTGCGAGTATTCTTGGGTATCCAAGGATCTCCCAAAGTCTCAAGACATAATTCAACCTTGCTTCTCTTTAATTTAGAACTCTATATCACATACTGCTTTAGGAGAAACATGTGATGGCCAGAAAATCACTTAATGATTGTTACAGCTTCACAGAGGCTGGCAATCATGAGCTCAGTGCTGTCAAAGTACAATAGCTCGAGTATTAGAGGCAAAAACCTTCAGTTTATATTCTGGCTCCCTAACTTATTTGCTACATGACCTTGGACAAGTCATTTTGCCTTGCAAGGTCCCATTTTCCTCATTGCTCACTTAAATATGAATAATAATATTATTTGAGATTAAAGGAGATTCTTCTCTGGCCCTGGTAGGTTGGCTCAGTGGTACAGCATCAGCCCAGCATGTGGATGTCACCGGTTTGATTCCTGGCCAGGGCACACAGGAGAAGTGCCCATCTGCTTCTCCACTCCTCCCCCTCTCACTTCTTTCTCTCTCTCTCTTTCCATTCTTCTCTCCTCCTGCAGCCATGGCTCCATTACAGTGAGTTGGCCTGGGCACTGAGGATGGCTCTGTGGCCTTTGCCTCAGGCCTTAAAAGAGTGGTTCCAGTTGTAATGGAGCAATGCCCCAGATGGGCAGAGCATTGCTCCCTAGTGGGCGACCGGGTGGATCCTGGTTGGGACGCAATGCAGGAGTCTGTCTCTGCCTCCCCATTCTCTCTTTACATTAAAAAAAAGTAGGAGATGCTTCTCAGTGCCTAGCACAGTAGCTAGCACATAAGAATTCTTCTATAACAATTGCATTTCTATCGGATGCATAAGAGATTATCCATTTTAGTTTTGCCTTGTTTGGGGAACCAGGCCTTAACTGGGCATTTCTCAGATATAGTCCTTAGTGCAACATTGGAAGGCCTGAAGATGTCTATTAACTAATAATATGTATTTCTGGACTTCACTTCATCTGATACTGTCAGAAGCTCTGAGGATGGCTACTGAAATCTACACTTTTAATAGGTTTCCAAATGATTTTGGGGAAGACTAAAGTTTGAGAACTACCAAACTGTCAAAATTCTGCAGCTTTTTATCTTTTTAAAAAATATTAAGAAAGATTATTAACCTTTGGAGTCCATAAATTGTTCAAACCGTAAATTGTTCAAACCGTATATGGTCAAATATATGCTCTTCATGTATAATTTAGTTTCCTCTCAGAGTAATTGCAAGTTTATCATTTCTTCTATTAACAGAAATGCCTTCTTCACCATAATATTCATAATATCTCATATTTGAAGGCAGCTGTCTTCCTTTGAGCTCTTTTATCTTCTCATTAAATGTGCTTTCATAATACCAAGTTCTTTGGATGATAGATGCTGTGTTAATTTAGGAATGTCTTAAACAAAATATTATTTGATTTTGTTATTGGTTCTTTGTATTACTTGGTCCAATTTCTTACAGGTCCTTAGCTTAAAGGAGGTGATCGAGGTTCTTCTTTTTAGGAAGAAAAACATAATCATCTTGATGATCTAGACTGATTCTATGAGTAGACGCATCTTGAGTTTGGCACTGATGCTATCAGCCGTCGTTTGTAAGGACGGACCGCTGTAGTTTCCTTGCCTGATCTTCTGACCTTAGTTTCTGTCACTCTCTCTCTCATGCACTATGCTCTAGACCAATTTGGAGTCTTTCCCAGTCCAGTGGCACCAGCATTGGCATCACCTGGGACTTACTTGAAATGCAGATTCTCTGTATGACACCACAGCTTCTGAATCAGAAAGGTTCAGGAGGTGGGGTTTAGCACTGAGGTAACAAGCCTTCCATGTGGTCTGATGCTCTCGAGTTTGGACTCGTGGGGCTTCTCCTGACCGCCTAATCTAAATCGCGCCCCTCCTGACTAACAACCTGTCTCGCCAGGCTTTATCACTGCACCCTGTCTATTTCCTTGTTCCCTTATCATGATTTGTAGTTATATATTTACTTCTGTTTTATTTAACTATCATCTGTTTTCCCAACTAGATCATAAGCTTTGGAATTGCTAAAACCATACTTTTTTTATTCACCAATATATCCCCTAGCATATAGCATAGTGCCTGGCATGTGGTAGACATTAAATAAATATTTAAGCAAGTTAATGAGTGAATGATCAGTTAATGAGAAGTGACTGAGGTTATATTTCTTCTGATCTGCAATTTTTTTTGCTTGTTTGCTTTTTTGTTATTGATGTAGACAACCACACACTACCAGTTCCATAACTAATTTGTAAGCAGTTTACAAGAATAATTTACAAGCTATACACACACACACACACACACACACACACACACACACACACACACACACGCTTGTGCATGAACATGCATATGGCTCCCTGCAGTCAAATTGATCTGCGGCTTTCAAATCCAGAGGTAATGTCTTTGCCATTACAGATATTTCAGTTTTGGAAGAGAGACAGCGTTCACTTCACTTAACATGTGTTCATTGAGAAACTAACATGTAGCACATCAAGGGTTGGGCAACCAGGGCCCTAGCTGGTTAGCTCAGTGGTAGAGCATTGGCCTGATGTGATGATGTCCTGGGTTCGATTCCTGGTCAGGGCACACAGGAGAAGTGGCCATCTGCTTCTCCACCCCTGCTTCACTTCTCTCTCTTTCTCTCTCCTCCTCCCCTTCTGTAGCCATGGCTCGATTAGAGGAAGTTGGCCCGGGGCACTGAGGATGGCTCTATGGCCTCCTCCTCAGGCACTAAATATATGGCTCTGGTTGCAACAGAGCAAGGGCCCCAGATGGTCAGAGCATCGCCCCCTAGCAGGCTTGCTGGGTGGATCCTGGTTGGGGCAGCAGGGGTCTGTCTCTGCTTCCTCTCCCCTCACTAAAAAAAAGGGGGGGGGGAATTGGGCAACCAGGAATGGAGCTTGCATGGTACTTTTTGACCAAGACCTTCAATTCTGTTAGCCTAGTAACTGCAATGGTCTGAGCTACTCCATAATTTTATGATTATAGTAAGAAAGCCATTGCACAGACCTGACTTTGTTTTCCTATTTCCCTCCTTTTCCCTAACACCCACCAGACCTATGTCTGGCCCTCCTGTCAGAGACTTTCACTCGCACAGCGCAGTTCCTGAATTTATTAATTCCTTGGCAACTTTTCCTTCTATTTAATCTTTCTTCCCTGATTCATGCATCAGATCCTCTTTTAAATACTGGTGAAAGTCTTTTGCTGGATGTAGGTAAAATAGCCCTCTCTTCTAAAAATAGACTAGTGTCCCTTCTCTCACCCACAGGTCTGAGAGTTAGATACAGATGTGCGTCTTGTCTCAGCCTCTGAGATCGTGAGTCCTTAGCCTCCAGCAGCTACAGTTGGCCCATGTACAAAATAGAGGCAATAACAGCTACATCCTGTCACAGTTGTGTGAGTGGAGTAATTTTGCTCAGTAAATGACACAATTGACAAATCTGGTAAAAATTTTAGGGCAGCAACAGAGGGAGGGAGATTTGTAACAAGCCACATTAAAAATAAATTTAATTTCCCGGTCAGGGCACACAAGAGAAGTGACCATCTGCTTCTCCACCCCTCCTCCTCCCCCTTCTCTCTCACACTTTCTCTTTCCCTCCCACAGCCATGGCTCAATTGGTTAGAGTTCATTGCCCCTGGCGCTGAAGATGGCTCTATGGAGCCTCTGTCTCAAGCACTAAAAATAGCTTGGTTGTGAGCATGGCCAAGATAGGCAGAAGATCGGCCTCAGATGGGAATTCCAGGTGGATCCCAGTTGAGGCGCATGCAGGAGTCTGTCGTCTCTCTATCTCTTCTCTTTTCACTTATAAAATAGAATTTAAATCATGGCCGACAGAAGGAGGGCGGAGACTGTGAATCTCTTAGGGGCCTAAATGTGAAACTGGTCTTATCTTCTTGTTCTCATACACCATTGAGAAAAATGCCTGCTGATGAATTAATTATGAGTAACACAAGCGAATGTAGCCCTCTACCCCTCACCAGGATTCTTTTGAAGTGACAAACTCCCTTGATTTTATTCTGATAAATATTCCAGGCTAAAATCCTAAAAGTAAAGATAACATGGGGGAAAAGGGTTTCACCCCAAATGATAAATATAAAGATACTTCTGTAAAAGGTTTAAAAGGTGTTTCAACTTCACTTTTCAAAGGAGCCACCTAGCAGTTTTTCAGAGAGAAAGACAGGTTCACACTTTTAGAAATCGTTTTCATTAGAGATGTCCATGTTTTCAGGTGGATTAAGCTCAAGTATATATATGGTGGGACATTTATACAGTTTGTATTTTACCCAGAATTACACAATGTGTGAAGTTTGTTGAAAGCATTTTTTTTATAATGGCACATTTATTGGTGACCTAATCTAAAACAAGAATAAGTTTTTTCCTTGCCAATCACAAATTAAACCAACATCCTCCCTGTCATTTGCATTATGTGGGAAATAAGCAATATTTAGCTGGAAAAACAGAATCCAGAAAAATCAGCCAATATACTGCCAGTCCAGAAATACAATATACATAGTAATTAGCAGTGGCTGTGTGAACCCTACTACGTTTGTCAATTCCACAATGTTTTTTAAAAATGGCTCTGTCCCCTGGGAGTCAATACTCCACTAGCATAAAAGTACGATTATTATCCGTCTGAGCACATTAAGTGGATTATTTCTTAGTAAGAAGAGATGAGGTCATGAAACGCAATGTCCCATTTCTCCCCCCTGCAACAGATGTGGATTTCTTTGAAAATTTGCAAGTTGAAATAAAAGTAAGAATAGCCTTCCTTCTAACAGGAGGCAAGATGTTTTATTGAATAGACTGGGAGAACCAATTTAAGAACATTTAAATTTTCTGGTTTGTAAAGAATATTGGTGTCAGTATCTTGTAATGCAAAGTATTTTGGAATTTAGATCCTCCTACACAGATAGGAATCCTGTATGCTTCTAGAACATTAGATGTAAGTATGAGGAGTTAATGGTCCATGCTCTCCAGTGTTCTCCCTCTCACTGACTTCTGGCACGCTACTTAAGTTTTCCCTCTGCCCTCGGATCCAGGAGCCAGCGGTCGACAGGAAGGTAGATATGTTTTTGCAAAGGCCAACATTTTTAATTTTCTGTCATTTTTCTCCATATAGGAAAAAGAAAGATCTTGGATTGTGGCATATGTGTTTGCAGGGAGTCAGTAAATAAGCAGAATGCATATGAGACGGGGAGCAAGTCTGTTTATAGAAGCTTCTTTAATAACATTCAAAAAATTAATTTTAGCATCTTGAATCTTCTACCCTACTCAAAAGTTTTCAGGAAAAACAATTACTTAACTCAATACTCTCTTGCATTTTAAAAATAAAATGAAGAATGTACTGTTTATGCTACATATGAAAATTCAACTCTTCTTTTTGAATTAAATAGTAACTTCTTTACATTTTAAGTATATTAAAAGATACACTGAGGCATATTAAACATTTTAAGAGTTTATTTGAGCAAAACCTGATTAAAGTTGGGCAGCACGCAGTGTAGCAGAGAGGCACCCCAAGGGGCTGTCTTAAGTGAAAGACTTACAGGCAGCAGAGTGTGGGACTGAGAGTTACACCAGGCAAAAAAAAAAGTGGGTTGGTTATTGCAAAGTTACCTTCCTTTAGTGGTGGTAGGTGTCTATTCCATAGATTACCTAATTAGTGCTGACCAGGTGATGCCTAACGGACTGGGTTAGGATCCCATTTGTAGGAGAACCGAAAGTGTAAATTGTCTTGGTTTTGTGACACTGGTCTTAACAAAAGTGACTCCATTTTGGGTCTTTTGTCTTGTTTTTTTTGTTTTTTTGTTTTTTTTTTTAATTTTTATTTATTCATTTCAGAGAAGAGAAAGAGAGATAAGGGGGGGAGGAGCAGGAAGCATCAACTCCCATATATGCCTTGACCGGGCAAGCCCAGGGTTTTGAACCAGCAACCTCAGCATTTCCAGGTCGACACTTTATCCACTGCGCCACCACAGGTCAGGCTTCTCTTGTTTTTAACAGGTAATCATCCATAAGGTGTTATCTGCTCATGTCAATTATTTTCAAAGTAAACAAGTGATTTGAAAACTATAAATTACCTCTTGTCAGTTAAAACACTTAAAATAATCTTTCAGAACATGTATCCACAGTAAGACCTTGTGTGTATCTATTCATAATCGCATGTTGAGATTGAAATTGACCTGTGTCAGTCTAACCTGTGTTCCCTCTAACCAGATGACATGTTTTCCTGGAAGGCCAGTGGCCGCTGCATTGTGGCCAGGCCGGTTCTCATTGGATTGGGGCAGATGGTAAAGAAACAGTGGAGCCAAAAACTGGTGGGCCGTTCCATTTATTAAAGTCTCCCACCAGCTGATGAGCAAACAGGAAGGGAAAGAACTTCCCTTTCATTCGAGGCTCCCAAAGCCTTGATGCATTATTCAGTTCCACAACCAGGAGAATCTTCTCTGGTTTTTCCTAGAATCAAAGGCCCAACCAATCTCAGCAGAGCTCACAAAGCCCCTCACCTCTGATTCCCCATCTACACACCTTCTCTCTCTCCCTGCAAAACTGCCTGGGCCCACAAAAACCCCTCCTCCAGCAAACATTAGCAAAACAATGGCCCCTCCCAAGCAGGAATACAATCTGCAATTTGCAATCAACTGCCCTGCTCTGAGGGCAAGCACACACATGGCTGTCCAGCACCGCCATTTCTTAACAATAAAAGTGAGCAAACTCAAAAAATACAAATTTTACAAACTCATTTGCCCAACATTTCCTTTCTCCTCTTTAGATGTAGACTTTCTCTTCTATAGTATCTGTTGGACTCCAGAAAGACAGTTATCCAAAACTACCTGCCATCTTGCACCTTCTGGGTAACTTCATTTATTCCTGTTTTCCTCTCGATGGTAAATAGCCTCACCCACATTGGGCAGAAAGAGCTGATACGTACTTGCCTCTCTCTAGATGCAGCTAATAAGCAGCCACATCAAAACTCTACGACAGTTTTATTCTCTATTTTTACTGATGCACTCAGCTAAACAGTAACATCTCCTTAGTATTCTAAACTATTCTACAGTTTGCTTCTGTCCCCTTAAATTTGCATTTCTTGTCAGAATTATTAAGCATTAAAATGGGATTTTTGTTGTTAAGGTGTTCTTTTTGCTTAATTTTTCCATTATTTAATGTTGAATGCTTTTTATTCTTAAAGTTTAAAGTTTTTTTTAGCTTGCTTTATAATGTCCTATAAGCTTTTAAACAGATGGGACACATACTTGTTTGCTTTCTGATATATAGTGAATATTCCTCATCCTTCTTCAGGATACATCCAGGAGAAAACCTAAGTAGTTTAGGATTGCATAGAAGTACTTAGCATTGCTAAATGAAGTGCATTACTGTGAAAAATGGAGACTTTGCATTGTACTTTGATGATCATCTGTCCCTTTCTTATTTCTTTTTTTTTATTTTTTATTTTTTTGTATTTTTCTGAAGCTGGAAATGGGGAGAGACAGTCAGACAGACTCCCGCATGCGCCCGACCAGGATCCACCCGGCACGCCCACCAGGGGCGATGCTCTGCCCACCAGGGGGCGATGCTCCGCCCCTCCGGGGCGTTGCTCTGCCGCTCTGCCATGACTGGAGCCACTCTAGTGCCTGGGGCAGAGGCCAAGGAGCTATCCTCAGTGCCCGGGCCATCTTTGCTCCAATGGAGCCTTGGCTGTGGGAGGGGAAGAGAGAGACAGAGAGGAAGAAGGAGGGGGTGGAGAAGCAAATGGGCGCTTCTCCTATTTGCCCTGGCCGGGAATCAAACCCGGGTCCCCCCGCACACCAGGCCGACGCTCTACCGCTGAGCCAACCGGCCAGGGCTCCTTTCTTATTTCTTTTAATTGCAAAATAACTTGTTATCCCAAGGAAAGACAACTTTAGATGTGTTACTATCACCATGAAAATGTTGAGCTTTTATACAGCTTGAGGTCTTAGTGGTTATTACATGTAAAGCCAGGAGGCAGGGCTACCATCACAGCAGCCATCGTGGCCATTCACATGCAGGTTCGCATTGGATTCGGACAGTCGGTAAAGAAACTACGGAGCCACAAACTGGTGGGCCATAGTCTTTAATCCTAGCTTGCACCCAGCGGGCAAGTAAAAACACACACTGGGCTCCAAAACCCACTCACATTCAGTGCTCACAAAGCCACTGACTGACTTATCCAAGTTTCCTAGAATCAAAGGTTTCTAGCTCACCAGCCTTATTCTCCTCAGTTCCCCATCTCCTTCCTTATCCCAGATACAAACTGCACAAACTGGCATCTCACTCAGCACTCCGCCATCTTGGCTGCTTCTCCTGGCCACGTGGCCTCTTTCTGCTCTCTGCTCTGCTCCCTCTGCTCTCTCATGCTAATCATCCCAGGAACCAAGAGCAAGCTCCTGTTCTGCCCCTATTTTATAGTGTAGATTCAAAACCTTTAATCCAATATACAAAATAGGGAAGTCTCTAATACAAAGTCACTTCTCTGAGGCATGATTGGATTGTACCACCCCACATCAAAAAGGGTGGGAAAGGCTTAATCCCAAAACCAAGCCTCAGGCTACAATGATCCTGCCTGCCCCCAACACACATTAATATCACCTGGGCAACGGCCTCCACGTGGGCAGCGTCATCTTTAACAAAGTGAGCATAATACATTTTATCTGCCCAACATTACAAAATTAGGGAATAAACCAACTTCTTTTGGTAAAAAATAATACAAAGATTTCAACAAATATAATTTCTCATTATAAATATCCAGAGTCCAAGGTTACAGATTAACTGTTGTTCTTCCTCTTAAAGCAAAAAATTCAATTTGTACATTGCCATTTTTGGTATATTGAATTATGAGAACTTGAAAATTATAAATTTGTCTTAATTGTGACCTTAAATTGTCTTTAGATCTCTTCTTTCAAAGGTTTAGATCTCTCTAAACAAAGGTTTATGATGAATCTAGGACTTAAATTTTCAATAGCTCTTGGTTCAATAATTTTTTTACCTACAAGTTTTTCACTAACTGCTCTAAAATTAATGGTCAATGATTTTATTTTCACTTTAATCAAGGCAGACTAAAAGCACTTAGGGCTTATGATTTAATTTTATAATATATGCTACTATATTTAATTTTTATAGGAATCCAGTGAAGTAGGTATTCTTCTGTTTCACAAAGGGGGAAACGGGGCCTGAAAAACATACTAAAAAAAATGGCAGAAGCCTCTCAACTCTTAAAATGTAGCTGATGATGAGACCAGAGTCTGGCTCCAGACTCCAGACCCATGTCTTCACCTCTGGACTACACAGCTCCTTGTCATCATCTGTTAAAAGATATGTATTCTTTAATCTATGGCATGCTGTTGGGCAGATAAAACGTATTATGCTCACTTTGTTAAAGAGGCCGTTGCCCAGGTGATATTAATGTGTGTTGAGAATCCTTGTAGCCTGGGGCTTGGTTTTGGGATTAAGCCTTTCCCACCCGTTTTGATGTGGGGCGGTACAATCCAATCATGCCTCAGAAAGTGACTTTGTATTAGAGACTTCCCTATTTTGTATATTGGATTAGAGGTTGTGAAGCTACAGTATAAAGTGGGGGCAAAACTGGAGTTGACGTTCTTGGTTCCTGGGATCATTAGAGGAGAGAGCAGAGCAGAGAGCAGAAGGAGGCCACGTGGAGTAGGCCAGGGGAAGCAGCCAAGATGGCGGAGTGCTGAGTGAGATGCCAGTTTGTGTAGAGTTTGTATCTGGGATAAGGAAGGAGATGGGGAACTGAGGAGAGTAAGGCTGGTGAGCTAGAAACCTTTGATTCTAGGAAACTCGGATAAGTCAGTGGTTTGTGAGCACTGGATGTGATTGGGTTTTGGAGCCCAGTGTGTGTTTTTACTTGCCCGCCGGGTGCAAGCTAGAATTAAAGACTATGGCCCACCAGTTTGTGGCTCCGTTGTTTCCTTACCGACTGTCCGAATCCAATGCGAACCTGCATGGGCCGGGAGGCTGCTGTGATGGTGGCTCTGGCCGTGACTCCTGGCTTTACACATGCAATTTTCTAAATACTCTCAGGAAAGTCATTTGGGATCATAAAGAAAAAAAAAGTCCATCCCTGGTAATGGGAATTGATCTTTCTTTTGGAGGCAGGTGCCAGAATAGAACTGGATCAATATTAAAGTTATATTTTTTCCAATTTCTGAAGTATCCACTACACCACTAGATCTTAAGAAATACCAAACTGATAAGTAGGTGTACACTTGGGCCCATTATTGACCTTCCTTTTCTGTTGTTGATTACTCCTGGTCTCAGTGCTCAGCATCCCTTTCCTTGCTCTGATTTTCTTTTCTTCTTCTTCTTTTTTTTTTTTTTTTTTACAGAGACAGAGAGAGAGTCAGAGAGAGGGATAGATAGGGGCAGAAAGACAGGAATGGAGAGATGAGAAGCAACAATCATTAGTTTTTCATTGCGCATTGCGACACTGCAGGCCTTCAGCAGACCGAGTGACCCCTTGCTGGAGCCAGCGACCTTGGGTCCAAGCTGGTGAGCTTTTGCTCAAACCAGATGAGCCCGCACTCAAGCCTGCAACCTCGGAGTCTTGAACCTGGGTCCTCTGCATCCCAGTCCGACGCTCTATCCACTGTGCCACCGCCTTGCTCTGATTTTCTATCTTCTTCTCAGGTATTTCAGTCTTCTCCTGACTTTTCCATGACCACTTTGCTTTTCTTATTTTCTTCATTTTCTGCTATCTATCTTTAAAGATCCTCAAATCGCATTTTCTTTGTTCATTTCTTCAGACTGTGATGTATTGCTGCCTTGGATGTAGTGAACTTCTGGGATATCCATATTCTTTTAAATGCTATTGTTGTAAAGTACCCAATCCACAATTCCGTGGGTTTTCATAGAGGCACATAGTACAAATAAGTTTTTGAAAAGTTTTATTAAAGGAGGAAATTTATTAAATGTGCTGGCCATATATATTTTACATGGGGCTCCAGTCTCAAATTGTGTGTCTCAATAATATTCTAGGGGTTGGTTATATACCGTTAATTATACATGGGTGGGGAAATAACCTGACATCATGGTGTAAGCCTATACCTTTTGTTTTCTCCTATACAGGTTTGGGGAAAGGATGAAGGGAGGGTGATGGGACACAATTCATTAACAAGTTTAAAACATCTGTCTATAGGATTCATAAAAAAAACGCTTCTACATTAAAACTTACAAGGTAACACAATGGTAAAAATGTCACTTTACATACTAAAAGACATTTCTATAATTTCTAGTGTTGATTTGCTATTCCTTTGTCCAGAGATACATACATTAACTATATGCTTTCAGGAGGGGAGAGGTAGATTCCATGGGGACAAATGCCTGTAAAAGGTTCATTAGTATAAGAAAAGGTTTAGTTTAATCTTTTCTCTCCCTATACCTGGCTAGTTATTCACCCATTTCCCCACAGGTATGGGGGAAGGTCAGAGAATCCAAGTCTCCTTTCTCTTTCTGCATTTACAACACAATGTCATCGGCCATCTTGGTTTTATGCTAATCATACAAGTATAGAGATCATTTACAAAATCTCTCTGTATGCATAGCCCAAATTAATAAAATGTTCTTTAAGCTTCCTAAAATATTATTATTAATTCTGTAGCCTTTTGTATCTTACAACACTATGTGTGGAGGCACTTTCTCCAGAAGAAGTAAATGTGGATTTCAACTTGTGTTCAAGGTCCTAGGAAAGGATGTATTTACAACTAAACCTTCAGGTCTAAATCTGGAAGCCCAGTTTACCCCTAGTTTTCAACTCAAGTTCGAATTGAAGAAGTGTGTTGAAACTCCCCCTCATGTTCACAATATTTCATTAGCTTCAACATTAAAGGCTAGAATGTTGCCATTGCAGCTTACTTAAATGAGTGTTTACAGACTAAATGTGCCTCTGGGTGTGAGTGTGCACACACACAGATAAACTTGTCTGGGTTATCAGAGTTAGCTGAGCAGTGCTGATTGAAGAAATTTGAGGCAAGTCCTCAGATACCTTTGAAGTGAGGCATCGCTGCCACGAATAGAACATTTATCCACTGTGTAACTGACACTGTTGTAAGGTACAAAAAGCTGCACATTAATATTGATATTCTAGGAGGAAAAGGTCAGGCTTTCCTGTCCTGTCCTTGGAAAATGGAGGAAAAGGAATGTAGAAGTCTCCTGACTTACAAGGATGACTAGGGTCATTTGGTTTTAAGTTCTCTGAAAGGATTAAGGTTATCTGAAGAACTTCTTCTCTTTCAATAGGAGGCAGAATTTACATACCACCTTGCATTGATAGTAGTTCCTCCCTGATAGAATCAATCAGAGTCTGAAAGACCAGTGTAACAGGCTTTAATGAAAGGAAACATGCAGGGCTGTCTCGTAAGGGAGAGTGGCCCCGGCTACAGACTCAGACCATGTTTTTTTTGTTGTTGTTTTTTTTTGTTTTTTGTTTGTGGGTTTTTTTGTTTTTGTTTTTGTTTTTAACAGGGACAGAGAGAGAATCAGAGAGAGGCATAGACACACAGGAATGGAGAGACATGAGAAGCATCAATCATCAGTTTTTCTTTGTGACACCTTAGTTGTTCATTGATTGCTTTCTCATATGTGCCTTGACCATGGGCCTTCAGCAGACCAAGTGATCCCTTGCTTGAGCCAGCGACCTTGGATCCAAGCTGGTGAGTTTTCTGCTCAAGCCAGATGAGCGCATGCTCAAGCTGGCGACCTTGGGGTTTCGAACCTGGGTCCTCTGCATCGCAGTCCGACACTCGATCCACTGCGCCACTGCCTGGTCAGGCTCAGACCATGTTTTAAGGCAGGTGTAAAGTCAGCAGCCAGAGCCAGGGCTACCAACACAGCAGCCCAGCCCATGCAGGTTCTTAGTGGATTCGGACAGTCGGTAAAGAAACTACGGAGCCACAAACTGGTGGGCCATAGTCTTTAATCCTAGCTTGCACCCGGCAGGCAAGTAAAAACACACACTGGGCTCCAAAACCCACTCACATTCAGTGCTCACAAAGCCACTGACTTATCCGAGTTTCCTAGAATCAAAGGTTTCTAGCTCACCAGCCTTATTCTCCTCAGTTCCCCATCTCCTTCCTTATCCCAGATACAAACTCTACACAAACTGGCATCTCACTCAGCACTCTGCCATCTTGGCTGCTTCTCCTGGCCTACTCTACGTGACCTCCTTCTGTTCTCTGCTCTGCTCTCTCCTCTAATCATCCCAGGAACCAAGAGGGCAAGCTCCCGCTCCGTCCCCATTTTATAGTGTAGAAATCCAAACCCTTAATCCAATATACAAAATAGGAAAGTCTCTAATACAGTCACTTCTCTGAGGCATGATTGGATTGTACCACCCCACATCAAAATGGGTGGGAAAGGCTTAATCCCAAAACCAAGCCCCAGGCTACAAGGATCCTACCTGCCCACAGAGACACACATTAATATCACCTGGGCGATGGCCTCCTCGTGGGCAGTGCCGTCTTTAACAAAGTGAGCATAATACATTTTATCTGCCCAACAGCAGGGGTCCCCAAACTATGGCCCAGGGGCTGCATGTGGCCCCCTGAGACCATTTATCCAGCCCCCGCTGCACTTCCGGAAGGGGCACCTCTTTCATTGGTGGTCAGCAAGAGGAGCACATTGACCATCTCATTAGCCAAAAGTAGGCCCATAGTTCCCATTGAAATACTGGTCAGTTTGTTGATTTAAATTTACTCGTTCTTTACTTTAAATATTGTATTTGTTCCTGTTTTGTTTTTTTACTTTAAAATAAGATATGTGCAGTGTACATAGGAAATTGTTCATAGTTTTTTTATAGTCCGGCCCTCCAACGGTCTGAGGTTACAGTGAACTGGCCCCCTGTGTAAAAAGTTTGGGGACCCCTGTTTTAAGGGTTAGGTTTAAGGAAGTAGGAAGGGTAGCGGGGCATTTGCAGATTGGCTGTTGCTATCGCTGGGCACAGGGGTGCTTTTCACCAATTATGAATGTCGGTGGATTTTCAATCGGCAGCAGTTTCAACCATCTACAACTTCATTGGAATTGTGACGTCGGACATTCCTTTGTGGTTGATCACCTGCCACAAGCCCTGAAATGAAACTCATGCCAGCAGGTTAAAGAAATGAAACCTAAGACTCCGGACTATTTGATATATTTATATAAAAAGGAAAGAGAATGATTTCTAGAGAGGCTCAAGGGAAAGGGGACGGGGGTCATCATCTTCTGTAACTTCTTCCTGCTGAGTAGGGGCGGTGAAGGGTTCTGGCCTCTCTAAGGATCACTCTGAGTGGGGGGTTTATAGGATAGAGAGGTGCAGTGATGGCTTCCTGCCGGGTAGGGATGTATTTACAGGGGTCCAGATTTTTCTGTTTCATGAGGGCAGGTTTCAGGGTTGGTTGGTGTGTAGGGCTAGGTAGATTTTTCTAATTTTCTGATTGGCGAAGGCCTGCATGCGGTTCTGTAAGAAACTAATGAACAGACATAAGAGGCAGGGTCTATAAGCTAGAATAACAAATAGGAGAGTGAGTGGACCAATGAAAGGCAATAGCCAAGACACCCAGTTTGTGCAAAACCACTGATTCCATGACTCAGTTTGTTTTTTACAGATTCACTGGACTCGTTCCCTTAATGTGATTGCCGTGTCTCTAACTAGTCCTGACTAATTAAGGTAAAAGCAACACTCTTCTCCTAGAAAGACACAAACACCTCTTTTTTCTGCCATTAAGAGATCAAGTCCTCAGCAGTTTTGTAGCATGACGGCAGCTAGGGAATCAATTTGATCCTGGAGTTGTACTAGGGTGGAGGCAATTTCTTTTAGGGAGCTTTGGAGGTCTTCAGAGAGAAAGTGATAATAGGATAGGGCAGTGGCCAGTCCCCCTGCCCCTAGACCTACTCCTGTAGAGAGGCCTAAAGCGACAAGAAGAAGAATTACCTGTACAGCTCGTTTTGGTCCTTAGATTGACGGGTAGTGCACTAGGAACTGGAAGAGGCTCATGGGGTGGGATTAGGTTATTTGGGGTGAGATAGACTAGGGTACAGGTTCCTGTCCAATTAGTAGGGAGACACATATAGGTGTTGGTCCCACACAAGTAGAAAGTCCCTGATTGGGTGAGGCAGGCTGAGAGGTAAATAGAGAATAGAAGGACAAGGGGTCAGTTTTGTACATCTGGCTCTGAACTCCAGATGGTCAAGGTGGAGGAAAGTGCAGCCCCCACTAGGGGAAGCCATGGTCAGAGGCCTGCTTGAGCATTGCAGCCGTGTCGTAGGGGTAGTGAGCCAGGGATATAGCTGTGTGGTGAGATAGGAGCATTTATGTTGTGAAGCTGGAAGAGTAGGGGGTCCTGTGAATTGAATGGGATTAGAAAATAATTCGTTTGCTTCTGGAGAGTCTGATGGTCCTTGGGAAATTGGATAGTTATTGTGGTGTTGCAGAGGCTATTAGGGAGGTGACCAGCTGGGATGTCACCCTGAGCCTTTAAGCATAGGGGAGTGGGTAAAAGCAGGGGGTATTTAGGGTGACTGGTCCCCGAGTAGGGGGAATCTGGGGTTTTAATTTTTCAAGCTGGAAATAATAGGTTTGATATAGCTTATTTGCTCAAGTGGCAGCTGAAGTGGGATAATTCCCTATAAGAGTGTCGGCTTTCTCAAAGAAGAAAGCCCCCTTTTGGGTTTGGTATATGAGAACTGTTTGTAGAAGGTGGGTGGTGTTGTTTGGGATAGGGAGGGCAGAGTAGGCTGAGGAGGACATAGACATACACATCCAGCAGTTAACTGCGTAGGAAGAGTTAGCTTCAATTAAAAGTCTTTGAGTGAGGTTAAGAGAGCGTTCTATATATGTGTCCTCTAAAAGAGAGGAGATGGGGGTGGCATATATGGTGCCCAATAAGAGAGAAAGTAGAGCTGGTGTTAGGAGATCAAGAACTGGGGGCATAGTGGTTGGGCGCAGGGGTGATTAAGAGGAAGAGAAGAAGAAATTGAAAAGCTGCTGTTTCTTTTGGAGAATCTTCAAGTAGAGAATGTTGCCAGGCCAAGCCCTACATCCAATTGAAGAGCCCGTCAATTTCACTGGAGTAAGGCCTAAACCAGGAGAGGTCCTCGGAGGCCTGAACAGGAAGTAGAAGAATCTGGCAAGGTGGTAATTGGCAGTTGCCTGTTGTGAGTGCCTGCTGGACTGGGCAGTATGGCGGGATATGGCCTCTTGGAGGAGCATTATGAGATGACTGGTCTGGTTCTTCTTGGATAGGGGGACATGTGTAGATCTTGAGAGACAGAGGACCTGTGGGGGGGGAGATGTAGGTTTTAGGGGTATTGGTGCGATAAGGCTTAATGTGGGAGAGCTGAGTCCAGTGTGAGTCTCCCTCTATTTTAATTGCAGTGGGGGTAGAGAGGATGACTGTATGGGATCCTGTCCAGATGGGTTGAAGAGGGTTTGTTTCCCATGTCCTCCTGTAGACCTGGTCCCCAGGGAGGATTGATAGGTATGAGTCTGTGGTTGGAAAGGGTGTGGAAGGAGCTTGTCAACCTGGGAATAGTAGGTTTAGTATAGCTTGTTTGCTCAGTTTGCAGCTGAGATGAGGTAATCTCCTATGAGAGTGCTGGCTTTCTCAAAGAAGGTGGCTTCTTACTGAATCTTGCACATAAAAGTGGTGTGAAGGAGATGAGTATTATTAAGAGGAATAGAGAGAGCTAAGTAAGCTGAAGATGACGTGGACAGACATATCCCAGGAGTTGGCTGCATAGGACTGTGATGGGCAACCTCTTTATAAAAACTGCCACTTTTGCAGTACTGGTCAACCTGGTCCCTCCTGCCCACTAGTGGTCATTCCAGCTTTCATGGTGGGCCAATCATGGCGCCATTTCTTTGCTCCATTACCGCCCACCATGAAAGCTGGAATGACCACTAGTGGGCAGGAGGGACCAGGTTGACCAGCCCTGCAAAAGTGGGTGGTTTTTATAAAAATGTTTGCCATCACAGGCATAGGAGAAGTTAGTCTTGATTACAAGATTTTAAATAAGATTAAGAGAGCTTTCTAGATGAGAGGATTCCAAAAGGGAGAGTATGGGGGCAGAGTATGCCTTTAAGGGTAAGGAGATAAGAAAGAATAGGGCAAGCTGTAATCTCTATCCTGTCTGTTGTCAGGGGGTAATCATAGTTACTCTTGGCTCAGGCTGTTCTTCTTCTTCTGGGATTTTAGTCAGACTGACCTTGGTGGGCCCTAAAGGGGGAGTAGACGTATCTAGGTGATGATTCAAGTTGACTGGAAGGGTCATTTATAGGCATGTGTGGAGATGGAGCTTCCGTTTTCTTTAACCTGGAGACGTGAAACTAGGGGGCCTTTTTCTAGAGTTTTGCTGCCATAGGGGTGGTGAAGAGAACCTTGGGATTCACTATGCTGGGTGGTAGAAATAAATTTATAACAGAATTGGACAAATCTGGCTGGCTGAGAAGCAGTAACAGAGTCGACTCTGAGGTCGGGAAGTGAAAGGAGAGAGAGACTCTGAATTTGGAGAGTAGGTTCCGGCCTAAAATAGATATAGGGCATTGAGGCAGGAGGAGAAAAGAGTGTGCAAAGGAGACACCGTGTATTAGACAAGGCTGTGGATTTGTTGCCAATAGGGAGGAAATAAGACCATCAACACCCACAGCAGAGATCTTTAAAGGATGAGCAGGACCTGAATATTTGGGCAAGGCAGAGTAAGTGGCAAATGAGATTGGCTTACCTGTTACTTGGATGGCCACCCTAGGCTCTTTGATGGTGATGTGAGATGGGGGCAGACAGCTCTGGGCACCTTTAAGTGCCAGTAGGCTGGGCAAGGTTAGGTCATAGGTGGCTGGAGTAGGGCTAGAAGAGACTGAACCCTCCCTTAGAGGAGCGAGGGGGCAGTCTACCTTCCAGTGTCCCTTTTTCCCACAGTGAGGACAAGGCCTTGGTGGTGGCTGAGGAGCCGGACAGGCTTTTGCCCAATGACTTTTCTTTCCATGCTTGAAGCAGGACTCTGGTGGAGTCTTATGAGGCCCTTAGGGGTGTTGGAGCCTTTAAGGGCAGCCACCAAGAGCTGGTATTTTGCTTGATCTCTTTTGGGCTGTCTGCCTTCTCCTGTTCCTCTTGGTTATCATAGACTTTAAAAGCCATGCTCAGGAGACCTCATTGAGGAGTTTGACTAAGAGAGCAAAATTGTGAATCCAGTGCTTAAAGAAGCCTATTAGACATAATAAAGAAATAATCTGATTAGCAATGGTAGGTGGTTGGAGACTGTGGAGGGTCTGAGTTCGATCTAGCGTGAGACCTCAGGTGGTGGGGGTTAAGGCAATGCCCAGATAGACTACGGACTGAGAGTGAAGTTGAGCCTTAGCAGAGAAGACACAATATCCCTTCATGGTAAGGAAGTTAAGAAGGGTGGCTGTGTGTCTCCTTGAGGCGGACAGGGAGGGGCTATTTACATATTGTAAAAGAGTACTAGTTTCAAGATTGCATGCTGCTAAATCCTAAGCTAGTGCCTGCCCAAACAGGTGTAGGCTGTCTCTGAACCCCTGGGGTAAGACAGTCCACATAAGTTGCTGGGCTGCATTAGTGTCCAGGTCAGTCCAAGTAAAAGCAAACAGAAAGTAAGAGTCAGGCTGTAGAGGAATGGTAAAGAAGGTATTCTTGAGGTCTAGGACCCTGAAGTGAGTGGTGTCTGAGGGAATGTGTGACAGTGATGTGTAGGGATTAGGGACTACTGGATAAAGGGGAATTATACTAGAGATATTTTCTGACAAACAAAGAGACAAATTAGATTACTTACTCACACAGCTTAATAGACAACTCTGCCTTATTAAACTTCTCGAGATTTCAGGGAGTTGTCAGCATAGAGAGGAGGAAGAGAGGAAGCACAGACGGACAGTGTGAACAGCTGGATGGAAAGAAGGAGGGGAAGAATCTGCAGCAGGAGGAGGAGGAGGTTGAGGTGCTGGTGGTGATGCCATGTGGTCAGAGGAGTCAAAAAGATCAGAGCTTCGAGGAGAGTTGGAGGAAGACAGGAGAGAAGAGGTTTTTGCTAAAATTATTTGGTAGATCAAGCAAGAGGAACAGAGGGAGAGTCGAGATTGGAGAAAGAAGAAAATTTGTACATAGGGAATTTCTGAGGCTTTCCCAGTTCGATGGCAAAAATCGTCTTGGTCCCGAAGGATGTTTATGTCAAATGTGCCTTTCTCGGGCCATTGGGAATCATTGTCGAGCTTGTATTGGGGCCAGGCTGTATTGCAGAGGAAGATTCATTTCTTTGGCTTGAGGTCCGAGAGACCGAGCTTGTCAAGGTTTTTTAAGAGACAGCCTGGGGGAGTAGCCTCAGAGGGTCATGATTGGGAGGAGCCCAAACTGGGTGAGCAACAAGGGAGGGGACAGGCATCCCTGTCCTGATCCCTTATAGTAGAGAGAAAACGAGAGACAAGAGACCATCAATCATCACCAACGTTCTCGAGTCCAGAGGTCTAAGGACCGGGAGTGACCTGACTAGGTGCCTAGATTTCCGGGAAAATGAGAAACAAGACAGGCCAGTTAAATGAGAGTCCTCCCAAAGCAGAACCCTGGGCTGGGGATGGATGAGAGGCACAAGGATCTACTGGGCATAGGAAGACCTCAAAGAAATTTCCTACCTCTGATCTGACAGGGGTTTGGGACAGGGTCAGATCGCTGGCCAATCAACCCACAATTACACATCCAAACAGAATCAGGGAGTAAGCCTAGGAAGAGCTGCCGCTGCCCATTGCTTCCCTGGTTGTAAGTTTGGACGGCAAAGAGGGATCGTCCAGGCAGTTAGTACCCTGTCCCGGGTTTCAGCACCAAATGATAGAATCAATCAGAGTCCGAAAGACCAGAGTAACAGGCTTTAATGAAAGGAAACCTGCCGGGCTGTCTCATAAGGGAGAGCAGCCCCCCGGCTACAGACTTAGGCTACATTTTAAGGGCTAGGTTTAGGGAAATAGGAGGGTAGCGGGGCATTTGCTGATTGGCTGCCGCTATCGCTGGGTACAGGGGGGCTTTTCACCAATTATAGATGTTGGTGGATTTTTAATTGTCAGCAGTTTTAACCATCCATGACTTCATTGGAATTGTGACATCAGACATTCCTTTGTGGTTGGTCACCTGCCACAAGCCCTGCAACAAAACTCATGCTGTTGTTCATTAAAGAAATGAAACCTAAGACTCCCTTTCCTAGAATCTTGAGAGTAAAATACCTCTAGACTAGTGAGGAAAGAGGAACCCTGAAAGATTTGTAAATGTCTTTGATTGTGTTACCTTGAGACTCTTAAAGTTTCTGTATATCCCCTACACCTGTGATGGCGAACCTTTTTATAAAAACCACCCACTTTTGCAGTGCCGGTCAATCTGGTCCCTCATGCCCAGGTGGGAATCCCAGCTTTTATGGTGGGCAGTAGCAGAGCAAATGTGGCAGCAACTAGTGGGTAGGAGGGACCAGGTTGACCAGCCCTGCAAAAGTGGGCGGCTTTATAAAAAGATTCGCCATCACGGCCCTAGACAAATGTTATAATCTTGTTAATAATTGTGCCATAAAGCCATGCTCTCCCCCGCCCGCATGTGATCAAGGGTATATAAGCAGCCTCTGAACTATTTCTAGGACTGCACGATTTGGGCCTGATGCCCTGTGTCAGCCATATGTGGCCGGCATATTAATAAATCTCTTCCTTTAATAAGACTCTTCAAAATTTATCTGGACTGGGTGTCTACGTGGACTCGATGAAATGAGGTACAGTGCCTTTCAGAATCTGGGGTGCAGTACTTTATAACAACACTTGAACATGGAAATACTGTGATTTCACTCTTAGTGGCTCAGCAGGTTGTATAAAACTCTTCTTATTATAGATAAGGGGTCCCCAATCTTTTTACACAGGGGGCCAGTTCACTGTCCCTCAGACCATTAGAGGGCCGGACTATAAAAAAAAAAACTATGAACAAATCCCTATGCACACTGCACATATCTTATTTTAAAGTAAAAAAACAAAATGGGAACAAATACAATATTTAAAATAAAGAACAAGTAAATTTAAATCAACAAACTGACCAGTATTTCAATGGGAACTATGCTCCTCTCACTGACCACCAATGAAAGAGGTGCCCCTTCCAAAAGTGTGGCTGGGGCCGGATAAATGGCCTCAGGGGGTCGCATGAGGCCCACAGGCTGTATTTTGGGGACCCCTGTTATAGATCAACAATTCATCAAAGAGAAATAAATACCGGGGTCTTATTAGTAATATATATTCAAGTGTGTTTATGTGTACATTTGTACATATGTAAATGTACATTATCCTGGAATACTGTTTAAACTTGAATATTTTTCTTAACTCAGAAATTCTCTGAGTGCTTAATAAGTGTTTGATTTACATAAATTTTAAGGGATTGAAAATTGTAATCACTTGCTTATTATTGCAGATAAACAGATCTGTAGGAAACTTTGTAGTAGCAATCTTTTTTGCTTATTAAGTGTCTCTGACTGGTAGGTTTCCTCAACACTTTTTGTTTCATAGACTTTCTCACTGAGGTGTGGGTGGGTAGGGGTTGCATGGCGAAGCAGCCCCGCGTATGGCTGACACAGGGCATCAGGCCCTAATCGTGCAGTCCCAGAAATAGTTCAGGGGCTGCTAATATACCTTTGATCACACGCGGGTGGGGGAGAGCATGACATTATGGCACAATTATTAACAAGATTATAACATTTGTCTAGGGCCGTGATGGCAAACCTTTTTATAAAGCTGCCCACTTTTGCAGGGCTGGTCAACCTGGTCCCCCCTGCCCACTAGTTGCTGCACCCTTTGGTTGCTCTGCTACTGCCCACCATAAAATATCATATCCTAACCTCAGATCTCTAAGTGTTGGTATAATTTTGTAATATCCTAAAAACCTTTAATAGTAACAGCATTGCCTAGGTTGTAAGCAGATATAAGTTGATTCTAGTTAACTTTAGCAAAAAGAGAATTTTATTGTTTGTCTCTGGACTAGTTCACTCTACAGATTGTAGAAGATGGGAGAATGAGACTTGAGAATGGACAGGAAGCAGGGCAGATTTGGAGTTACAGACAGCAAGAGCTACTCAAAAAGCTTATGAGGGCCCTGCCATTGGAAAAAATATTAGCAGTTATTTTGAGTGTTTTGGTTACTGTAATCAAGATTCAAATTTTAAGGAGAGAGTATGTGGTTAGCTAAAATTGGAAAATGTGCATTCTTGACAAGGGCACATCTTAACTAATATTTACCAACAATAGCAAAGAAGATTTTGGGGGTACTATTTTAAAAAAGCTATGGACTGTTTGGGTCACTGGAAACAACAAAAGTCTAGTGTATGATCTTCCATCCTTCTCGAGAATTCGGCTTCTCCACAAAACCTGATGACAACTTTCAAATGAAAGCTCATATAGAGATTGATCTTTGCATAAAAGTGATTAACTGAATCCACAAAATATACAGTAAAAGCAAATGATAAAGAACGGAAACTAATAAAGGAAATTGATTTACTTGAAGCCACGTTCTCTTCTGCTTTACTGCATGTAGCAGGAGAGAATCAGTGTCAGCTCTGGCTCCAGCGGTCTGGGCGGCGGCTGTAATAGGTCTCAGCCACGCCTTGTTTGATTGTATTTCATCTGAAGAGGAGGCTAAACAGTTTTGAGTTTGTGTGTAAGATTGCCTGGTTCTTAAGATGAGAAACTTTTTAAAGAAAGGCTTTCTTAATGGAATACAAGGAATTTAATTTACTGTTTTAGTGTTGTGGCCTGATAAACATTTTTATGACTTACCTATCTGCCTCATGTATGTGGCCATTTAATAAGCAATCACACATCAACTTTTATCATTACACCAAGTATATTTTGAGAACCAGGGAATATTTAATTACAATATCAATTTTCTAAGATTTTTAGCACAGTACCTGACACATATCCATAGTAAATGCAGAATAAATGTTTGCTTTTATTATGACAACAGTTACTACAGATATCTAGCAATAATTACAATATAATTGTAGCTGTGCCAGGCTCTACCACTTAACACAAAGTTGATTATTACTGCCTCATTACTGCTGAGGAAATTGAGGCTTGCAAAGCTGAAGATGGTGGACTTCAGTTGCAGACAGCTAGAGTCAGCGTTTCTCTGCCTAGCATTGTCAATGTTCTTGTGGGGGACTGCCTCGTGCATGATGTCTAGCACCATCCTTGGCCTTTCCTTGCTAAATGCAAAGAGCACCCTTCCCATTGTGACAGCCAAAATAGTCTCTGAAAGTTGCCAAATATCCCAGGGTGGAGATAGGGGAGCAAACCCACAGAATTGCTCATAGTTGAGAACTACTGGTCTCACTAGTTTGAGGAAGAAATTATACTACTGGAGCTCTGCTCCTGCTGCCCCTGGCTCCTGGTGTCCTCTGCACACTCACTTGGAAGCTAAGTTTCTGTGTTGCCACCTCCCATTGCTTACAGAGTTCGCCACCAGCAAGTCCTGGGGCATATGTCTATGCTGGAGCAGAACCTGAAGAACTGAGTTCTTTCTGTCTTGCTGAGTTGGGACCCATAATACTGGAAACTTCTTGAACATTTAGGCTTTTGTTGCAGGGTATAGTCCTGGACTATAAACACTCTTATAGTCAACAAGCACAGTTGCATATAAGAAGACAATATCCTAAGTCTTGTGGGGTTTCCAGTCTTCTTAGAGACAATTTATTATTATTATTGAGAGGCGGGGAGGCAGAGAGACAGACTCCTGCATGCATCCTGACTGTGATTCACCCAGCAAGCCCCCTACCAGGGGATGCTCTGCTCATCTGGGGCTGCTATTTTGTTGCTTGGCAACCAAGCTATTTTAGTGCTTGAGGTGAGGCCTTGGAACCATCCTCAGTGCCCGGGGCCAACTTGCTTGAACAATTAGAGCCATGGCTGTGGGAGAGGAAGAGAGAGAGAGAGAGAGAGAGAGAGAGAAGGGGAGGGGTGGAGAAGCAGATGGGTACTTCTCCTGTGTGCCCTGACCGGAAATCAAACCCAGGACTTCTACACACCAGGCTGACACTGAGCCAACCAGCCAGGGCAAGACAATTTTTTTTTAAATTTATTTATTAAATTTAATGCAGTGACATTGATAAATCAGGGTACATATGTTGAGAGAAAACATCTCTAGATTATTTTGACATTTGGTTGTGCTGTATACCTCTCCCCCAAAGTTAAATTGTCTTCTGTCACCTTCTATCTGGTTTTCTTTGTGCCCCTCCCCTCCCCCAACCCTTGTCTCCTTCTTCACCCCATCCCCCCTCCCCCCACCCCCCACCCCTGTTGCCATCACATTCTTGTTCATGTCTCTGAGTCTCATTTTTATGTCCCTTCTATGTATGGATTCATATAGTTCTTAGTTTTTTTCTGATTTACTTATTTCACTCCGTATAATGTTATCAAGGTCAATCCATGTTATTGTAAATGATCCGATGTCATCATTTCTTATGGCTGAGTAGTATTCCATAGTATATATATATATATATATACCAAAGCTTTTTAATCCACTCGTCCTCTGACGGACACTTGGGCTGTTTCCAGATCTTCGCTATTGTGAACAATGCTGCCACAAACATGGGGGTGCATTTCTCCTTTTGGAGCCGTTCTATGGTGTCCTTGGGGTATATTCCTAAAAGTGGGATAGCTGGGTCAAAAGGCAGTTCAATTTTCAGTTTTTTGAGGAATCTCCATACTGTTTTCCACAGTGGCTGCACCAGTCTGCATTCCCACCAGCAGTGCAGGAGGGTTCCCTTTTCTCCACATCCTCGCCAGCATTTATTCTGTGTTGTTTTGTTGATAAGCGTGGGGCAAGACAAATTTAATAACAATGCAACACAAGTGCTATGATGGAGGGAGGAACAAAGAGCTATCTGTATAAATCTGGGGACAGGAACACCTGACAGGGTTCAGAGAAGGTGTCCAAAGGAGGTCACTTAAACTTTGTCCTGAAGAATGAATGGTTTTTGGCCAGATCAGGAAGAGGACTTGGCTACTGTCACATACTGAAGCGACCGTTTGTGTCTATCACTTAATGGCCTGGAATGTTAGAGTCTCATTTTGGAAGGGTTAAGTTTAGGAGTACTTTGTTGTTGTTAGGTGATAAACAGCCTCTGTACTATTCAGTTGGAGAGCTGAGATCTCCAGTCCTTTCACAGTTCTGATGGTTTGCCGTATGCTGATGATCTTGCTCCCTGGGCTGTCGCAGTTTCACCACCACAGGGTTTCTCGGCGGTGCCCAGGGCGCATCACCTTATATAAGCCTTTCTCTTTCAAAGGGGGTTAACAGCTTAGAGACATGTAGATGCTAAAGAAATCCTATCACCTGAATGAGCCTCTCCATTTTTGATATATTAAAACAGATAGTTATTGAAAGGCATCTTATTTTTAAAATCAGTGCATTGAGCTATTGGAAGATATTTTTAATTCACTATGATTTATGGTGTATATATTCTCCTTGCCTAGGGTAGATAATCCATACAAATTTTTAAGTTTAACTTCTCTTCAAGAATTCAGTGCCAACAGATGGATTTATCAACAGAACCCTTTGTCCTCACTACCCAAGGAGAGTTTGTGTGCACATGTCCTACTGGCTTTTCAGCAATGCATTTGGTGTACTACTGAAGACAGCTTGGGTACTGTTGACTGCAGTGGTCTGGAAAAAGATGTGCACATTCACCTCTATTGGGTGTCACTGGATGGTTCTTAGGAAAGGAAGTTACAGGCCACATAGTTCAAAGTCTATTGGAGGGAAATGCAAGCACCAGCGTCCCCTGAGATCATTCTAACAGCCAGCACTCTAAACTACATGAAGACAGACCTAACTGCTTCTTTCTTTGCCCAACTCTGTCATTCTGCTTTTCCATACTGGTCCCTTTAGGGCTTCTTTCTCTGTCTGTGTCTACCTGGGCTTTTATCTTCAGAGGAAGTAAGTACAACTTGAGGAAGACTGGGGCTGTTGGCTTTCATTATTCTCTTATGGACTAGAGTGCATGCGTTGTACAGTAACACAGAGAACCAGTCAAAACCTTTGTATGGTGCTATAAGTGTCTCTGTCAAATAACCATTGTGCTCTGGGCATGAGATTCACTGCAAAAAGGTGTCCTTGAGAGCAGATACTTGTGCCAAGTGTTGGTGTAAGAGTGGGTGAAGTCTGCCAGCACAGTCAGCCACAAAAGCATTCTTTTCATTTAGTAAATATTGATTGAGCATTTACTACTTGCCAGACACTATGTTTAGTGATGAAGACACAGAAACTAATATTCTTAACTCTCAAGGAGCTAAATAACTGTCCCAGTTTTGGACTCTCTCTGGCCCCCGTGCTATACTAGCTATATTACTTTATTATAGGTAGAATACTGTATTTTGTAAACCAGCATTCAACTTTCTGTTCTGAGACTTAGATGATTTGAAAACAGCTGTCTCTGAAATCTAGTGCATATCATTGCAGTTATAGGTTTAAAAATGAATCACTCGTAAAAATAAAGCTTATTTTTTCTCTAACTCAGCCAACAAAAATAAGTAAGCAGTTTTTAGAATTAGTGTCCTTTTTAAGGAACAGTATCTGATTACTTTTATAAAAGAGAGTAGTTATACCTAAAGTCTCTAACACTAAATATCATAACCAAAAATTTTGGGACAGTTAAGTGGCAGTCACAGTTGAATCTGACCAGATGCTTGACAGTTGGAATTTCTGGCACGGTTGACTTCTGCTACTCACACGCTCCTTGGAAAACTTCCTTCCTATTTTGCATCCAACTGCAGGCTATTCTAAGGTTTAGACAGGAAAACAAAAACTGAGTGACAAGACCAGATGCACTTTATCTCAGTTGTGAATACAGTCTGATATGATTGTCTATGAGATTTTCTTTTTTCTTTTGAAACCCTTCTGTAAGTAGAATGCAACATGATAAAGATCAGGAGATGGGAGGAGGTGGCAGGAAAGGGGAACAATAGCCCCTTAATAAGACTCTTAGTAATCAGGCAGGCATTTGTGTCTTGAGTTAGGAATGTGGAAATGACAGACTGACCATTATGAAGACTGCCATTATTACTGACTGGAGTGTTTCTAATTACACATGAAATGAAAAGTTTTAGAGAAGAAATGACCCAGAACACTCAACTGTTTAAGTATCTGATTAAGGCAAGTAAGCCTTGTAAAGACCAAACTACAAAATTTCACTCGTCCATACTTTTTTCAAGACTCAATTCTGAAATCTTCCTCCACTTCCTTGTCTTCTTTCCCAGCTCCTTTTGTACCTGAATGTGGAGTGTTCACGGCTAATCCAGTCCCAGCAGGAAGCAGATGGCACAATCAGAGGATTTAATAGGAGGAATTTTAGTAAAAGGACCATGTATAAGGTGTGGACGAGGTTAGTGAAGTAGAGAAGCAATGGGACTAGCTGGTGCCTCCTTTAAACCTGGAGAGGCAAGTGTGTGACCAGAGCCACACTAGAGTCGATCCTTTCTGAGGGTTTATCAATGGGGTTATAGAACCCCAGTGAGTATGGCAGGGAATAAACACCCCATCTTCTCCCCCTTCCAGGCTGCCATTCTCTGCTGGTGATTCTTGTTGGCCAGACCTAAACAAACCAGATAATAAATGAGTCTGGCAGACATGTAGACAACAACTTACCAGCACACAGGGCAGGAGGGCAGAGAATGAGTCTGGGGCAAATGGAAAATAACCAGCACACCTGCATTTCATTAACGTGAAACCAACATGAAGGTTACATGTATATTGGCAGGTTAATTTGCATTTCACCTCAAAGTATAAAACTAAGGAATTTGCCACAAATATACTGAGCAGCCACTATAAACAAGGCAAAAATAACCACTCAAATGCATAGAAAATGTCTTTCCTGAGATGGATCCTTCAAGTCTTG
Organism: Saccopteryx leptura; assembly: GCF_036850995.1. Lineage (NCBI taxonomy): Eukaryota > Metazoa > Chordata > Mammalia > Chiroptera > Emballonuridae > Saccopteryx > Saccopteryx leptura. Next base: position 79,167,970 of record NC_089512.1, read on the forward strand.
TACAGCAGGCATTGTAGAACCAGTGCCTCAGGGCAGGTGAACTGTAGAAATGAGTAAACTGGCTGGGGGTAGGTAACAGGGAGGGCTGGGGCTGCTAAGGACGTTTGAGCCATTGCCATCTCTAAAGGCGGCAGTTGCTTTGCAGCCCCTGGGAATTCAAGCCTGATATTTTCAGATTCTCTCTTCCTTTTTCCCTCTTGTGTGTGTGTGTCTCTCTCTCTCTCTCTCTCTCCCAAAGAAGCTATATAGCTAGATTTTTAAAATAAAGTTGACTCATTTTTAAAAGTTAATAGCTACTTGAATTTTGTCTTTTAGAAACCTCAAGTTTACACTAACAAACTTCCCATTGAGATCTAATAAACCATGAGCTTTTTTGTCTTTTAAGCTCCCCTGATCTTCTGTTCCAAAGGAAATGGTATAATCCTACTGACTGTGGGAAGACCAGCTCCTCCCCATAGTGCTTCCAGGTGTGTGAGGTTTTGTTGTGTTGGTCATCTCACTCTCTGGAGTCCTGCTTTTGCATGTATGTGATATCCCACTCAGCATGTGGTATGCCCCTTAGCCACTGGCCTTGGTGGCAGGCAGACCTCTCTTACCCATCTCTCCAGTCCCCAGAACACTGCTGACCCAGAGTGAGGGTTTCTAATAGACCTTTTCAGAAGGTGTGGAGAAAGCAGAGGGCAATTCTATGACAAAGCAGGACTTCACTTTCAATGCAAAGTCTGATGTCACACAGTTGGCCACCCTCTCGCATGTAGTTTGTCCTCCAGCCCTTTCCTTCCGAGGCCCCAGTCTGCTGCCATGGTCCCCATCCCCTGCTTCCAATTCAGTGGTTTTTCCTATGTCCTCTCTTCTCCAAGTCCCCAGGTTGTGCTGTCCCCACCCATCCCCTACTTCACTAGAGTACCTGCAGACAACACCTAAATTCCCTTGCTGTGTATTCCAATAATGTCACACTCTTTATTTTTATTATTATTATTATTTTTTTTTTTTTCTGAAGCTGGAAACGGGGAGAGACAGTCAGACAGACTCCCGCATGCGCCCGACCGGGATCCACCCGGCACGCCCACCAGGGGCGATGCTCTGCCCACCAGGGGGCGATGCTCTGCCCCTCTGGGGTGTCGCTCTGCCGCGACCAGAGCCACTCTAGCACCTGGGGCAGAGGCCAAGGAGCCATTCCCAGCGCCCAGGCCATCTTTGCTCCAATGAGCCTTGGCTGCGGGAGGGGAAGAGAGAGACAGAGAGGAAGGAGGGGGGCGGGGTGGAGAAGCAAATGGGCTCTTCTCCTATGTGCCCTGGCCGGGAATCAAATCCGGGTCCCCCGCACGCCAGGCCGATGCTCTACCACTGAGCCAACCGGCCAGGGCCTGTCACACTCTTTATTGTAACATCTACTTCAGCCTTAGATGACCGAAAGACCTATAGACGTAAGCAGTCATATCTAAAAAAAATAAAAATAAAAGATAAATATTTCTCTACCTTGAATGCTACTATCCTCCTAGATCAACGATTTTCAACCTTTCTCATCTCATGGCACACATAAACTAATTACTAAAATTCACTACAAAAAATTATTTCTAGCCCATCTAATTTAAAAAATAGGAATAATTTTGATTCATTCACACTTGACAGCTATCGTTGTTGGCTGTTGTCTTTTTTTTTTTTAATTTGACTGTAAGGGAAAAGAGGTCAGTGGGCCTGACTAAATAGGTATTGTATGTTTTAAAAATCTTGCAGTGGCTGGCTGGTTGGTGCAGTGGTAGAGTGTCTGCCTGGCTTATTGATGTCCCGGGTTCAATTCCCAGTCAGGTCACACAGGAGAAGTGCCCATCTGCTTCTCCACCCCGCCCCTCTCACTTTTCTTTCTCTCTCTCCCTCTCCTGCTGCCATGGCTCTGTTGAAGCGAGTTGGCCCTGGGCCTCCACCTTAGGTGCTAAGAAGAGTTCAGTTGCTGAGCAATGGAACAATGCCCCAGATGAGCAGAGCATCAGCCCCTAGTGGGCTTGCTGGGTGTATCCCTGTCAGGGCGCACGCGGGAGTCTGTCTCTGCCTCTCCTCCTCTCACTAAATAAAAAAAAGAATAATAATCTTGTGGCACACCAGTTGAAGGTCACTGGCCTCGATCAACTGTCTCTGTTGCTGCTGACTTATGTAAGGTACCTCTTCTGTCCCTTTCTCTAATGGAATTTCCCTGGCACAGACTCCTTCTGGGAAGCAGGGAGCAGGAGGGAACTCTGGAATAAGAAGCAGGTTTGCTTCAGAAGAAATCACACACTGTAAAGTTTGGTAATAAGTGACACTAGGGACAGCTTGCCAAGCTGAGACACAGAAAAGCTTTTTTAAAAGAAGGCATGAAAATCTAAAAACATTTATGTATCGCAGCTGATGAGATAGGGACTGGTTTCAAGGCTAAACGGTGATTATAATTATCCACACAGCTGTTGCAAATGATGTCCTACAATGCGGTTTTGTTTATTACAGGCTGGAGGGAAGTAAATTACCACCTCATTGTCAGCCAATAATCACTTTCCAGGAAAAGGTAATTTATCCTCTGAAAGAGAATATTCATCTGCTCACCTTTGTGATTGCTCCATTGTGTATGTGACTGTTAGATTACCTACTGACCCAAGCAATGGGTATCTCTCCTCCTTATCTCAGGATAAACTGGGCCAGCTGGGGTGTGAGGCAGGAGAGTTATCAGTTGCAGTAAGCTCCCTGGCTTCCCATAGAGATCATCGTGGGGGACGTGGACTTCACAGGCAGTTGGCATTCTCAGCATCTCTCCCCTTGAGCTTAACTTTGGGGAGACAGTTCTTTTTTCACAAAATGTTGGAGGATACTGCTTCCCCCCATGCTGAGGGTTAAGAAAGGAAGAAAAGGATATATTCACTAAAATGTATACTCTAAAACTCTTAAAGTTAATAAACTAGGTGCTACAAGAGGAAACAGTTCCTAGGATATAAAGGAGATACCTTAAAATGTACTTTAATTTTTAGTTCCCGGTTAGCATATTGTTTTTGTTTTTTTTTTATAAATAAATTTTTATTTTAATGGGGTGACATCAATAAATCAGGGTACATACATTAAAAGAAAACATTTCCAGGTTATCTTGTCATTTAGTTCTGTTGCATACCCATCATCCGAAGAGAGATCGTCCTCCGTCACCCTCCATCCAGTTCTCTCTGTACCCCTACCCCTCCCCCTCTCGCTCCTTCCCTCCCCCCACCCCCCATAACCACCACACTCCTCTCCATGCCTCTTAGTCTCGCTTTTATGTCCCACCAGTGTATGGACCCTGTAGTTCCTGTTTTTTTCTGATTTGCTTATTTCACCCCACACAATGCTACCAAGACTCCACCATTCTGCTGTAAGTGATCCAATGTCATCATTTCTCCTAGCTGAATAGTATACCATGGTGTATATATACCCCATCTTCTTCATCCAGTCCTCTATATTTTTTACAGTGATTAAAAGCCTTTAAGCAAACTCTTGGCCAATACAGCAAGAATCCATAAAAGAGTAGTGTCCTTAACATGTTCACCAAGTCCAAGTTGGGCCCATCACCATGCCAAATCCCTGAAAAATGCAACCCAACCCCAGTTCAGTCTGTTAGGAGCTGTCACAGGGAGCAGGAGTCCAGGAAAAGTCCACACAGGAAAAGTCCGCATGGCACTGGAATTGTTGTCACCATTCTATACTTTGCAGCTCATGTCCAAGTCCCAATGACCGCTGCTTCTAGCTGGTAATGATTCAGGTAGACTGGAAAAAGCCATTTGCAGCATGCATGGATATGGAGCTTCTGTTCTTCTCTGCCTGGAGAGATGAGACCAGGTAGCTTTTCCCTGGAGCTCTGTGACTGTGGCCTGGTAAAGAGAACCTTGGGATACTCTAAGCTGGGTGGCAAAGGTAAATTCATAATACAAGTTGGCAAAAGGAGGAAAGAGAGCTCTAAATTAGGAGTAGGTCCCAGCCTGAAATATGAGTGGGGCATTGAGGTAGGAGGGATAAAGGAAACACTATATATTAAGCAAAGCAGCAGAAAATAGGACTATCAACACCCACAACAGAGATCTTTGAGGGAAGAATAAAAACCCTGACTATTCAGGCAAAACATAGTTAAGTGGCCCTTGTGCAAATGAGATCAGTTTACCTGCTTCTTGGAAGAAATACCCTAGGCTCGTCCACAGTGTCATAGATGGGGCCGATGGCCCTGGGCACCTTCAGCCTTCAGTGGCAAACCCCAGCTTTCTGGGCAAGGTTAGGTCATAGGTGGCTGGAGCAGGGCTGGAAGAGACTGAACCTTCCCTTGGAGGAGCGAGGGGGAAGCCCACCTTCCAGTGTCAGTGTCCCTGTTTCCTCACAGCAGAGGCGTGTAAGCCTGGCAGGCTTTAGCTCAATGACCTTCCTTTCCACTATTGAAGCAGGACCCAGATGGCATCCTATGAGACCCCTTTGGGGCGTTGGAGCCTTTAAGGGTGTATCCTAAAAGCTGGTAGTTCCCCTGATCTCTATTGGGCTTTTTCTGCCTCTAGGTATCTTAAAAGCCATTCTCAGAAGATCTCGCTGAGGGGTTTGAGGATCCCGATCCGCCTATATAAATCTTTTCCATATATCTGGAGCTATTTGGAAAAAGACAAAACAGTGTTATTAGCTAGTTCTAATAAAGAAGGTAGTAGTTTGCAGGCGAAAAAGATTTGGTGTCTCCTGTTCATCAGCATTCAAAAGAAATGTAGTTTTTGGTTTTTTTTTTAAGTAAAAAGCATGATATGGTAGACCCGTCGGAGTCATTGTCCTGGTGTGCAGGATTCCCGGGTTCGATTCCTGGCCAGAGCATACAGGAGAAGCGCCCATCTACCTCTCCACCCCTCCCCCTCTCCTTCCTCTTCGTCTCTCTCCTCCCGCCTGCAGCCAAGGCTCCACCGAAGCAAAGCCACCCCGGGCACTAAGGATGGCCCCATGGCCTCCGCCCCAGTCACTAGAATGGCTCCAGTCGCAACAGAGCAACACCCCAGATGGGCAGACATTCCCCCCTGGTAGGCATGCCAGGTGGATCCCAGTCAGGAGCATGCAGGAGTCTGTCTGACTGCCTCCCCATCTCCATCCTGAGAAAAATACAAAAAATAAATAAATAAAAGAAAAAATACTACAAAAAGGGGGGGGGGCATTCTCTTGTGCTAAAGCTCCAGGGAGCATGGAGTGAGCTTGAGTATGTCCTATGAAACATGGAGCTCTATGTTGACATATAAGTCTTTGAAGAAGGAGGAACTGCTGAAATAGTTTATCAGCATTTGTCTCTAAGACAGCAGTCTTTATAGTGGGAACACCATACATAAATATTTGCTGTCTGTCTATAGATTAAGGGGGGAATATGGCAAATGCTGAAAAGCCATGATCTTTGTGCCCCTCCCTTCCCCCAACCCCTCCCTCTCCTCCCCCCACCCTGTAACCCCAACACTGTTGTTCATGTCTCTGAGTCTCATCTTTATGTCCCACCTATGTATGGAATCATATAGTTCTTAGTTTTTTCTGATTTACTTCTTTCACTCAGAATAATGTTATCAAGGCCCATCCATGTTGTTGTAAAAGATCCTATGTCATCATTTCTTATGGCTGAGTAGTATTCCATAGTATATATGTACCAAAGCTTTTTAATCCACTCGTCCTCTGATGGACACTTGGGCTGTTTCCAAATCTTTGCTACTGTGAACAATGCTGCCATAAACATGGGGGTGCATTTCTTCTTTTCAAACAGTGCTATGGTGTTCTTGGGGTATATTCCTAACAGTGGTATAGCTGGGTCAAAAGGCAGTTCGTTTTTTAATTTCTTGAGGAATCTCCATACTGTTTTCCACAGTGGCTACACCAGTCTGCATTCCCACCAGCAGTGCAGGAGGGTTCCCTTTGCTCCACATCCTCGCCAGCATTTATTCTGTGTTGTTTTATTGATGAGCACCATTGTGACTGGTGTGAGGTGATATCTCATTGTGGTTTTAATTTGCATTTCTCTAATCATTAGTGATGTTGAACATTTTTTCATATGCCTGTTGGCCATCTGTGTGTCCTCTTTGGAGAAGTGTCTATTCATTTCTTTTGCCCATTTTTGGATTGGATTGTTTGTCTTCCTGGTATTAAGTTTTACAAGTTCTTTATAAATTTTGGTTATTAACCCCTTATCAGATGCTATGTCAAATATATTCTCCCATTGTGTAGTTTGTCTTTTTATTCTGTTCTTATTGTCTTTAGCTGTGCAGAAGCTTTTTAGTTTGATAAAGTCCCATTTGTTTATCCTGTCTTTTATTTCACTTGCCTGTGGAGACAAATCAGCAAATATATTGCTGCGACAGATGTCAGAGAGCTTACTGCCTATGTTTTCTTCTAGGATGCTTATGGTTTCACGGCTTACATTCAAGTCTTTTATCCATTTTGAGTTTATTTTTGTGAGTGGTGTAAGTTGGTGGTCTAGTTTCATTATTTTGCAGGTAGCTGTAAAGTTTTCCCGACACCATTTGTTGAAGAGGCTGTCTTTACTCCATTGTATTGTCTTACCTCCTTTGTCAAATATCAGTTGTTGTCCATAGAACTGTGGGTTTATTTCTGGGTTCTCTGTTCTGTTCCATTGATCTATGTGCCTGTTCTTAAGCCAGTACCATGCTGTTTTGAGTACAATGGCCTTATAATATAACTTGATATCTGGAAGTGTGATACCTGCTTTTTTCTTCCTTTTCAGGATTGCTGAGGCTATTCATGTTCTTTTTTGGTTCCATATAAATTTTTGGAATATGTGTTCTATGTCTTTGAAGTAAGTCATTGGTATTTTAATCGGTATTGCATTGAATTTATAAATTGCTTTGGGTAATATAGACATTTTAATGATGTTTATTCTTCCTAACCATAAGCACGGTATATGCCTCGACTTATTCGTATCTTCCCTGATTTCTTTTATCAATGTTTTATAATTTTCCGAGTACAAGTCTTTAATCTCCTTGGTTAGATTTATTCTTAGGTACTTTATTTTTTTGGTTGCAGTGGTAAAGGGGATTGATTCCTTGATTTCTCTTTCTGACAGTTCATTATTAGTGTATAAAAATGCCTCTGATTTCTGAGTATTGATTTTATATCCTGCCACCTTGCCAAATTCATTTATCAGGTCTAGTAGTTTTTTGACTGAGACTTTAGGGTTTTCTATATACAATATCATGTCATCTGCAGATAATGATAGTTTTACTTCTTCTTTTCCAATTTGGATGCCTTTTATTTCTTTTTCTTGTCTGATTGCTGTGGCTAGGACTTCCAGAACTATGTTGAATAAGAGTGGTGAAAGGGGGCACCCCTGCCTTGTTCCTGATCTTAAGGGGATTGCTTTTAATTTTTACCTATTGAGTATGATGTTGGCTGTGGGTTTGTCATATATGGCCTTTATCATGTTGAGGTATGTTCCCTGTATTCCCACTTTGCTGAGAGTTTTGATCATGAATGGGTGCTGGACTTTATCAAATGCTTTTTCTGCATCTATTGAAATTATCATGTGGTTTTTCTCCTTTCTTTTTGTTTATGTGATGAATCACATTGATTGATTTGCGAATATTGTACCAGCCTTGCCTCCCAAGAATAAATCCTACTTGATCATGGTGTATGATTTTTTCCATATATTGCTGGATCCAGTTTGCTAATATTTTGTTGAGGATTTTTGCATCTAAGTTCATCAGGGATATTGGCCTATAATTTTCTTTTTTTGTGTTGTCTTTGCCTGGTTTTGGAATCAGAATTATGCTCACCTCATAAAAGGAGTTTGGACGTCTTCCTTCCTCTTGAATTTTTTGAAATAGCTTGAGAAGGATAGGAGTTAGTTCTTCTTTGACTATTTGGTAGAATTCACTTGTGAAGCCATCAGGCCCAGGACTTTTCTTTTTTGGGAGTTTTTCGATAGCTGTTTCAATCTCATTAGTTGTAATTGGTCTGTTTAGGTTTTCTGATTCTTCCAGATTGATTTTTTGGAAGATTATATGATTCAAGGAATTTGTCCATTTCATCTAGGTTGTCTAGTTTTTTGGCGTACAGTTCTTCAAAGTATTTTCTTACAATATTTTGTATTTCTGTTGTGTCAGTTGTTATTTCTCCACTCTTGTTTCTAATTTTATTTGAGTCCTCTCTTTTTTTCTTGGTGAGTCTTGTTAAAGGTTCATCGATCTTGTTTACCTTTTCAAAGAACCAGCTCCTGGTTTCATTGATTCTCTGTATTGTTTCTTTAGCCTCTATGTCATTTATTTCTGCTCTGATCTTTATTATTTCCTTCCTTCTACTAGCTCTGGGCTTTACTTGCTGTTCTTTTTCTAGTTCTTTTAGATGCAGGATTAAGTTGTTTATTTGAGCTTTTTCGAGCTTCTTGAGGTATGTCTGTAATGCTATAAACTTCCCTCTCAGGACTGCTTTTGCTGTGTCCCATAAATTTTGAGTTGATGTATGCTCATTATCATTTGTTTCTAGGAATTTTTTAATTTCTTCTTTGATCTCAATGTTAACCCATTCATTGTTTAATAACGTGCTATTTAGTTTCCAAGTGTTTGAGTATTTTTCAATTTTTCTATTGTGGTTGATTTCTAGTTTAATGCCATTGTGATTATAGAAAGTGCTCGATATGATTTCAATCTTCTTAAATTTGTTGAGCCCGCTTTTGTGCCCTAACATGTGGTCTATTCTAGAGAATGTACCATGAGCGCTTGAAAAGAATGTGTATTCTGCTGTTTTAGGGTAAAAGGTTCTGAAGATATCTATTAAATCGAGTTGATCTAATATGTCCTTTAAGTCTGCTGTTTCTTTGTTAATTTTCTTTCTTGAGGATCTATCTAATGATGTTAATGGGGTATTGAAATCCCCTACTATTATAGTATTGCTGTTGATCTCGCCCTTTAAGTCCATCAAAGTCTGCTTTATATATTTATGTGCTTCTATATTAGGTCCGTAGATATTTATAATGGTTATATCTTTCTTTTGGATTGCTCCCTTTATCATTATGTAGTGACCTTCTTTATCTCTACCTATGGTCTTTATTTTGAAGTCCATTTTGTCTCATATAAGTATTGCTAACCCAGCTTTTTGTTTTCATTTCCATTTGTGTGAAATATTTTTTTCCATCCTTTTTTCTTCAGTCTATTTGCATCTTTTGATTTAAGGTGTGTCTCTTATAGACAGCATATGTATGGGTCCTGTTTTCTTATCCACGCAGCTACCCTATGTCTCTTGATCGGATCATTTAATCCATTAACATTTAAGGTTATTACTGATATGTAATTGTTTATTGCCATTTTTTTTCTTTAAAACTGTGTTTCTCTTTTGCTATATTCTTTATTTCCTTTGATCTGTTTACAACAGGTCCCTTAGCATTTCTTGCAGCCTTGGTTTGGTTGCAGTGAATTCCTTGAGGTTTTTTTTGTCTGTAAAGCTTTTTATTTCTCCTTCAATTTTAAATGATAGCCTTGCTGGATAAAGTAGTCTTGGTTGTAGGTTCTTGTTCTGCATTACTTTGAATATTTCTTGCCATTCCCTTCTGGCCTCAAGTGTTTCTGTTGAGAAGTCAGAAGTCATCCTTATGGGGGCTCCTTTGTAGGTGATAGTCTTTTTTTCTCTAGCAGCTTTTAATATTTTCTCTTTATCATTTAGCTTTGGTATTTTAATTATGATGTGTCTTGGTGTTGGTTTCTTTAGGTTTCTCCTTAATGGAGTTCTCTGTGCTTCCTGAACATGTGAAATGTTTTCCTGCCTTAATTGGGGGAAGTTTTCCATTATAATATGTTTGAACAAAGTCTCTATCCCTTGTTCTTTCTTGTTCTTTCTCTTCTTCTTCAGGAACCCCTATGATGCGGATGTTATTTCTCTTCATGTTGTCACAGAGCTCTCTTAGAGTTTCCTCAGACTTTTTGATTCTCTTTTTTTTTTCTGCTCTGCTTCCGTGCCTTTATTTATCATGTCCTCTTACTTGCTGATTCGATTCTCTGCTTCATACATCCTGCTTTTAATTCCTTCCATTGTATTCTTTATTTCAGATATTGTATTTGTCATTTATGACTGATTCTTTTTTATTATTTCAATGTCTTTTTTTATATTTGTTATCTCTTTAGTTAGGTTTTCGTAATGGCCATCTATGGTTGTTCTAATATCTTTGAGCATCCTAACAATCATTATTTTGAACTCTGCATCTGGTAATTTGGTTATATCTGATTCACTTAGGTCCTTTTCTGGGGATTTCTCTTGGTTTATTTGTGTTGTATTTCTTTGCCTCCGCATTTTCTCTTCATGGGAGTGGCTGTGATCACGTGTTCAGGTGCACAAGGGTTGGTGGCCTTGGCCTTTGCCCCTCCCCCTTGTGTGACGTTATGCTCGGTCCTGAGGGCACTGGCGAGCACCTTTGCTCAGCTGCAAGTCTCCGCCTGTTTCCAAGCTTTCGCCCTGCCCTTGCAGGAGGATCCCACTCAAGGAACAGCTGCTAGCCTTGGCTCTACCACCACGCAGGGCTGCGTGCCCAAGCTCAGCTCCGTAGCAGAACTCCGCCTCTTCTGGGCTTTTGGCTCCACCCCCGCGGGAGGAGCCGGCTACCAAGTCAGACCACAAGCCTGGGTTGCACGGGTGGGGCAGGGATGTGCTCCTCTGCCCTTGCTCCGGAGCTGGTTTCTACTCTTTCCAGGTTTCCCGCCCTTCTCCCAGAGGCTGGATTACAGGCTGCCGGCAGCTGAGCTTGACCGCTTTTTCACGCCCCCTTCTCCCCAGCCAGGCAAGATTGAGCTCACACCTGAGCCCAGTGGTGGCCAGCCGGCTTCCGCCCCTGCCAGCAGAACTGCACTTTTGTCTCCCGCTGCCGCCCGCTCTCCGGTGCACCCTCAGCCGGGTGGGTGGGGGCGTTGCAGCTCGGACCCTAAGACTCACTACTGTAGACCCGAAAGCTCCCTCCTTCTATGCGACTCTGCTCTGAAAGCCGCGGGGGAGCTTGTTTGGCTGCTCTCCTGCTTCCCTTTGCTGGTATTGCTGTTTCTGGGGGAAATATTCACTTCAGCTTTGGGGAGTGACTCGTCCCAGGGGTTAGGGTGGCTATCTCCCAAAATGTTTCTCTTCATGCCTCCTAGATTACACTCTCTTCCTGTTACTGTGGTCTTCTCCTCTCTCGCCCCGTCCCCAGGAGCCCCAGGTGATTGTTTTTGAGAGAGATGTTCTGCGCGGTCCCTTTAAGAAGGATCCTGGGTCTGAGAAATCAGACTCTCTCACAAACAGTATCCTGATTTTTTTTCCAGCTAAATACTGTCCTTATGCCTCTTCTGGGCTCTGGGGCTGCAGGCTGGGGCTTTGTTCCTGGGGCTCAGGACCCTTTCCCCTCTGCTAAACTCACTTCCCGCCACGCGAGTCTCTCCCTGCTGCTGTTCGCTCCAAGGAGCTGGGCAGCCCTCTCCACGTTTCTGCTTTTTCTACCAGTCTCGGTGTGGCTTCTTCAGTGTTCCTTGGTTGAAGAGTCCTCTTAGTTTAGTCCAAAGTTGGTTTTTCCAGCTGATAGTTCATAAAATTAGTTTGTAATCCACTTTGGTTCTGGGAGGTAGATGCTGGTACATCCGCCTACTCCAGCACCATCTTGTCTCTCCAGTTAGCATATTGTTGCTACAAGGATCAGAAAGCTGACAAAAAGTGATTATATTATAAAAGGGACTGACTGGCCCAAAATAGATATATTAGCATGAGTTTAAAAACAAAACAAAACAAAAAACTCTGTGTGAAACATAGTTTGTTTGTTTTTATTACAGACACAGAGAGAGAGTCAGAAAGAGGGATAGACAGAGACAGACAGAAAGGAACAGAGAGATGAGAAGCATCAATTATTAGTTTTTCGTTGTGACACCTTAGTTATTCATTGATTGCTTTCTCATATGTGCCTTGACCACGGGCCTTCAGCAGACCGAGTAACCCCTTGCTCGAGCCAGTGACCTTGGGTCCAAGCTGGTGAGCTTTTGGTCAAACCAGATGAGCCCGCACTTAAGCTAGCGACCTCGGGATCTTGAACCTGGGTCCTCCGCATCCCAGTCCAACGCTCTATCCACTGCGCCACCACCTGGTCAGGCTGAAACATAGTATTTACTTCTCAGAATATGATAAAATTTTATTCTTATACATAGGCTCTCTCTTTTTTAATCCTCCTTAACTTATTTTTAAAATTATATGTGTGTAATACATATACAAATGGTTTTATTGTATGTATTATTATATTATTTTAAAGCCTTTTTGTGTAACATCCAGACTTTATTGCTTTTTCTGAAAACCTAGATTTTGTTGCTACTTATGTGAAATTATCATTTTATTTTTTTTAATTACAGTTGACACTCAATATTATTTTATATTAGTTTAAAGTGTACAGCATAGTGGTGGGACATATACATAATTTGTGAAGTGACCCCTCACTCTCATAATTCCAGTACCCACATGGCCCCATATGTTATTATTACAATATTATTGACTATATTCCCTATGCTGTACTTTACATCCCCATGACAACTTTGTGATGGCCAATTAGTACTCCTTAATTCTTTTACCTTTTTCATGTAGCCCCTCAATCCCCCTCCCATCTGGTAACCATCAGCTTTGCTCTCTGTATTTAGGAGTCTATTTGTTTTGTTTGTTTATTTTGTTGTTTAGATTTCATATGTAAGTGAAATTGTATGGCATTTGTCTTTCTCTGACTTATTTCACTTAGCAGAATGCCCTCTAGGACCTAGAGTCTAGGTACATCCATGTTGTCACAAATGGTCAGATTCCATTCTTTTTTTTTTATGGACCAGTAATATTTCATTGTATATATATCTCACATCTTCTTTATTTGCTCATGTATTGATAGACACTTAGGTTGCTTCCATATCTTGCTATTGTAATGATGCTACAATGAATATAGGGTGCATATATCTTTTCAAATTAGAATTTTGGATTTTTTAAAATGTATTTCCAGAAGTGGAATAGCCGGGCCATAGTTAGTTCGAATTTTAATTTTTTGAGAAAGCTTTATGCTGTTTTCCAGAATGGCTCCACCAATTTGCAATCCCACCAATAGTGCATGAGGGTTTCCTTTTCTTTTGTGGTGTTATGTTTTTATTTGGTTCCAGTGAAATCAAATAGATCAATTTCAGGTACCACAATTTATAATTTGACTTATTGGGTCATTTGGTAACCTTAATATTTTCTAGTATATCATTGTGTAATTTACTAATCATCTCTCTAGATTTCAAACAAATATTACAGTTGTACAAAACTGATGAATATTGTATGTTATGAAATGCTCATATTGCTCTAATAGAATAGGTTTATTATTCATATTTAGGGGGGGGGTTAATATGTATGGGAATACTTAAGTGAATGACTCTGTCCCTACATTGTTGAATGGGCAAAGATCTGTATTTCTTCTTAAACTTTGCAGTTAACATGAATTGTCACACTTGATGTGCAGAATGTGAACTGACATTTGTGGACTGTACACTGGTTTTCACTTGCTCATCTTGTCATTATCTTTCTGGCTGGCATTTTGCTTAGAGTGTGGGCATGCTCATGTGCTATGTTGCCTCTTGCTCCTCAGCAGTATACCTCATAGATTTAGGAGGGAGAGGTTGTAGAAACTTTTACTTAAAATATAATTGAATACTATTTTCAGATTCCAACTAGTCAAACCTTGCTCCTCCCCACTGCTCAAAGGAGAGTTTATGCACTGCCACATTTCTAGCGCAGGGAGGACTCTGAATATACGTGTGTCAATGTGGTTCCATGGAATGTGCCGCTCAGATGTGGCGCACCCTCTGCACTGGCTGAAGAAGCCATTTATGCTGCTCTGGGTCCACCACTGAGTTGCTCTGCAGCCCCTTCCTGGAGCCAGTGAATGGATGCGGGAGGGCTGTCAGTATAGGCCCTCCTAAGACTAGCTCCAGGGCTTTTTCTAGGCTTAGCCTAACCTTTCTTGGATTTACCCTGGCGCCCAAAACTCTTCCTACCTGGACATCCTACCTCACTCCTTCCTCCTGTGCAGTCATACCTTCATCGGGGTCAGTGCTCTTCCTGCTGGCTCCTGCTTCCTTCTCCACACCCCCAGGCATGCGCAGATATCCAACCTGACCCTGTCGTCTGGTCAATGGACCTGAACTGACACAAACAGCAAACTAAGCTCTGCCTCTAAATCAATTTAGCTGTTGCCTTTCTTTCCCGCTATTGAAATTAATTTCTGAACATTTTTAGTGAAGAGAGTATTGCATTTCCAGAGAAGAGTGTGTTTTACTGTGTGATTCATTGTCTTGCATTTACACTGTAGCAGTCATGCCACAGAGAAGAAGTTTTATTGTTACCTTGGGCTATTTTCATATGTGATTTTGTGAGGGATGAAGAGGAAAAGAAAGAGAGAACAAAGCTTTTCTCCTACCTCTATACCCCCAATTAAACCCAACCATGACAGAGAAAATGTTTACATCTTTTGTGGTGATCTTTAAAAATGTTCTGGAGAAAAAGTGGGAGATCCCTGTATTACTGTACATCCTAGATTTTAACCTCTTGAAAAAACAAGTTTTGAGGTGAAATTCCAGTAACATCAAAGGAAGCATTTTGAACTGAATAATTCAGTGGCATTTAGTGCATTCACAGCTTTGTGCCATCACTATCTCTATCTAGTTCCAAAACATGTCCATCTCCCCAGAGTAAAACTTCTCACCCCCTTTACCCCAGCCCCTGGTACCATAAGCTGTACTCTGTCTCTGTTGATTTATCTTGTCTGGATATTTCAATCAATGGAACCATGCAGTGAGTAACCTTCTGTGTCTGCCCTTTTTCACTTAGTACCTATAATTTCATCTTTTGTTTATTTCCTAATCACAAATGTCCTTGGTGATAATGATGATTTCATCCAGCACAGTAGCAACTTTTTTTCTACTATTATTTTCTCTCAAAGCATGAGGAGAATGTTCATTATATATTTTTTTCTTTTTGTCACTACCTAATAAACTTTGCCCAAAAAGTCAGGGGGCTTATTCCTCTCCTCACATTGGATCACTGCTGCCTCTCCACCCCTATATGAGAGTAACAGGGAGCATGCATAGAGTGACTCTACCATTTATAAAATGCAGTAGTATCTGTCAGAACAAAATCAGTTCTTAATTTTCCAATGGAATAAGTAGATGTTTCTAGTTCCAAGGGACTTAACCAGGAGAAAGTCAGCCTGTGGGGTAGCAGAGGTTGACTCATCTGCTTCTAAAGACTAACTTGGCTTGGCCACTTACTAGTATAATCATGGACTAAATCTTAGGTAATCATCTGTAAATGTGGCTAATGACAGCATGGATCATAGGGGCAGTTGTGACTATTAAATAAAGTGTGAGGCCCTAGCCAGTTGGCTCAATGGTAGAGCATCAGACCGGCATGTGGACATCCTGACTTTGATTCCCAATCAGGGCACACAGGAGAAGCACTTATCTGCTTCTACACCCCTCCCCCCTCTCAGTTCTCTCTCTCTCTCTTCCCCTCCTGCAGCCATGACTCCACTGGAGTGAGTTGGCCCTGGGCACTGAGGATGGCTCCATGACTTCTGCCTCAGGCACTAAGAAGAGGTTGGTTGCTGAGCAATGGAAGAATGCCCCAGAGGGGCAGAGCATCGCCCCCTGGTGGGCTTGCTGAGTGAATCCCGGTTGAGGCACATGCAGGAGTCTGTCTCTGCCTCCCCTTCTCTCGCTGAATAAAATTTTAAAAAATAATTAAATGAAATAAAGTGCATATTTGCCCCAGTCAGTGTGGTCCCTGAAGGGTAGTAAGCACTGTGTTAGCTGCTCTTTGTGTTAGTTTTGGTGCGGCGTGTGGTATGGTGGGCTGTGGTGTGGGCTGGTATTTGTAGTTGCTTTGGAGTTGATGTTATTTACCACCTAGCTTGATTATCTCTGAAGCCAATGTGTTGTTTGAGAATAAAATCTAGATACTGGTCACCTTACAGGCAAAATATAATGATTTTGCCCAACTTGGAGAACAGGACAACAGATAGCTCCAAAATTATAGTGTAAACGACTGTGAAATCAGAATTCTGTTATCCATTTCTTCATTTCTTTGGTGACACTAAACATTGCAGTCCTTCCACTTGAATTACATTCTAACTGAAATTGGAACTGGATCTTGGGATGAATGGCTTTCTTCACTAGTCTTCAACTTATCAAGCGTTTCTGTACCCTTTCTCTCCCAACGCTTTTCTCTATGTTCACAGCAGAAATTAGCCTTGTGAGGCCCCTGCCTGCTCATATACCCACTGCCCTCCTCTTTTCAGAGGCATGACTCATTCACTTCTGCCTCTTGGCACATTTTTCTTTTTGCTTATAAAACCACTTAAATGTCTCTTCCCTTTAATGGGAAGGAGAGGAGCAGACGGTTAAGGGTGAGAGCTCTGGATTTTACATTTAATCCATACTCCCTAAAAGTGAGACACTCTTGTGCAAGAATTTTAACATCTCTAATCCTCAGTGTCTTCATCTGTTAAATGGGGAGGCAGCTGTGCTGAGGACTTAATGAGACAGATGACATAAGATGCACGGGATGGTTCCTGGCAGGTGGGAAATGTTATCTAATCAAGCCACCCTGAAGCTGTGGCTCATTCATGCTTCTGAGCCCTTACTTTACAGAATTCATTAGCCTCACTAACCAGTACTAGCTGTGGAGTTCCTATCTTGCCACAGACCTTTCTTTAGGATTCTACTTCAGCCTTTTCAACTGCTCTCTGAATAGTTTCATTCCGCTGTTCTCTGTCATCTTAAATGTTACTTTTCCAAAGACAACTTTTTCTGTGACCTTCTCCATCTCTGTTGTGTTATAGTATCACCAGGTTCAAGTTCATGAAGGGATCTTTGAATACTTCTGAAGAGCTCTTTTCCCCACATTTCTGAAATAATCAAGTCTTAGATATTCTTATATCACAGCCTCTTTGTCATCTGTTTACTTCCCTTTTTATGTCGAGGGCCACAGGTCAAACCTCCAGCACCATGTTTCAGGACTTGATATTTTCTTAAGTGGTGATGGTGGTGGAGGTGGAGGAGGTAGTGGTGTTGAGGATTATATCACAGCTAACATTATTGAGCTCTTACTTTGTGCCAGGAACTAATCTAAGCACATATAAAATGTGTATAATCTCATTTAATCCTTAGCAGCCCTTTGACATAGATACTATTTCCTCCATCAGAGACAAAAAGAACGAGCCTGAGAAATGTTAAATGACCTGCAAAAGGGCATGGGACTTACACTTGGAGCATTTGATCCCAGCCAATGAGACTCAGATACCTGTGAGCTGAATAGAGCTCAGCTGCCTCTCTGGCCTTTCCAGTTTCCTTACAAAGTGGTCCTGCTTCCACCGCCAGTCCACCTAGTCTGAGCCCCACTCCTGCTAGATTTCTATGGCATGATAGTATTAATAAGTGCTGTTTCCTGACTGGGAGCAGGAAGGTAGGGCATGTTACCCAAACTTAACTGGGCATCTAAATTGGCTGAGATTTCATGTAGAGTGGGTTGGTTTATTTCTCAAAAGGAAGCTAGGAGCTCTAACTTTGATGTTGGGCCAGACACTGCCTGAGTTTTCATTCAGGGCTCTCTTTAATCACTCTTTAGTTAACCTGCTCACGTCTTTCTCCCAATGTTCCCATCTCCATGCTTCAGACCCGCCTGACCACTTCCTTCACGGTTTCTCCCCTCTCATTCCTCCCCGCCTTCACTCCTGCACCTTTGCACACTCAGTAACCTCATCCTAAGCTACCCCTCACACCCCTCCCCGTTTTCTTCCCTGCCCGTTCTCCACAATTTACCCTCTGTCCCACCTCCTTTTGATATCTTCATGGATAACTCCAAGCTTATAATGAGAGAAGTGCCCTCTACCACAGAACACAATACAAGGGAACTCACAGGCCCCCAGGAGCTAGTCGGGCGGGAAGCCAGCCAATAACTGCCATGGGGGGTTGAAAGCCCACTGTGGCCAAGGGGCCCAATTACTCAAGTGGTGATGTAACACTAGATATTTAAGTGCAATCTCCTGAATTTTTAAAGTTGACAATTAATTTACATTTAAAAAGTTACCAGGAGGCAAACAAAATTTGTCTTGGGGCAGCTACCAGATTTGGCTTTTGCTAAGGAGTGTGTTGTCCATGTTGTCATTTGAAAGTCGCTCATATTGTCTGCTTGAGGGAATTATCTCTTTATTTGGTCAGAGTTTTTGAAGTTGCTTTGAAGAAACTGACCTCTATTGTTTCTTTTGTATAACTATTTTGTAAAAATAACATTTAGTGCAGAAAATTTGAAAATAAAAGAATCATTATAAAGATCAAGTAATCAAAATATTCATTTATTAAATTGACCACATACACTATCTTATTTGGGTGCCACCTTCTGTCCCAAAAGTGACTAGAATTAAAAAAGAATTAAGGCTGCAGCCAAGACTTTAATAAGCATTTGGTTTAAAAACAGATATTTCAGTACTTATAATGTAAATTGTCAGAGCCCTTCAATTCCAATGTTTTGTGAAGAGCTAGAAATCTCTAAAGAAAATTGGACTGCTTTTTATCTTTTTGATATTAGAAATTCAGGTTAGAAATTAAGCTTTTAAAAGATTTTTGAATATCCACATATTGTCACTCAGATAAATTGAAATTATTTTCACTTGGCAGCTTTGAAGTACGTAAGCGAATGAAATTTGAAGTTGATAACTTGTAATTATATTGATTTTCATTTTCCTTCTTAGGTATTTTTCAAAGTGGCAATGCTTAGAGCAAATGCCACTTTATCAACAGCAGCTTTGCAACACCCTAACTGCAGCAGACAGATGTGCTCTGAGAACGTGTGAAAGTGTTCTCAAAGGAGCGAGGGAGGCTCTGCCAGCCTTGGATTGGTCAGCCATTGCACTGGCCTCCCAGCCCCCAAGAACTTGTGCAGTGCTTGACTTTGGTTAAGGAAAAGAATGTGGAGATGGGGTGGGGGAGATAGTGTTTACAGGACAGAAATGACCATCAGTCAAACAAGAAATGTTTCTTCTGACAGGTGTACTGTTGACTAGAGAATAAATAATGGAAAAAATGACAGTAATTAAAATGTGTTTACTTAAGTGAACACTTGCTTGAAATATGGTGTATGGTAAAGACCTCATCATAGACCATATCTGGCACATCAGTATGAAACTTACATTGAGGGGTAATTAATTTGCTCTTAGAAGTAGAGTGATGATGGGTCACCTGTGGACCTGCCTCTCTTGTCTGCTTCGGAGAAGTCCAATCTAGAAACAAAGATACTTACTCTCCTAGCATTTTAAAGTCTGCCAAGCCAGCCACTCACTCTAGAAGCTGTTAGGTCATTGTGATGTGAAAATTATGGGCAGAAGTCTAGGTTTGAGTACAGATGAGCATGTGAGAAATTGTAGACAGAATGTGCCCGGGATGTTACTTAAACAAGATGCCTCACCATGCATTTATAATCTTCCATTTCTGATGAAAAGTCTTCAGAAGGACTGTTACCAAATATTGCAGTAAATATTAGGTAGAGTAGGATTTCTCGAACTTGAATGTGGATCACAATCACCTGGAAGGCTAATACGTTTACAGGCAGTTGAGCCTTGGCCTCGGAAATGGTGATGCGGAGGGTCTGAAGCAGGGCCTGAGGAGATGCATTTCTGACACCCTCCCAGGGGATGCTGAGGCTGCTGGTCTATGGACCACACTTTGCCAACCACTTATATGGAAACCAACTAGTGGATGCAAATGTATTACGAAAGTGAGCACCTTTACAAGGAAGATAATTTTCCAGTGCAATAGAAATTAGGGTAATTCTCAGTTAGGAATTTAGTGCCAAAAATGCTACGCTGGCTGAAAGCAGCCGGAGTGGTGCTGAGGGAAAGGTAAGCTTTGTGTTCAGAGAATGTGGATCCTAGGAATGAATTTCTTCCAATATCTTTGTGACTTCAGGCAAGTCACTGAGTTTCTCTGTGCCTCAGCTTCCTTATCGGTCAATGCAGATGGCCATGTTTCCTACACTGTGGAGCTGTTGGTAGGATTTCATGAGATGATGCACGGAAAGCTTCAAGCATGAGCACTGACATATAGAGGGACTCTATTGTTACACGAAGACATTGATAATATGTCTAAGGAAAGCAATTATATATGACAGCATAAAAGTCTTAGTCTGTTGGGGCTGCTATAACAAAACTTTACAGACAGGGAAGCTTGTAAATAACAAATTGTTTTTCACAATTCTTGAGGCTTAGAGTTTGAGATCAAGGTGGCTGTGTGGTTGGGTAAAGACCATTTTCCAGGTTGCAGACTTCTTATTGTATCCTCATATGGTGGTGGAAGGAGCTGGGGAGTTCTGTGGGAATCTATTTTATAAAGACACTAATCCTATTTGTGAGGATTCCACCCTCATGACCTAACCAACTCCCAAAGGCTCTTCTTTATACCACCATCACATTGGGCATAAGGGTTCTGACATATGGACAAACATTCAAACCATCCCAACATATGTGGGAGAGATTGAAAAGTATCACTTGTTTTCTCAGATCTGGATGTCAGATTTTGGGCTACTTAGCTTAGGAAACTTTTCTTGTACAGAGAGCTATCTGAAGTAGGGCTAACATGTATTCTTATTCATATCAATACTGTTAGTGTGCTTATTTGCGTTTATCTCAAATGTGGTTAGGAATATTTTACATCTCCAAGAGGCTATTATGTTAGCAACTTGTTCATTTTTCTATGCTGTAATAATAGGTTTTTGCTTAGAAGGCTATGTCCATTACTGAGCAATTAGAGCAAGCTGAACATAGTTAAAAGCTGCACAGAGTAGAAGGGGAAGGCATGAAGCATGAAATTAGACTCTGACAATAGGTTCTCATTTAAATGATTTCTGGAATTTTTTTGTCGTTGTTGTTAGTGCACAAACATCTCATAGCTTTGTTCATGTTTCCCAGTATTTGTCCTGAAGTATCATGTGCACTTGGGGAGTGAATAACAAGTTTGTTCCATTTTTTTAAAAAGTATGTATCTGTTGAGTGTGGTAGGGGCTACCAGGGTTCAAAGTGAAGGTTTATTTTCTTTCTCTCTTTCTTTTTATTGTTAGATTTTGTAATTATGGTCCATATTGATTCAAAGTGACGTTAGCCCTTGGCAATTTTTGTGTGAGTAAAAGCCTGCTTCATCCTTGTGTGTTTTGTGAATTCTCACTGTAACATCTGAATCCAAGCATGAAGTAGTGCTCCTGTTTTCTCTCCTGTATTGGAAGGTCAAGATTCCTTGGAAACATTTAATTCATATTTTTAAGATAGAAATATATCACACACATCACAACTTCTGCAGCAGAGAGATCACTTCTATTTATTCAGTGGAGTTAGTATTTTATGAAATAATTGATTTGAAAATAAAATGGCAGTATCTACATGCTGTCATTTATTTTCACAGTGATTATTGTATTCATCTATTCCTAAGGTCATGGACCATCTTATGCACATATATGTCTGCCTGTGAATGAGCAGTGCATGGTAATGCAGTAGTTACATGGCAATGCAGTATCAAAAAGGGGACTGGTAGACTATAAGGGGTTAACTACTGTGTGTTTGCTTTCCTCTTTTTTTAGTATGTGTGAAAGGAAAATACATTATTGTGCCCTTGCATGGGTGCAGAGATACTAAATGCTCAAACTATAATTGGATTTTGTTTTGTTCCTAGTTTCCTTTGCTGTGCAAAACTTTTTGGTTTGATATAGTCCAGTTTGTTTATTTTTCTTTTGTTTCCCTTGCCTGAGGAGATGTCAATATATCAGAAAAAATATTGCTATAAGAAATATCTGGAACTTTACTACCTATGTTTATGTTTTCTTCTAAAATTTTTATGTTTTCAAATCTTACCTTTATGTCTTTAATAATTTTGAGTCTATTCTTGAGTATGGTGTAAAAAAGTAATCTAGTTTCATTTTTTTGCATGTTTCTGTTCAATTTTCCCAACACCACTTTTTGAATAGACTGTCTTTACCCCTTTATATATTCTTGACTCTTTTGTCAAATATTAATTGACCATATAGGTGTGGGTTGATTTCTGGGCTCTCTAGTCTGTCCCATTGATCTGTGTGTCTGTTTTTCTGCCAATACTGTGATGTTTTGATTACTATGGCCTTGTAGTATAGTTTCATTTAAAGTAGTGTGATACCTTCAGCTTTGTACTTCTTTCTCAAGATTGCTGGAGCTATTTGGGGTCTTTTATGTTTCCATATAATTTTTTGGATTATCTGTGAAATATGCCATTGGTATTTTGATAGGAGTTGCATTGAGTTGAACCCAGTGATTACACTTCTGGGAATATAGCCAAAGAAATTCAAAACACTAATTAGAAAGAATATATGATTTCCCCCCCCCACACACACACACACTGTGTTCATTGCAGCATTATTTACAATAGCCAATATTTGGAAGCAACCCAAGTGCCCATCAGTAGTGAGTAAATAAAAAAGCTGTGGTACAGTTGCACAATGGAACACTACTTGGCTGTAAAAGAGAAGAAAATTTTACTTTTTGTGACAGCATGGATGGACCTGGAGGGAAGTATGCTAAGTGAAACAAGCCAGTCAAAGAAAGACAAGTACCATTTGATTTCAAATATATGTGGAATCTAATGAACAAAATAAAAAAAAATAAGTAAAACAGAAAAAGTCTCATAGATACTGAGAATAGACTGACAGCTGTCAGAGGAGAGGGGGTTCAAGGACTGGGTGAAAACGGTGAAGGGAGCAAGCAGTAAAAATTGGTAGGTGCAGAATAGCCACAGAGATGTGGATTGCAGCATGGAGAATATAGTTGGTAATGATGAGATAACAGGATATGGGGCTCGTGGGTGCTTGGGGCAGGAGGGACCACTCCTGTACATCTGAAACTGATATAGAACGCTACTGAATGTAAACTGTGGTTCAAAAATTTAAATAAAAATAAATAAAAAAATATTCAATGTAATTGGACTTTATCATAGACAAATGATACCTTAACACTATTACCTTCACACTACTTATCACTGCTGCCTTAACACCACTTAATTATACCTTCTGCCATTATTTCTGTTGTGAACTCTGTCTTTAAGAACTATGAGCCTTACCAGGTGGTGGCACAGTGGATAGAGCATCAGACTGGGATGCTGAGGACCCAGATTTGAGACCCGAGGTCGCCAGCTTGAGCGTGGGCTCATCTGGTGTGAGCAAAGCTCACCAGCTTGGACCCAAGGTTGCTGGCCCAAGCAAGGGGTTACTCGGTCTGCTGAAGGCTCGCGGTCAAGGCACATATGAGAAAGCAATCAATGAACAACTAAGGTGTCGCAATGCGCAACAAAAAACTAATGATTGATGCTTCTCATCTCTCCATTCCTGTCTGTCTGTCCCTGTCTTTCCCTCTCTCTGACTCTCTCTCTGTCTCTGTAAAAAAAAAAAAAAGAAAAAAAAAGAACTATGAAATTATTATTAAATAAGTAATAGTTCCTATAAAATTTTTAAAAACCTATCTCTAAAATGATCTCTAATTTTTATATCAGGGTTCCAGATAATAGTACTGTAAAGATGGTCACATTCTGAATTTTGGCAAGTAATATATTTTTGACAGTGAGAAGTTGATCCAAGAATAATTAAATACTGATGGCAAATATAAAATAAATTACCCTACTAGTTAGGAAGACTAGAAGAATAAGGCATGAACAAATAACAAAATAACTTATGTTGGAAAATAACTATTTTTATTAATGGATGTACCTCTCTACCCTCGAACCAGAAAGAGTGTCTTTATTAAGCTTGAAATCTGTGAATGAACAGAAGAATCTTTTTTTTTTTAAACAGTTCATGTCCATGCAAAATGTAAGTCCCTGAATAATTAAGTAAGTGGAAGTGATGATGCATAGCTTTGAACATGGTTTTCAACCTTGGCATTATTGACGTGTTGACCTGGATAATTCTTTGTTGTGAAGGGGCCTCCATGTGCATTGTAGAAGGCTTAGCAACATACCTGACCTCTACCCTTTAAATGCCAGTAGCACCCTTGACCCCACTTGTAAAAATCAAAAGTGTCAGTAGACATTGTAAAATACCCCTAAGGAGTGCAGAAAGGGCAAAGTTGCACCTTGGTTGAGAACCACTACTCTAGAGATTTAGGATAGGAATATCTAAATCAAGTGCCCCATGACTTATTTTTTATTATCAATCACAGCTATGACTGGCAAGTCATTGAGGCCATTATAAGATGAGATCACACTCAGTGGTCATACCTGAAAAGAAAACTGCATCACTTTGGCCATATCGAAGCCCTAGGAATTCACTGGAAAGTAAGCACAGAAGATATTCCTCATCCCGACCCACTGTGCTGTCAATACACATTCCTATCACTCTGTTTTCAGTGCCTGTTCATTTAGTAATGCCACTCAAATGCTTTAGAATAGCAGCAGATAATGGGGAGTCTACCTACTAAGTAGAGTTCATCCTAGTGAATGAAAATGCAAAAGGACAAATGCCACTGAAGATGCTTGTGTACTGCTAAATTTGATTTGACAAGCAAATCATGACGTCAGCAAGAGCTCTGCAGAAGGTGTGGGAGGTGTAGCGGGGTGCGGACAGCGTCTGGGGAAGGTGATTGCTAATGATTGCTAGCAGCCTGATTTCTCATTCCCTGCCTAATTCCAAATGCATGTTGTGCTTGAAGTGTGTGACATTTAGAAATTTAGACTTAGACCAGATGCTACATTTGATATGTTGTACACAGTTCTGCTTGCTTTACAACAGGCCTGTTGGAGTTGAGTAACCAAAAATGATTTCTAAGTGAGGGATAAAAACCTCTAATTAGATTATTGAGTTCTATCAGGAAAAAGTATGGACTCTAGATTGGAGTTGTTAACATGGGCACAGTTGTTTACTTAACAGGAAAAAACAAGAGTGATATTAGGATGATACATTTTCATCTAGGTAAATTGTCATTTAAAAAATTAGCATTATTGATATTACCAATTTGTAGAGTATTTTTCTGATTTAAAATTGTTTCTTGGCCAAACCTAGGTTGTGATTAGGAATGACATTAAAGACTTGATTTAATTCTGAGTGCCTGAGGGAAAATACTATTGTCATTCTTATTTTGAAATGGCTCATAGAAAGACCTGGGTAATTACTGGGATGTGGTACATTGTATTTTAGATACAGTATTTGGCAGTTTTATATTGATGCAAATAGAAGGTCTGGGAGCCTTGTTTGGCACCCCCCCCCCCCTCTCAATTTTATGTCTCAGAGAAGCATCACTGTTCCAAACACTGAAAATTTTTTTCTACTCTAGGAGGCCAAGTTGACCAGTGTTGGCATGTGACCCCAAACTATTGGCTGGTCTCACTGTTAAGCCTGGTCAAGGTAACAAGTTAGACAATGTTGCTCTAGGCCAGAACTGTCCAATGGAACTGTCCTGGTGCTGATGATAAGAATATCTATTGAACCAAACGTGGCTATTAAAAACTTGAAATATTTGCTAATGTAACTAAAGAACGGAAATGTTAATTAATTAAACATAAATGTAAACAGCCCCTTGTATGATACTAGACAGCACAGCTGTAGTCTTTGAGAAACACTTCGAACTTGCGATTGTGCTCACCCTGATCTTTCTAAACAGGTTGTACTCACAGTTCTAGAGCAATCATCACAGCCTCCAGCTCTGAGTCTACCCACTTGGGCAGAAAAAGAATAAAGGATGTATATTTAAGAATCCTAGGCCCTGGCTGGTTGGCTCAGCGGTAGAGCGTCGGCCTGGCGTGCAAGAGTCCCCGGTTTGATTCCCGGCCAGGGCACACAGGAGAAGCCCCCATCTGCTTCTCCACCCCTCCCCCTCTCCTTCCTCTCTGTCTCTCTCTTCCCCTCCCGCAGCCGAGGCTCCATTGGAGCAAAGATGGCCCGGGCGCTGGGGATGGCTCTGTGGCCTCTGCCTCAGGCACTAGAATGGCTCTGGATGCAACAGAGCAACGCCCCAGATGGGCAGAGCATCGCCCCCTGGTGGGCATGCCGGGTGGATCCCGGTCGGGTGCATGTGGGAGTCTGTCTGACTGCCTCCCTGTTTCCAGCTTCGGAAAAATGCAAAAAAGAAGAAGAAGAAGAAAAAAAAAGAATCCTAGTCAATTAAGGTTGCAAAAGTCTGATTTGTAGAGGCCTGATATTAAGCACAGGAGGAGTCTTTGCAGACCAATACTTTTAAATCTACTCTCTTCCCTATTCTTTGAAATTGTATCTGTGCAATGGAATAGCTCCATTTAAGTTTTTTTGTTGTTTTGTGTGTAATAGCATTTTTATCTCTTATTTTTTCCACTATGCAATTTCACACACCTCTGCAAAATTAGGAAAGAATCTTTGGGGTTAATCACAGGAGCAGAATACAGGGTAAGGAAAAGTAGGTCTATAGTTATAGAAACTTGAACATAGTTTATTCTTGTATTATTATTTATTTATTATTGTATTATTTTCCATATGAACAACTGAAGCTTCCTTTGCCCCACCCTGTATTTGGGTAGCATAGAGTATTTAGGTATGCCATAAGCGCCAAGGTGTTCCCCATGAACTTTTTGGTCATGTTATAAATCAAGGAATTGTCCTTGGTAATGACACTGAGTACCAGGAACCATTGTTTGTGGCTCTTGTGTTATGTGGTTGCTGTCTTACTGGCATGAGGACCTGGGAAGAGACTGGAGTTTATAAATATTTTTGTGTTTATGAAGCTTCCAGTCTTGCTTGAACCAAGACATTGCCAGTCCCCTGTTCTCTGGTGGATACCATGTGATGAATAAAATCACCTAAGACAATTCTCTCCATCCCTGCCTTACCAGGTCAAAAAGCTCAAAGAGTTTGGAAACTGGTAGTGATGATAATGGATACTTGTTTTATATTTATATATCTGAACAGCTAGTAAATGCTTATGTAGTCAATCAATCAAACTTTGACATGTCCAAAACCATGTATATATTCACAGTGGCATTCATCTTAAACCTTTTAAAAATTATAAAAAAGAAAATTAAACTTTCTCTTCTTTTATTACCAAGGGTGTAAGTCCTTGAAAAGTTAATTTGAGTCCCAGTGTTCTCATTGTAAAAAGAAAGTAACGAGAGCACCTGACCCTTAGGAGTGCTATGAGGCTTACATGAGACAATAAGTTTATAGATTCAGCATAGTGCATGGACCACATAAATCACTTCATAAATTGAAGGTATTGCTATTGCTGCTGTGGCTGTTGTTATTGTAATAGTTATATATATTAAATAAAATACAATATTGTAAATCCAAATATACAAAGGCCTACAGATGCTACTACTGATAAAGGAGTATTTAGGTAAGACTAATTTTTTTTTCCAACCAGAGGATTCTTTTACAATGCAAATCAATCTCCCTTAATTTCACTTGTTTTGTAAATTAAGAGTTACCTAACCAGGTGTTCTGAAAGCTGGGCACATCCTTACTTCTCACAAATGGCTCTCCAACATGAACCAGATGGTTTATTGTGACAATAAATAGGCATATTTTTTAAGGCATTCTTCAATTATACAGAGTCATGCTATAAGGACTTAAAAGTACTGATGGTAATTTTCTTTTTATCAATGACCTTGCCCTGAATGCTGGAATGAATAGTATGACGAATTATGTACTCTTGTGGAACCAACAGTACTCAGTGTTCTAGTTATGGAAAGATAAAGGTATCTCTCTCTTAGTCAGTTGAAGTGTTAGGGTTATAAAATTATAGATACTTAAGAAAGATTACATACTATGTATTTTTCTATTTAATTAATGTCCCAAATTATCAACATTGAGTATCTACAATTTTTGGAGTAATTAGATGAACTCTTTGAGTTGTTCACTCACTTAAAGCAATATTCAGGGAACGTTTGATTCATTTGACTTCTGTCATCTAGGAAGTTGGACTCTGACTATGAGAATTATCTGGGAAAAATGCTTCTTTTTTTGGGTGTACAGATGTATTTAAATTTAGAGTGAAATCTATTCCTTATGGCCTCAGGGTACCTGTGCCTTAATGCAGAAAATGATGTTCAGATAAAATCTTGAACAATTAGGGATAAGTATCTAAAACTCAAGTAACCTTTAGCAGCTCCCCCCAACCCCAGCAGTAACATGCTCTCATTTTCACAGCTGTGGGAATAGCGGATTCTTTATCATCGCTCAGCAAAGACAAAAGTCAAACTCTCAAGACCAGTTTCAGCCAGGGCACATGAGCAGTTCTCCAAGGATTGGGGATGGGTACCACCTACTTACTGTGTAGTGTTTTCTACAGGTTAGATTCTTGTCCTCTTAGTGTTTTATTTTTATGAATCCATGTTAACCTATCTTTCAAGATGTTTTGTGATAATGAAATGATCTTCCTAGCCTGGGCCTTAAAGCCCAGATTTAATATAATAATCACCATGATTTCGGCATTACTTGCATAGCCAATGTGTATGGAGGTCAGGTATTGCTAACAATATTCAAAGACATTTTCATTTTCTAGAAGAAGATGGAAAAGCAAAATGTCACACCTATCCTGAAATTACCGTAATAATAAATAATTTTATATTAGTTTGACATGTTAAGTCTGTGTGGGTTGATCTATACTTTTGACAAATTTTTTTTTGTTGTTTAAATTGTTGTTGAATGATAATAGAAATTACCTAGTATTTCACCTTTAGAATGATTAGATTAAATTCGTGTCTATAGACTTCCCTTCAGAGTCCAGAAAGTGCTGTGTGTACTCTGGTGGTTTGTAAGGTTCGCCTGCGAAGCCTTCTGAAAAGATAAGCACACACCAGCAGAAGGAAAGTTAGACCCACGTTATAATGTACACCTCTCTATGGCTCTTTGTAATGAACTTATTTGAGTCAATACTGTAAAGTTTTTATAATAATAGCCCACATGGCTTCATTTGTTTCAAAACATTGATGCAATGAGCTGTCCTTTGATGTAGTTAGATCCTTCACTAATTCTCTTAATCATTAATCTGTGAATTTATGTAACATATATGGATTATTCAGTGTTTATGTGTTCCCCCTTCCCCAACCCATGTCCTCTTGGATTGAGTCTTAATCTGATGAATTTCATAATTAGAGAGATGGTTCATCTATTAAAAATTCTAAACTGAAATACTTGAGCTCTCTCTGCTGCGCACATTTGAACTGTCCTCATATTAATAGTTCTTTATAGGATGACCTATATATACTGCTCTTGGCCCTGGCTTTTCCTTAGAGCCTTATATTTTAATTGATGTGTATACTTTTCTGACTTTGAGCACAGACTGTGTGTTCTGTGATGAAGTATACTATAACAGTAAAGGGCAGACCTTTGTATGGGAGGTGCATAAATGGATGTTAATAAACTAGCTAAAAATGAGCAAACTAAGCATATTTTCCCATGAATTACAACTACCATTTTTCTTTGGAATTCATATTTTTTATATATACTGTTCACTTCTCTATGTCACCATTCCCACTGGGGCTATTAAAATATCTATACTGCATACTGTATTTTGCCAATATATATTGTTTTCATTTTAAAAGTTGATAAATAATAGTTAGTGAGCATTTGCCTCTGGAGAAGGTAACATCTTTTAAAAGATTTAAGCAAATTTGCTCCCAGGAGCTAAAGATAAAGTGTTTATTTAAACTAAGGAGGGACAGCTTCTCTGTGTCAACTTTCTCATACCGTCTGGAGCCAAACTGTGAATTAGTTTTGCATTGAGTTTTTTCTTTTTTAGAGGAGTGTCATCATTTTCACAGCCAGAATAGATTTGAGAGTGATATAGAAGAATTTTTTGAAGGCAGCTCTGTTTGTGTATGTGAGTATCTATGGAGGGAAGGTTTGTGGGGGCAGTGTTCAGGAAAAATCTGTGGCAAATACCTTTTCCCACATAGTTTTGGTAGCATTTTCCAGGCTTTACCAGAAGATTCACACCTTGTAAACAACTGTGTTCCAATTCTTATACATCAACCTTTGAATTCATATAACCCAAAGGTTAATGTCTGGTATTATAAGATTACAATGAAAAGAAAAGTCTTTTGTTTTTTTTTCAGTGAGAAGAGGGGAGGCAGAGACAGACTCCTGCATGCACCCCAACCAGGGTACACCCAGCAAGCCCACTAGGGGGTGATGCTCTGCCCATCTGGGGCCCTTGCTCCTTTGCAACTGGAGCCATTTTTTAGCGCCTGATCCATGGAACCATCCTCAGCACCCGGGGCCAACTCACTCAAATCAAGCCATGGCTGCAGGAGGGGAGGAGAAGAGAGAGAGAGAGAGAAGTGAGAGGAAGAGGGGTGGAGAAGCAGATGGGTGCCTCTCCTGTGTGCCCTGACTGGAAATTGAACCCGGGACTTCCACACACTGGGCCGACGCTGTAACACTGAACCAACCGCCCAGTGTTGGACAGTTTTATTTAAATGATGTCAGTCAGTCTACAGCTCTTTGAGTGGTGATGTGTGTCAGATATTGACTATCATAGTGACATCAAGACAGTCTTGATAGTTTAATGGTCTTTAAACAAAGAATTATAACCACTACATCACTGCAAATGAGCAAAGTGCTAGAAAGGAGACAGGCTGAATACTATTGAAATTAAACATAGGCTTTGTAATTTTGTATGGTAATCACTAGCCACATGTGGCTATTTAAATTTAAATTAATTTTGCAATTTTTATTTTCATTTAAATATATTTTATTTAACTCAAATAAAATTAAAATTTTACTCCTTTAGTCAGGCTACCATATTTCAAATGATCCACTGTGACATGTGACTACCATGTTGGACAACACTGACCTAGAGCACCTCCATCCGGGCAGAGAGGTCTTTGGGACCGCGTCGCAGCTATGAGTTATGAAAGGGTCTCTCTGCAGAACAGATGTTTAAACTTAGAAACACTATCCGAGCAGTCACTGACCCAGTGAAAATTTGGGATAGAAAGGAGAATATCCTGGCAGAGGAAAATTCTAGCATATAGAAGTAACATGAATTAAACTTGAGCTATTGTGTTCACAGAATGGTGTTGCGACTGTTCCATGCATGCCTGTTTTAAAATGGTATGAGTATTGATACTCTCAATATTACTGTAACCATGTAAAACCAACGCTTATTAGGCTTCTGTGTAAAGGATGATGATACATTCAAACAGTAGTTAATTTGGCATCCATAATAAATTTAAAAGCATTTTAAAATCTTTACTACAGTATCTTTTTTGCATAAAATAACAAAGAATTCTTTCATAACATAAAGTAAAATACTTTATCATTTCTCTCTCATCATTCCCCATTACACAACACTGCTGCTGTAGCAGTCTCTCCTCTCTTCTTCTAGAATTCCAAATGGCTGACAGATCTTCTTTCATTTAACTCTTTATCTGTTTATTTTGTCCTGTTTCTCTTTTTTAATATTTTCTGATATCCTTTTATCTGGCTATTGGACAATAGCTTATAGAGTGAGTAGCAATCTCTCCTTAATAGACTTTTCAAAAGATCACTGCTACACACAGCTGTTCTCACACCTCAACATTAAGGAAACATTCTAAATGCTTATAGGAAAATTGATTATGCTATTTGATCTTGACTTTGGACTCCACAGGTTTTAGAATCAAGTTGTTATTTTGATACTCACAGTTTTAGCTTCATGCTGGAATTTGTTTCTATAATTTCTATTATTTTGCCTAAGAGGCTATATTGTAGACAATTTAGTGACTGAGTTTGATTATTTTTTTATGTTCTTAACACATTGGAGGTAAAGCTAGGAAGGAAGACCCCACTGTCCATACTTTTCAGGTTCCAAAGTCTGTTATTATAGCTCACATGGACATTTTTTTTAATTAAAGATGAGCTATCACTAAATTTAATATTTTAATTATGTAGAGCAAAACTGAGGCAAACATGGTATTGGATTAGCAAGAAAGCAAGTTAATTTTGAATCAGAGTGATAGTGATCAAATACAGGGCTTGGCAAAGTAGGTTTGCAATTGTAAGTATGCAAAAAAGAGTTTATTCTTATTATTTATTTATTTATTATTTATTATTATATTGTTTTCTATATAAACAACTGTAAACCTACCTTTGCCCACGCCTGTATTGTTGAAGAAATAGGGAATTACTTCTTTTGGATGCAAAAGTATATCTGGAATGGGTTGCCTAGCACACAATCTTGATAGGTCCTTTTATTTTATTTTTAATTTTTTTAAGTTCTAATAACTCAATTTAATTGAAAATGTTAAATTATAAAAGGGCTTATATCCTTTCACTTTTCTCTTCTTCCTGAATCACCAGGATCGCTTGTCCAGACAATGAACTGCTTCCAGTCCTACTGCACTAACCTGTGGTCACTACTCTGCCAAAGCTGACAGCACCAGAAATTTGAAATAGAGATATAGGAAGGACAGTTTAGTTAGAGGTTTGAAGCTGGGCGAGTTCCATTAAAGCTGTACTCTGCTTCCCTTAGATTGCTTATTCTCAGTGGTGTTTTCTCCAGTAATTAATGAAGACTATTTGGATAATCACTGTCTTCCCACTGTCACCAAGAAGTGCTGGGTCCCTCCACTGAGCCAAGCAAATCAGTTGAAACTCTCAACCTGATCAGGTCCATTTCCTGCTTTATAAACCTTTGATGGCTTCCCATGGCTTTCAGCATAAAGTTTTAAGTATTAACGTGGCTTCTGAGCTTGTATGGTGGTGGCCCTGATTGCTTTCTGGCTAATATGATGTCATTCTGCCTTGCTGTCTATACTGCAACCACCCTAGCCCTATCTGATTCTGTTCTGTAGACCTAGAAGTTCACCAGGTCCTGCTCATTCCTGACGTCTTAGCATAAATGCTTCTTTCTCAGGTTGTCCTGCTCTGATCCCATCCTCACCCACTCTCTCCACCCACAGAAAACAATAGATCAGCCCTGTCACCTCCTTCATCTCAAGGATCATAATTGTAATCAGATCACTACAAGCTTAATTGCAGAATTAATATCTACTTTCTCTGCTAGAGTAGAAGCTCTTGGAGACAAGGGCAAGGGCTGAACAGTTTAGACTAGTAACCTTAGCAGCCAAAGCTATGTCAAGCCCATAAAAGGCATTTACTACATATTTGTTGAATAAATAAACTTAATGCAATTTTAGAGACATTTTGAAATTTTGATTTGATAGATAGTAGAACGAAAACAGGTTCTTTTCTATTTGATTATGAAACCCAACACCAGCAAATTAAATTCTTCTCTGTTGACTTAAATCTTTGTAACCAGCCCAAGTCATTTGATTTCCACTCTGAATGTACTGAATTCAATATCAAAAGAAACTTTAATTTCAGAGGAAGTGCACTGATCATATCACTCACCAAACATATTTTTTTAAAAGTCTCTGAAAAAGCAGGAGCCACAGATAAGAGAGAAATAAAAGACATTCTGAAACACACAGAGAACTGAAGATAAAAGAGGCAGCTTGTTAAAAAGAGGTTAATGCATATTGAAGTAGATGTCACTAATTTCATATAATTTAGCTGTCAGGAAGCCAAGAGCTTTGGGTTGTTTGTTCATTGAATTGGTGGACCTGAATTTGTTTTTGTGACTCTTTTGGTCTTGGACCAATACTTTATAATCCAGTCATGGACATGAGTTAGAGGTGGAGGGAAGAGGGAGGGAGAAGAGACCAAGAAGAAAAGAAAAAAGTAAAATGAGATGGAGATAAGCAAAGGGACCTGTGACATTATGTCTGTCCTTTGACATAATGTTCTAAATAGCTGAGCGATGGACGTGCCACAACTGTAGATTAATCTCCACTAGTGCTCTCTGGAGCGCTGGTGGGCTTTCTGGGAAAGCGTGAGCTGGGGCTGGAGGGGTGGTGGGCGCTGCTCAGGGGAGTGTGCAAGGTTGGTTTATATAAAACTTGATGAGTCTTTCCATTTTTTGACTTTGCAGAGGAAGAATAGATTATTCATCATTTCCCAGGCTTGTTGGGCTGTAAAACGCAATTTCCAGGACCCCAGAACTGACAGACCTGTACACTAACACTTCTGTTCAGATACCATTTGAGTAACACTAGAGGAGGCACTTAAGCCACCCCAGATGTGCCTCCATGAGGCCATGACTTAGGAAATGAAGACACCCCCTAGCAGCTCTCTATAAACTCAAGGCCTTATGGTATAAAAAGATAGGAACTGTGGCTCTCAGGGCTTTGCCAGTTTTTATATCATCATGAGGATTCTACTGTGAATATAAATTAGAATTTTAATGGGATAAGTATAGAAACCTACTTTTAATTTACCTCTATGTAAACATTTTAAGTTAAAAAGAAAAAAAATCCTGCTAAATCAAGATTAAGTGCACAAATACCCAGGCATTGTTCCGAATTTCCCCTCACTGTTCCTATTCTGCCTTTGCAAACGGCAAACAAATAATTTGTGAATGTTCATCTAGCTGGGTGAGTTTTTTCCAAAATGTATTTTGGAAATAATGTGCAATTTTATTATATTTTGTAAATTAAATTATAGAAGAGAATTATAACTTTAATATTAGAACTTATTATTGCTTTTCATTCCAATAAGACTGAAAAATAAAAGAAAGGGCCCATAGCAACCGCTGCATCTTTTTAAAAACTGTCACTTCCAAGGGTGCAGCCTTGTACTTCTAGTTACAATAAACTGCTTTGAATTAATCTTCCCTATTTCCTTAGAGAAGGTTTACTACTCTAAGAAATGCACTTTTAATAGAGATTTGATTACAAAACATCACCTCTGTTTCCTTCACAAATGATTCTAATACTGATTTGATTTGAATCCTGTAGTGTAAAAGCTGGAAGCAGCATTAGAAACAGTCCTGTCTTCCTCTCCAAACAGGAAGTCAATGTCAGAGGCAAGAGTAGGACCTGGGGCCTCCTTGCTGGGGTTCTGTGGTGCTTCCCCTTCTTTTCCACCAGTCAAACATACCTCACCAGGGTTACCCTGAGACTACATGAGAACATTCATGTGACACACTCAACATGTTGCTTCATACATAGTAAATGCTCATTAAGTAGATCATCAGCTACTCAATTACTTATGTTGAACATCTGTGGGCTTTGGAAAAAGCATCTGTCCTGATGTTGTGGACCCAGCCCAACCTCTTCATTTTGCCCCTAGAACTAGATGTGACACTAGCAGTGTACAAGAAGGTAGTTCACTAGAACAGCACATCCACAGCTTTCTCCTGTATAAATTGAGTATAAGACTGAGAGAAGCTTGACGTAAAAAAAAGGGAGTGTGATTCTTAGAGACTAGTTTTACTGGACATGCTCATTTGAGCGGATCCAAACCCTTAGATTGCCAGTTCAAATATTTAAAAATGGTAATTGAAAATTCAAAATTACCTTCCAAAGGATTACCAAAACATAGGCAAAAAATATAACACCTCTTAGCTCTGGGTTGGTTCAATTTTTTAAAAATGTATAATTATATACTATATCTCCATCCCTACATACCTATATTTACACTATAGACTATATTATATATGTGATGAGTTAAAGGTTATAGAAAACTGAAAACTAGTTCAGTCGTACTGTACAGAAAGAAGAAATAAATATATAGGCCAGGGGTAGAGGTTGGTCGTGACAATAACTTGATGGTTTTTCTGTATTTTAAAGAGTCAGTTGTCATACTGTTGTTCATTTCAACAACTTCAGTCACAGTCACTGGAAAACTCTTCACACTTGATAGTCATGGTTTAGAGCAAAGCTGCAGTGTTCCCTCTGTGCTTTAATGGAACTTGATATTTTCCTGCAACTCATTCATCTGCCACCCAGTGTTTATTGGAGGTAGCCTGTGAGTGAAGCATTGTGCTAGATCAAGGGTGAGTGATGATACATTTGTTACACTTCTTTTTCATAAGGTATTTACAATCTAGTAGGGGACTGACAGATCATTTCAAATGTAAAGAAATGGATGTGGACAAAGCAGGAACTAGAAGAACCAGTCTACTCTACCTTAGGAGACAGAGGAGATGTTTGATCTGAGTATCAGAGATGAGTAGGAGTTTAAGCTCAGGCAGATGGCTGGACTTGTACAAAGGGTTGAGGTACCAAAATTATACCATCCTTTTGAGCAACTTCAACTGGTTTGATGTGGCTAAAGTGTAAATTTTCAAAGAGGACCTGTGGGACCTGGACAGCAGAGATGGAAAGCAGTAGCAAAAGCATTGTATTCTGGAGATATTGGGGAGTAGTTGGTGGGTTTTAATATAGGGAAGGATGTGGCCATGTTGGTGTTTTAACAGCATTCAGGAGCTGTATTATTAGTAGATTGAAGGGAAGAGACCAGTGGATATAGATTTTGGAGCAATGAAAAAAGGTTTGCACTGGAGCAGAAATAGAAATGGGACAAACTTGAGCATAATTAAGGCGGGGAATGACAAGGCATAGTCCTTAGTGATGGATTGGACAGATGAGAGAGTGAGTGAGAGGAAAGGTAGGGAGTCCACTGTCCAGTGGCTGGGAGTTTGCTTCCAGATGCTGAGATGCATAGTGCGGCCAGAATGGAGACAGTCCAGCCCTGTGTGGGAACAGAAGGAATTCTGTTGGAGTGTTGAGTTCAATGTGGACATTTAAGTGGGTAATTACTTAAATTTAAGAGAAGTTTTACCTTGGAATGTTGATTTGGGCATCTTTAGTGAACTGTTGTTAATGAAAGTCCTGGGAGGAGATAATTTATTTGGGAATTTGAAGAAAAAATGCTCCCAATAAAATTAATTAGTACCTGAAAGAGTATGGAGAGAAAATCTATTTTTAACTCAGCTTTTAGACCTGACTTTTTTGTTTGGCCTCAAGTTCTGACCAAATTGGACCTCAGAAAACATGAAGTCATTTTGAATCCTGGCCAAATATGTTGTTAATTCAAGCATATATTCATAAACTTAATGCTTAGGATGTAAGTTTTTCTAATGGCTCTTCCTCTATATTGTGAAAAAAATGGCACTATGTATGAAGAGTGAAAATTCCCAAGCTTCTGACATAGACAGTGAATCACTTACTGCTTTAGTAAACACTTTTCTGTATTAGGATAATAGAGATAGGTTACAAACACCTTTCCTAATGTAGTTTAAAGATTATTACCAACATGGTTAATCCTGACTGTTTTTCTCTAAACCTTAAAGAACTCTAAAATACTCCTGAGCTTGTTTACATATTGGTTACTTTGGATTTCAGTTGAGCAATACTGCCTAGAAGGTCATCAATTGAAATAAGCATGAATCGGTGGTCAACTGCTTACCAATTTAATGTTAAGCTTGAGTATCAATTTCTATCTTAACCATGACAGAATTATTGGCATAACTTAGCATATCATAGTAGCCAGCTATAAAACTGGACAAGTATATAAGGCACCTGATTTTAGGCATTGGAACACAGCCAGTATAGGTCTGATCCT
Organism: Saccopteryx leptura; assembly: GCF_036850995.1. Classification (NCBI taxonomy): domain Eukaryota; kingdom Metazoa; phylum Chordata; class Mammalia; order Chiroptera; family Emballonuridae; genus Saccopteryx; species Saccopteryx leptura. The sequence goes on from NC_089512.1 coordinate 79,205,392, forward strand.
TGAAAGGAGGGAAACAAGAAGGGTATCCTGATGTTTGTATAAGGTTGGGAGGCCACAGCAGGAATCAGTGGTTTCACTGAACTAGGGTGTTTGTTTGAGTTTCTGGTTCAGAGCTGCTGAAGCAGAAAAGCTTTGACAGTCAGGGCACTGGAGGAAGCTGTGAAGGACAGGATGCAGAGGTGAGACTGAAGGGCATCCCTTTGTGCTGCTGGCTGAAGGCTGTCCTGTGCGTGCCCAAAGCGGAATGCCACATAGGACATGGGATGCGGTGGCTTCCGCAGGGCTGAATGCTTCACAGGGCTTTAAAAGTCATGTAGTACTGAGACATCTTGGAGTCCTATCTGGCCTCACCACAGTAGAAAGATCTTGCTGAACATCTCAGGGACAACTCAGGTAAGTACATATATAAAAGCCACAATTTAGGGGTAAAGAATCGCAATCTAGAATGTCCTTAGAACTAAGATTAACACCAAATGGACCTGCTCTAAAAGAGGGTAGAAACGAGCCTGACAGGCTCCAGAGGGTCTGCCAGCAATTTAATTGACTGCTAGAGTAATACTTAATACCTATAAGGAAAGAAAAGAGAATTTAGACCCTTGCAGAGTGTCCTGTGTAATTATGATAGTGAAGAAACAAGAAGGGACCCTGCTGGGTAGCTCATTTCATTGGAGCATCATCCTGACATGCCAAGTTTGCAGGTTTGATCCCTGGACAGGGCACATTGAGAAATCAACCAATGACAGTTTGAGTTGGTAGAACAAAAAAAATGATGTTTCTCTCTCCTTTCTTTTTTCTCTTAAAAAAGTATTTTTTAAGAAAGCAGAAAGATATGATACTCAATAAAAAAATTAAAAACTAAGAAAAACAAGCATTCACTGGGAAAAAGGCATCCAGATGATCCAGATATTGAAGTTAACATAGCTATTATAAAACCACTGCCCAAGAAATTAACAGAAATATTAGACACAGTGCATGAACAGATGGGGAATTTCAGCTAAGAAATGGTAACTATAAAAAGAAACAAATGGAAATACCATATAATTCAATATAGACAAAATGCAAAAACTGAAATGAAAGATGTCACAGAAGAGAATATTAGCCATTAGACTCTGCATAAGACCATACAAATAGAAATTATCAAAGATAAAAAATGGTGAGAAAAAGGAGTGAAAAACTTAATACCTATATTATTTGAGTTGGATCATAGACTTAAATGTAAAAGTTAAACCTGTAAAAGTTCTGGAACAAAATATAGAAAAATGTCCTAAAGACACCGGGAGGGTAAACAGAGATTTCTTAAAAAGCAAACAAAAAAGCACTAACTTTGGAAAAAAAAAAACTTGATAAATTACACTTTTTCTATAGTTTTTCTGTTCTCTATTTCATTTATTTCTGCTCTGATTTTTATTATCTCCTTTCTTCAGCTGGTTTTGGGTTGTCTTTGTTCCTCTATTTTTAGTTCCTTAAGGTGTGAAATTAAGTGGTTCACTTGGGCTTTCTCTCGTTTGTTCATATATGCCTGAAGTGATATGAACTTCCCTCTTATTACTGCTTTTGCTGCATCCCATAGATTCTGATATGTCGTATTGTCATTTTCTTTTTTTATTATTATTTATTTATTTATTTTATTTTTTTGTATTTTTCCGAAGCTGGAAACGGGGAGAGACGGTCAGACAGACTCCCCCATGCGCCCGACCGGGATACACCCGGCATGCCCACCAGGGGGCAATGCTCTGCCCACCAGGGGGCGATGCTCTGCCCCTCCGGGGCGTCGATTTGTTGCGACCAGAGCCACTCTAGTGCCTGGGGCAGAGGCCAAGGAGCCATCCCCATCGCCCGGGCCATCTTTGCTCCAATGGAGCCTCGCTGCGGGAGGGGAAGAGAGAGACAAAGAGGAAGGAGAGGGGGAGGGGTGGAGAAGCAGATAGGCGCTTCTCCTGTATGCCCTGGCCGGGAATCGATTCTGGGACCCCTTGCACGCCAGGTCGATGCTCTACCACTGAGCCAACTGGCCAGGGCCGTACTGTCATTTTCATTAGTCTGTATATATCTTTTGATCTCTGCACTTATTTCTTCTTTGACCCATTCATTTTTTAAAAGTATGTTGTTTAGTTTCCACATTTTTGTGGGATTTTTTTCCTCTTTTTTGCAGTTGAATTCTAGTTTCAAGGCTTTATGATCAGAAAATATGCTTGGTACAACTTTGATTTTTCTGAATTTGCTGATGTTGTTTTTGTGGCCCAACATATGGTCAATTCTTGAGAATGATCCATGTACACTGGAGAAAAATGTATACTCAGTCACTTTGGGATGAAATGTCCTGTAGATGTCTATCATATCCATGTGCTCTAGTGTTTTGTTTAAGGCCACTATGTCTTTGTTGATTCTCTGTTTGGATGACCAATCTAGAGCCGTCAGCGGTGTATTGAGGTCTCCAAGTATGATTGTATTTTTGTCAGTTTTTGTTTTAAGGCCACTAAGTAGCTATCTTATATATTTTGGTGCTCCTTGGTTTGGTGCATATATATTAAGAATTGTTATGTCTTCTTGATTCAGTGTCCCCTTAGCCATTATGAAATGGCCATTTTTGTCTCTGAGTACCTTTGCTGTCTTGTAGTCAGCATTATCAGATATTAGTATTGCTACGCCTGCTTTTTTTTGGATGTTATTTGCTTGGAGTATTGTTTTCCAGCCTTTCACTTTGAATTTGTTATTAATTTTGTTACTTAGATGAGTTTCTTGTAGGCAGCATACAGTTGGATTTTCTTTTTAATCCATTCTGCTACTCTGTGCCTTTTTATTGGTGAGTTTAATCTGTTTACATTTAGTAAACACTTGTGAGTTCCGTATTGCCATTTTATAGATTGCTTTCTGTTAGTTTTGTGTCTTGTTTGATCCTTCTCTTTAGTTTTTCTATCTTTTGTTTTTATTTGGTTGTATTCCATACATCTTTCCTCTGTTGCTATTTTTTTTACCTCATGTGCCTCTGTGGTGGTTTTTTCAATGGTGGTTACCTTTAAGTAATGAAAAGGGTCCCTACCCTGTTCATTGTAGCGAACTATTTTGTGAGTACTTTTGCACTCCATCATCCTTTGCTACTGTTAATCTCCATCCTCTCTCCCCCTTTCTTTTTGTTGTTGTCACAGTTTAAATTTGGTTTTATTGTGTTCTTCTTGGAGCTTTTACTTGTGGGTTTGTTTGTTTTTTGTTCTTTGTATCTGATTGGAGAACCCCCTTTAGTAATTCCTGGAGTGGGGGTTTTCTGATGATAAATTCCCTCATCTTTTCTGTATCTGTGAATGTTTTTATTTCTCCTTCATATTTGAAGGATAGCTTTGATGGGTATAGTATTCGTGGCTGAAAGTTCCTCTCTTTCAGGACTTTAAATATTGGGGTCCACTCTCTTCTAGCTTGTAGAGTTTCTGCTGAGAAATCTGATGATAATCTAATGGGCCTTCCTTTATATGTTGTATTCTTCTTTTCTCTGGCTGCCTTGACAATTTTTTCTTTGCCATTGGTTTGTGCCAATTTCATTATGATGTGCCTTGGAGTAGGTTTGTTGGGGTTAAGAAAACTCGGAGTTCTGTTTGCTTCTTGAACTTGAGGCTTTAGTTCTTTCCACAGGCTTGGGAAGTTCTCATCTATTATTTGTTTGAGTATGTTCTCCATTCCATTTTCTCTCTCTTCTCCCTCTGATATACCTATTATTCTTATGTTATTCTTTTTGATGGAGTCTGATAATTCTTGTAGGGCTATCTCATTTTTTATTAATTTTTGAGTCTCTTTCTTCTTCTCTCTGTTGTGCCTCAAGTTGCTTGTCTTCTATTTTACTAATCCTCTCTTCTATCTGGCCTGTTCTATTAGCTAAGCTTGTTACCTCGTTTTTCAGCTCGTGAATTGAGTTTTTCATCTCTGTTTGATTTGTTTTTATAGTTTCAATTTTCTTGGAAATATATTCTTTGTGTTCGTTGAGTTGTTTTCTGAGCTCCCTAAATTGCCTTTCTGTGTTTTCTTGTATATTTCAGAGGATTTTTAGGATTTCTATCTTAAATTCTCTGTCATTTAGCTCCAAGGTTTCCAATATTTTAAATTTTTTCTCCATAGATTTTTCCTCATCTAGCTGTGTTACCTCTTTCTTTTGTATCCATATTTGATTTTCTCTTCCTTAATGGCAACTGAGGGTTGTTTTGTTGATAGTATTAATGAGATTTAATAAAGAATAAAAACTTTAAAAAGTAAAAAATTGAAAAGAGTAGTTTTTTTTTTAAAATTAATAATGAAATAAAGAAAAATAAAATAAAATAAAAATTTTTAAAAAAGAAATTATTCCCCCCCTCCTTTTTTCCTCTCCTCTCCTCTCCCCTCTTTCTTGAGAAAATCTTGTGGTGAACTGTGAATTATATTGTACTAAATAGAACAAGCAATGTCTGTAATGGAGGGCCTGAATTGGGGAGAAGTAATAAAGGGGCAAAAAAAAAAAAAAAGGAAAAAAGGGGGGTATGGACCCACAAAAAGCAAATAAGAAAAAAATTTGGGTCAAGAATAAAATGATTTGCTTTTAGGTGTTGGTTGACTAGGAGTTATGATGAGAGGAATAAGAGGGGAACAGGAAAATGGGGGGACAAATTAAAAAATTACTATTGTATTTAGTGGAACAAGAACTAGATAAAATGGAGAGCCAGGGATGGGAGCACTGCTAGTGTGTTAAAAAGTTGAAGTAAAAACCCACCAAAATGCCACAAACATAAGTTTGAGTCCCAGATAAGATATTTTTTGTTATTGAGTTTTGAATGAGAGGAGACGTAAAGGAGAAAGGAAGAAACTAATATAGAGGGAGAAAAGGAAGAGAGAGAGAGAAAAAAAAGAGGGAACCACTAAAAGAAGAAAAAAGAAAAAAGAGGAGAGAGAGAGTTAAGGGTTTTGGAGAGCAACCCTCATAGAGAGAAAGGAAGAGGAAAGAAAAGATAATGGGAGATGTAACACTTATGGGTAGTGTAGTTCAAGGAGAGGAGAGACTAGGACTGGCAGAGAGTTAAACGACCAAATTGGAGGAGGAAATAAAAATATCAAGAATGAAGATAAGAGAAACAAACGAACAAATATAATAAAATGGGATAGGTTATATTATTCTTGATTTTGAGAGATTATCTTCTTTTTTTTTTTTTTTTTTTTAAATGAATTTTTATTAATGGTAATGGGATGACATTAATAAATCAGGGTACATATATTCAAAGAAAACATGTCTAGGTTATTTGGTCATTAGATTATGTTGCATACCCCTCGCCCAAAGTCAGATTGTCCTTCGCCATCCTCTATCTAGTTCTCTGTGCCCCTCCCCTTCCCCCTAACGCTCCCCCTGTCCTCCCTCCCCCCACCCCTGGTAACCACCACACTCTTGTCCATGTCTCTTAGTCTCATTTTTATGTTCCACCAATGTATGGAATCATGTAGTTCTTGTTTTTTTCTGATTTACTTATTTCACTCCTTATAATGTTATCAAGATCCCACCATTTTGCTGTAAATGATCTGATGTCATCATTTCTTATGGCTGAGTAGTATTCCATAGTGTATATGTGCCACATCTTCTTTATCCAGTCTTCTATTGAAGGGCTTTTTGGTTGTTTCCATGTCTTGGCCACTGTGAACAGTGCTGCAATGAACATGGGGCTACATGTGTCTTCATGTATCAATGTTTCTGAGGTTTTAGGGTATATACCCAGTAGAGGGATTGCTGGGTCATAAGGTAGTTCTATTTGCAGTTTTTTGAGGAACCACCATACTTTCCTCCATAATGGTTGTACTACTTTACAGTCCCACCAACAGTGAATGAGGGTTCCTTTTTCTCCACAGCCTCTCCAACATTTGCTATTACCCGTCTTGTTGATAATAGCTAATCTAACAGGGGTGAGGTGGTATCTCATTGTAGTTTTGATTTGCATTTCCCTAATAACTAATGAAGCTGAGCATCTTTTCATATATCTGTTGGCCATTTGTATCTCTTCCTGGGAGAAGTGTCTATTCATGTCCTCTTCCCATTTTTTTATTAGATTGTTTGTTTGTTTGTTGTTGAGTTTTATGAGTTCTTTGTAAATTTTGGATATTAGGCCCTTATCTGAGCTATTGTTTGAAAATATCATTTCCCATTTAGTTGGCTGTCTGTTTATTTTGATATCAGTTTCTCTTGCTGAGCAAAAACTTTTTATTCTGATGTAGTCCCATTCATTTATCTTTGCCTTCACTTCTCTTGCCATTAGAGTCAAGTTCATAAAATGTTCTTTAAAACCCAGGTCCATGAGTTTAGTACTTATGTCTTCTTCTATGTACTTTATTGTTTCAGGTCTTATATTTAGGTCTTTGATCCATTTTGAATTAATTTTAGTACACGGGGACAGGCTGTAGTCGAGTTTCATTCTTTTGCATGTGGCTTTCCAGTTTTCCCAACACCATTTGTTGAAGAGGCTTTCTTTTCTCCATTGTGTGTTGTTGGCCCCTTTATCAAAGATTATTTGACCATATATATGTGGTTTTATTTCTGGGCTTTCTATTCTGTTCCATTGGTCTGAGTGTCTATTTTTCTGCCAATACCATGCTGTTTTGATTATTGTGGCCCTATAATATAGTTTAAAGTCAGGTATTGTAATGCCCCCAGCTTCATTCTTTTTCCTTAGGATTGTTTTGGCTATTCGGGGTTTTTTATAGTTCCATATAAATCTGATGATTTTTTGTTCCATTTCTTTAAAAAATCTCATAGGGATTTTGATGGGAATTGCATTAAATTTGTATATTGCTTTGGGTAATATGGCCATTTTGATTATATTTATTCTTCCTATCCAAGAACAAGGAATATTTTTCCATCTCATTGTATCTTTTTCGATTTCCCTTAACAATGCTTTGTAGTTTTCATTATATAGGTCCTTTACATTCTTTGTTATGTTTATTCCTAGGTATTTTATTTTTTTTGTTGCAATCGTGAAGGGGATTATTTTTTTGAGTTCGTTTTCTAATATTTCATTGTTGGCATAGAGAAAGGCTATGGACTTCTGTATGTTAATTTTGTATCCTGCGACCTTACTGTATTGGTTTATTGTTTCTAATAATCTTTTTGTGGAGTCCTTCGGGTTTTCGATGTATAGGATCATATCATCAGCAAAAAGTGATACCTTTACTTCTTCTTTTCCGATATGGATGCCTTTTATTTCTTTGTCTTGTCTGATTGCTCTGGCCAGAACTTCTAGCACCACGTTAAATAAGAGTGGAGAGAGTGGACAACCCTGTCTTGTTCCTGATTTAAGGTAGAAAGTCCTCAGTTTTATGCCGTTTAAAATGATGTTGGCTGATGGTTTATCATATATGGCCTTTATCATGTTGAGATATTTTCCTTTTATACCCATTTTGTTGAGAGTCTTAAACATAAAATTGTGTTGTATTTTATCAAAAGCCTTTTCTGCATCTATTGATAAGATCATGTGGTTTTTGTTCTTTGTTTTGTTGATATGGTGTATTACGTTAACCGTTTTGCATATGTTGAACCATCCTTGAGATTCTGGGATGAATCCCACTTGATCATGATGTATTATTTTTTTAATATGTTGTTGTATTCGGTTTGCCAGTATTTTGTTTAGAATTTTAGCATCTGTATTCATTAGAGATATTGGTCTGTAGTTTTCTTTCTTTGTGCCATCCTTGCCAGGTTTTGGTATGAGGGTTATGTTGGCCTCATAAAATGTGTTTGGAAGTATTGCTTCTTCTTCAATTTTTTGGAAGACTTTGAGTAGAATAGGAACCAAGTCTTCTTTGAATGTTTGATAGAATTCACTAGTATAACCGTCTGGGCCTGGACTTTTATTTTTGGGGAGGTTTTTAATAGTTTTTTCAATTTCCTCCCTGCTGATTGGTCTGTTTAGGCTTTCTGCTTCTTCATGACTCAGTCTAGGAAGGTTGTATTGTTCTAGGAATTTATCCATTTCTTCTAGATTGTTGTATTTGGTGGCATATAATTTTTCATAGTATTCTACAATAATTCTTTGTCTATCTATGATGTCTGTGGTGATCTCTCCTCTTTCATTTTGGGTTTTATTTACTTGAGTCCTGTGCCTTTTTTCCTTGGTGAGTCTTGCCAAGGGTTTGTCAATTTTGTTGATCTTTTCAAAGAACGAGCTCCTTGTTTTATTGATTTTTTCTATAGTTTTTCTGTTCTCTATTTCATTTATTTCTGCTCTAATTTTTATTATCTCCTTTCTTCGGCTGGTTTTGGGTTGTCTTTGTTCTTCTTTTTCTAGTTCCTTAAGGTGTGAAGTTAAGTGGTTTACTTCGGCTCTCTCTTGTTTGTTCATATAGGCCTGAAGTGATATGAACTTTCCTCTTATTACTGCTTTTGCTGCATCCCAGAGATTCTGATATGTCGTATTTTCATTTTCATTTGTCTGTATATATCTTTTGATCTCTGCGCTTATTTCTTCTTTGACCCATTCATTTTTTAGAAGTATGTTGTTTAGTTTCCACATTTTTGTGGGTTTTTCCCCCTCTTTTTTGCAGTTGAATTCTAGTTTCAAGGCTTTATGATCAGAAAATATGCTTGGTACAATTTCAATTTTTCTAAATTTGCAGATATTGTCTTTGTGGCCCAACATATGGTCAATTCTTGAGAATGTTCCATGTACACTAGAGAAAAATGTATACTCTGTCACTTTGGGATGAAGTGTCCTGTAGATGTCTATTATATCCAGGTGTTCTAGTATTTCGTTTAAGGCCACTACCCCTTTATTGATTCTCTGTTTGGATGACCGATCTAGAGCCGTCAGCGGTGTATTGAGGTCTCCAAGTATGATTGTATTTTTGTTAGTTTTTGTTTTAAGGTCAATAAGTAGCTGTCTTATATATTTTGGTGCTCCTTGGTTTGGTGCATATATATTAAGGATTGTTATGTCTTCTTGATTCAGTGTCCCCTTAATCATTATGAAATGACCATTTTTGTCTCTGAGTACTTTTTCTGTCTGTAGTCAGCATTATCAGATATGAGTATTGCTACACCTGCTTTTTTTGGGGTGTTTTGCTTGGAGTATTGTTTTCCAGCCTTTCACTTTGAATTTGTTTTTATCCTTGTTGCTTAGATGTGTTTCTTGTAGGCAGCATATAGTTGGATTTTCTTTTTTAATCCATTCTGCTACTCTGTGTCTTTTTATTGGTAAGTTTAATCCATTTACATTTAGTGTAATTATTGACACTTGTGGGTTCCCTACTGCCATTTTATAAATTGCTTTCTGTTAGTTTTGTATCTAGTTTGATTCTTCTCTTTTGTTTTTCTATCATTTGTTTTTGTTTGTTTGTGTTCCATACTTCTTTCCTCTGTTGCTACCTTTTTTAAGTCAAGTGTTTTTGTGGTGGTTTTTTCTAGGGTGGTTACCATTAAGTAATGAAAAGGGTACCTACCATATTCATTGTAGTACCCTATCTTATAAGTATTTCTGCACTTCATCGTCCTTTGCTACTGTTAATCTCCATCCTTTCCCCCCTTTTTTTCCTTTGTTGTCACAGTTTAAGTTTGGTTTTATTGTGTTCTTGGTGGAGCTGTTACTTGTGGTGTTGTTTTCTTTTGTTCTTTGAATCTGGTTGGAAAACCCCCTTTAGTATTTCCTGGAGTGGGGGCTTTCTGTTGATAAATTCTCTCATCTTTTCTGAATTTGTGAATGTTTTTATATCTCCTTCATACTTGAAGGATAGCTTTGATGGGTATAGTATTCGTGGCTGAAAGTTCCACTCTTTCAGGGCTTTAAATATTGAGGTCCACTCTCTTCTAGCTTGTAGAGTTTCTGCTGAGAAATCTGATGATAATCTAATAGGCCTTCCTTTATATGTTGTACTCTTCTTTTCCCTGGCTGCCTTGAGAATTTTTTCTTTGTCATTGGTTTGTGTCATCTTTATTATGATGTGCCTTGGAGTGGGTTTGTTGGGGTTAAGAAAACTCGGTGTTCTGTTTGCTTCTTGAATTTGAGGCTTTAGTTCTTTCCACAGGCTTGGGAAGTTCTCGTCTATTATTTGTTTGAGTATATTCTCCATTCCATTTTCTTTCTCTTCTCCCTCTGATATACCTATTATTCTTATGTTATTCTTTCTGATGGAGTCAGACAATTCCTGTAGGGCTTTCTCGTTTTTTATTATTTTTGAGTCTCTTTCTTCTTCTCTCTGTTGTGCCTCAAGTTGTTTGTCTTCTATTTCACTAATCCTATCTTCAATCTGGGCTGTTCTCCTAGCTAAGCTTGTTACCTCGTTTTTCAGCTCATGAATTGAGTTTTTAATTTCTGTTTGATTTGTTTTTATAGTTTGAATTTCCTTGGTAATATATTCTTTGTGTTCATTGAGTTGTTTTCTGATCTCCCTATATTGCCTTTCTGTGTTTTCATTTATATTTCTGAGTATTTTTAAGATTTCTATTTTAAATTCTCTGTCATTTAGCTCCAAGGCTTCCAATATGTTAAGTCTTTTCTCCATAGATTTTTCCACATCTATTTGTGTTACCTCTCTTTCTTTTGTATCCATAATATTCGATTTCCTCTTTCTTATTGGCATCTGAGGGTGGTCTTGTTGATAGCACTAATTAGAATTAATAAAGAGTAAAAAGTAAAAAAAAAAAAAAAAAGGTAAAACACCCCACAAAAAAAAACAGTAATAATTTATTATTTCCCCCCCCTTTTTTTTTCTTCTCTTTCCCTCCTCTCCCCTCCTCAGGGAAATATCATGCATATAATGGAGGGCTTGATTTGGGGTGAAGAGTTCAAGGGGCAAAAAAAGGGGAGTAGGTACCTACTAAATGCAAAAAAAAAAAAAATAGGAAGAAAATCTTAGACAAGCATAAGATGATTTGCTTGTGAGTGATGGTCAACTAAGAGATATAATGAGAGGGATAAGAGGGAACCAGAAAAAAGGACAAAAAAAAGAATAATAAAGAAGAAAAAAATAAAAATGATAAGTAAAAATCTGTTGTATTAAGTGGAGCGAAGACTAAATACAATGGAGACCTTGGGTTGGGAGGACCCAAAATGCCACAAAAAGAAACAAACAAGAAAAAAACAAAAACAAAAGCAAAAAAGAAAAATAAAGCCAAAAAAAGCCTTGAGTCCCAAATTAACTAATTTGTTCGTGATTGAGGATTAAATGGGATGAAAGTAAAATGAGAAAAGAAAAAACGAATAAAAGGAAAAAATAAGAAAAAGAGAAAAACGAAGGAAGAAATAAAGAAGGAAGAGAAAAAAACAAGATAAAGCAAAACAAAATAAAACAAAAGAGGAGAGAGTGAGAGTTAAGTGTTTTGGAGTATAACCGTAAAGGAGGGTGAGGATGAAGAAGAGAAATAAAATGTAACACTTATGGGTAGTGTAGTTCAAGAAAAGGGAAGCATAAGATGGGCAGAGAATAGAAGGACCGAGGTGGAGGAAATAAAGGCAATAAGGTAGAAGAAACAAACAACAACAACAACAACAAAAAAAATTAGTGGAACAAGTTGTAAAGTCTGTGGATTTTTCTTGATTTTGAGATGTTAACTTCTTCCTTTTTCTTTTCTCTCCCTCTTCCTGGTCAGTGACTCTACCCCAGGCTCTGCCCCTGTGTCACACTTAGGTAGGGATTTGCAGTTGATGGGATTCTATGGCAATGTCATATAATTGGCTTTAGTCTTGCTGGTAGTCAAGGCTTGTTGGCGTTTGCAGGGTCCAACAATGAGAGGGTTTGCTTTCCTGGATTCTCTCTCCTAGTACCCCCTTCCTGAATTAGCAGCCTGGTGATCCAGCTATAAGGCTGCAACTGCTTCTGCCTGGGGAGTAAGAGGCTCAAAGAGCTGGGAAATCCCCACTCTATCCCCACTCAGTGCAAGGCTTTGGGAAAGGCTCTGGCAGTCAGGGCCTCCAGTGTAATCAGGCGGGGGTGGGAGTCAATTGTTGTCAAGGTGACTGTTCAGCGCCTAGCATTCAGTTGGACCTCTCAACCCAGGCTTTCCACCCTGTTTCGGCTGGGAAGAAGAGGCACTAGTCTCTGCTTGCGACTAGTGTAGTATAGATCTTATTATCTGCCAAGTCCTTCTTGTTAGCGTTTATCCCTGAATATGGAGGCTCTATCAATCAGAAGTTGCCCCCGCCCCTTTAGCGAGAGGCACTAAAAAATATCACTCCTCTTGTCTTGGATCGCTGAACTGAGAGAGATCTTATCAATTAGAACCGAGGGTGCGCAGATTTCACGGGTTAAGCTAATTTCAGTGATTGGGTCGCAGCTGTGCTCCCAAAGGTATTTCAGGCTGTCTGCGCGCGCCCCTCCCCCAATGCTTGATTGTTAGCTTGAATGGCTGGGTGAGGTGCCCCGCCCACGGAGAGAATCTCCCAAGTAGGGAATACCGCCCTGGGGCCTCTCCCGCTCCCCCCGCTGCTGGCGGCTGGGGCGCACTGGGCGCAGGATGATGGGGCACCCTGGATGTGCGGGCCAGCAGGGCGCTCTGGGCGCGTGGAATGCCCAGGGTACACGCGCGAATGGGGTGCTCCGGGCACCGGTGGCTGGCGACTCTCACTCGCAGTGCGCGGGCCGCTGGGAATGTTAGCGGTGCTCGCTCTGCAACTGGACCGGGCGCGCCAGCGGCTGCTCGCCGCTCCGGAGTGTGGGCGGTGCTCGCTCTGCAACCGAACCGGGCGCGCGCCTGCGGCTGCTCGCGGCTGCTGCTCGCGGCTGCTGCTCGCGGCTCCCGAGTGTGGGCTGACTCACCACAGGCGCACTTCCTCGCGGCTTGAATGAACGTCCCTGCGGTAGCTTCCTCCACACCCTCGTCTCTCAGATTCAAATGATAACAGTCCTTTCGCTTTCAGTTTTTGTGGAACTCCGGAATGCTCCAAGGATAAATTTTCCTGTTTCTAGTTGATAAATTTGTTGTGATTTTGGGGAGATCTGTCGGACGCGCTGCTCACGGCGCCATTTCCGTGACGTCCGAGATTATCTTCTTGCTTTTTCTTTTCTCTCCCTCTTCCTGGTTGGTGACTCTGTACCCTGGGTTCTGCCCCTTTGGCATGCTCAGGTAGAGGTTTGCAGTTGATAAGTCTCTATGGTGATGTCATGTACTGTGCTTTAGTCTTATTGGCAGCCGAGGCTCATTAGCATTTATAGGCTTGGCCAGTGAGAGAGTCCTTGTTCCTGGAGCCTCTCTCCTGGTCTTTCCTTCCTCAATTAGTAGCCTGATAATCCAGCTATGGGGTTTCTGCTGCCTCTGCCTGGATAGTAAGAGGCTCAAAGAGCTGGCAACTCCCCACTCTGTTCCCACTCAGCACAGGGCTCTGAGTAAGGCTCAGTCAGTCAGAGCTGCTAGCATAATCAGGCGGGGTTTCCGCCCACTCAAAGACCTCTGGCTCTGCCACTCTGTCCAGTAACATGGGCGGGCACCCATTGCCGAGGCACTTGGAGGAATCTCTCGCCCACTATCTGTGCGCAGACCAGGATATCAGGCCGGAAGTCTCACACTCTGTGTGAAACCCCCGCCCTCACAGAAAAGTTCCAGTGTTGGAATTGGCTCTTGCTTCCTCCCCATGCGCGGCTTTATCAGGGCACTGGGGTGGCCTTGAGATTCCGCTTTTGGCCCACACAAAGGCCCCTGACTCTGCCCCTCTGTGGGATAACACGGGTGCCCACTCCTGAGGTGCTGGGAGGAATCTATTGCCCACTCTCCATGCTGCCGACCAGGATATCAGGCCAGCCGCCTTACCCTCTGAGTGAAACCCCCACCCACACGGAAAAGTTCCAACTTTGGAATTGGCTCTCGCCCCCTCCCTGTGCGCGGCTTTTTCAGGGTGCTGGGGTGGCCCGGACATTCCGCTTTTGGCCCACACAAAGGCCTCGGACTCTGCTCCTCTGTGGGACAACACAGGTGCCCACTCCCAAGGCTTTGGAAGGAATCTCTCGCCCACTATCTGCGCGCGCCGACCAGGGGATTGGGGAAAATGGCTGCCCCACTTGTCTTTCTTTGTCTGAGTTTGGCGCGAGTGTTAGCTTGTATTGCCCGGGTTGCCACAGGAACAGTCTTTCCTCTGCTTTGATCTCCGTGCCACAGCCTGGTTCGGCCGTTTATGCCACGGCCTGGATCTACTCACCCCCTTTGCCCGCCTTAGTTTCTATATTCTCAGTTCCCAGTGAAAGCCACCCTGTTTAGGTTAGTGAGGAAGGTGGAGCATTTCTTACTCACTATTTCCTTCGGGGTTTGATTATATATTTAGCCAATTTTTCACTCGACCATACCTTCGGATGTATTGCGAAACATCTGGAGGCTCCAAGGATAGATTTTTCTGTTTCTGGTTGAAGATCTTGTTGAGTTTTGGGGGAGATTTATCGGTATCGCTTCCTACCGTGCCATTACTCTGACCAAATTACACTTTATTAAAATTAAAACCTTCTGCTCATTAAAAGACTCAGTTAAGAAAATGAAAAGGCAAGCTACTGTCTGGAGGAAAATACTTACACATATATATCTAAACTGAAAAAAATATATATATATTATCATCAAAATCCTGCATTTTAGTAACAAATAATGCAATTTACACTAAGAGCAAAAGATTTCAACAGACGTTACCCACATATTGTATGTCTACATATTTGTATATGACAAATGATCCCATTAAAAGATGTTCAATATCTTTAGTTATCATGAAAATGTAAAAAAAAAAAATACCTCTTTATACCCATTTGAACAATCATAATTCAGAAGTCTTGGATGACTGAGGATACAGAATAAGAGGAACTCTTACACATTGCTAATTGAATATAAAATGATAGAAGATGATTGGAAAATAGTCTCAGTTTTTTGCAAAGTTCAAAATAGACCTTATTATGCAGCAACACTGGTCTCCCTGGTCTTTACCTGAGAAAAATGAAAACCATATATCCAGAAAAATATTTCTACACAAATGTTCATAGTAACATTATTCATAAAAGCTCTTAACTGTAAATAATTAAAAAGTCCTTCAAGAGAATAATAAAAACAAAATTTTGGGAATTCATTCGTACTATGGAGCACTATTCAGCCATGGAAAGTGTAACTACCGATAAATGAAAAATCATGGATAAATCTTTAACCTTAGAAAGAACCCAGACACAAAAGAGCACATATTATATGGTTGCATTTATATTAATTTCAAGAACAGACAAAACTTATTAATGATGATAGAAGTCAGATCAGCAAATGATTATGGATATTATGTAATGGAGCTTGACTAGAAGGGGACACTAGCCTGACCTGTGGTGGCGCAGTGGATAAAACGTCGACCTGGAAATGCTGAGGTCGCCGGTTCAAAACCCTGGGCTTGCCTGGTCAAGGCACATATGGGAGTTGATGCTTCCAGCTCCTCCCCCCTATCTCTCTCTCCTCTCTGTCTCTCTCTCTCCCTCTCTCTCTCCTCTCTAAAATGAATAAAATAAAAAAAATAAAAAAAATTAAAAATTAAAAAAAAAAGAAGGGGACACTAGAGAGCTTTCTAGGGTGATGGAAATATACTATCATTTCATTAGGGTCTTGGTTTTATATCTGTATACATTTGTCAATCATATCCATTATAGAGTCTATTTCATTGCATGTAACTTTTATCTCAATTATTTAAAAAGATTAATTTTTTTTAAAACAAGCATGAAATAATTTAAATTGTTAACTATGACTTTGCATAATAAGTCAAGGTAACTTTGGTCATAAATGTTTCAAGTGTTTTAAATTCATCAAATACTTTTTGATTAAGAATACAGTGGAACAAGTTTGTTGTTTTATTATTTGGTTTGGATTTTTCCTACCTCTCATGGTTTTTTCTTGGTTTTTTTTTTTTTTTTTTTTTTTTTTTTTTTTTTTTTTTTTTAGGATAAGGGTTTGCTTGCAATTTCTAGTGTCTTTACAAAGGAGCAGATTAACAAATTTTTCCTCTGACAGAAACAATTTATTCCCTGGACAATTTACTAAAATGGAATCTTCTTTGAATTCTTCTCAAAAAGTACTCTGGAGGGACATTGAGGAACATTAGCTGGCTTGTTTTTTATGGTTTTTTTGTTTTTTTTTTTGTTTTTTGTTTTTTTTTGTTTTGTTTTTTGCAGGGAACTGGATACTGATTGAGAAACAGACCCTGGATAATTGAAGTCATTTGTCTGGGAGCTGAATGTCTAGGCAGGAATAGGGCCTGACTTAATTGAAAAGAATTGATGGTACCCATTAAGGACAATGATCCTCCGAGAATGTAACAAAGGGGCCAGGTCAGGGTCTACTAGCATTTAGCATTGTTAGGGGAAGATTGAGTTCATTCTGCAGAAGAGTTCGCTAGTGATGAGAATCAGTGATAATAGACTAATACAGAAATTTCTCCTTTTCTTCTCCCTCACTCTCATCAAAGGGCTAATTGAAGGGGGAAAAGAGGAATGACGAGCTGTTCCTAGCATGTGGGTATTTTCACCTGGTGTATGTGTTGCCTCTGCTTGTGTGAGTAGTCAGCATGATGTAACAGCAAGAACATGAGATCAGTGTCAGAGACTCAGCTACATAACTGACCTTTGGCAAGTCCCTTGGCCTTCCTGACTTTGTCTCCAAAAGTGGCTGTGGAATGAAGTAAGATATCATATGAAAAGTGCTTAGCATAGGGTATGTTAGCTTAAGGTAGCCCCTTCCTCCTATTACAAACATTTAAAACTGTACAGGAGAGTGACTTGTATTGTTTCTCAAGGACTTATTTTCAGGACCTGAAATAAATAATGGAGAGCAATATCCATTCATTGGCAAGTGCCTAGTTGTTGTTGCAGTGATAATGATTACTCGGAGTAGCAAACCTGTCATTTGGTTCCTGTTCCTCACACAGGGCACCACTTGTTGTGGTGCCAAAAACTATTTGGATACCAGAAGAAATGCGCCAAGGTACTGAGAGGATGCAGCAAACCTGGTCAGCAGATTGAAGGATGAAGCTCTGTCCACAACTTTACTCAGATACTTACTAGCAAGTACAACTAACTCAAGGAAGCAGAAAGAAGTTTTCAGGGGATGAATTAAAGGACAAGGGACATGCTGACTCCTAATCTCTGTTCTGAGAGCCTAAGTATTTCTTGTTGCTAAATCTTATTCTGCTGTATTGCTGTTTCCAGTACACACTGTTTCCAGTATGGGGTCAGAGAGGCCCCTGGACCCAGTTTTCTCAGGGCTTTTGCCCTAGGGAGCCTCACTATCTCTAATTGTTATCCTAACTCTGCATGTTTTCACAGCATGTCTCCACAAGTTGACATATTATTGTCTGTGTTTTACTTAGAACACCAATGTTTTGGTCATTAAGTGGAGGCAAATGATTTGTAAATGCTAAACACCCTTCAAAGAGGCATTAGCATCTGTGAATGTTGCATGCAGCATGACCTAAGCTGTTAATCAGCAGTGGTTTATCATTATACATTTTTCCTGAGAGGAAGAAGCATGTTCCTCAATGATGGTAATTGAGAACAAGCTAAGGTTTCTGAATACCGAAGTCAAATCATCTTAATATCCTCTCCTAGAAGTTGACTTTCTGAGCAACCATATTATAATAATAGATCATAAGAGTAAAAAAAAGATATTAAATCTTTAGAAGTCTGCATGAGTAAGTGTTAAATATTTTGCTCTGCAAGAGATGACCTCCTAAGTTCTAAGAAGAGAAGGGGTCCGTGATGATAATGCAGTCTTCTTTGGGAGTAACTAGCTGAGAAATGAATCATGTGTGAGGGAAGAAAATATTATTACTTAACAGAAAAGTAAGTTGTTTTAATGACTCATTAACAGAAAAGTAAGTTGTTTTAATGACTCATTAGGCTATTTGGGTGAGTTCAAATCAATTATTTTAATTTTAATGCCATATATATGGCATTAAGATCTGTCTTACAAAGTTGAACTCTGTTGGAATTAAAAGCTCAGTAACTGATGAACTACTGGAGAAAAATAACTTTAATTTTTCTAAGATATACATGTACCTTCCTTTTCCAGTAAATTAGGTTATTAAAAGAAAGAAGTAACCTGCAAGCTTAGATTTAAAGCATATCTTATTTGCCTCCCCATGTCCTTTCTTTTTAAATTAAAAAATCTTAAATATATGCTGGATTTTGTTTTTTAGAAAGTTCCCAATTTGAAAACTCTTAGCATTTCATACTAGTTAGAGATGTGTAGTCTCCCATTTCGCTAAGTGGATTGGCAGTAACAGTTGATTCGATGGGTAGAACTGAATAAATACATGTAACACAGCAATGTAGTCATTCAGTCACTGAGTGCACATTTATTTTTATCTACTGGCCAAGTCTCAATGTAGTGGTAGATGTTGAGACTTGGCCATTCCCCACAAGTATGCGATATAATGTGTTGTCAATGTTGTAGATGTTCATAGCATATGGCATAAGGAGCTTCCAATTCTGTCCATGATGGGATACAAAGAGTTTTGATTAAAAGAGCTGCCTTATGAAGTCATAGAGAATGAGTAGGAATTCCCCAACAAAAAGAGTGGGAAGGTCTTCCAGTTAGAATCAGCACAGAGTGTACAGGCACAGAGCTGTAGGAAAGCATGGCATGTTTGCAGAAGAGGTGGTACAGTGCCTCTGAACCAAAAGCATTCTTTTGAAGGCTGTCAATCAGGATCTCAGCAAGAAACAGGTGGCATATTCAATTCAGGATAAGTTGACAAGTTAATTATAATGGCACTATTTACAAAGTTGTGGGCTGGATTTAGGGGAGCCACAGAATATGTTGGGAAAACTGGGATTAGTAATAGTGGAACTATTACCATTCCTTGATCTAAATTCTAAATGGACAAGAGGAGAGAGCTGTGATGAAATCACAATGAATAGACATGTGGAATAGGAGCCTGCCTTAAGGAAGCCAGGGACAGCTGACTTTCAAGGGAAGAACAGGAGGTACAAACACCCTAACCCCCTCTCCTCCCTTCTTTCTATGTCCTGCCTGGACTGTCTCCAGGTCAACAATAAGTCTTTTTTCCTGAGCAAGCGGAATTTTGGATCCCCGTCTCTTTCCTTTGCTTCAGCGAACATTTCTTCCCAGCGAACGTTTATCTGTCACCCACCTTGCTTCTCTAACCATCGCCTACAGTTGGACAAATGAAAAAGTATCTTTCCATTTCGATTTCTAAAGTTACCCAAAATGAGGAAGTTGAAGAAGCTACCGGGGAAGCTGGGAGCTTACCTAGGCTCTGTTGTTTATTGCTGTCATTGTGGTTGAACTTCTGACATACATTGTTGTAGTGGTTTGCTTTTGTGTGGGATTTGACTGGCCGTTATTAAAGGTTCATGAGGCTATGTATACCTTCTCCTCTTCATTCCTCATCTCAACCTTATAGAGAAGGCACAGAATGTTACAAGCATCCTGAGAAGTAATCTTATCCAAGGACTATGAAGATTGTGTTATTCACTTGTGAAAATCAACAACAGACCATAATTCAAAGCTTTTTGTACATAGTAAAATGTATATCAATGTGAAACTATATACTCCAGAGAATAATATAACTAACTATACATACATAGAATATTGTCAGGTTGTGCTGATCATTCTGGCTTTGAGTGAGAGCTTATGCAAATTGATCCTTAAATAGTATGTAAAATTTTGTTGATAAATGGTTGCTCTAATAAGTTGGGACTCGTAAAGGTGATCTTAGCAGGTGCTGGCCTTCAGTAGACCTGATCATGTGAAGCAGACCAAGTTTTTAAATCACTTGACAATGTCTGCAAAGTGTTTTGGACAAATCAAACCCTATCATGGAACAGACAACCTAAAGGGAAAGAAACCACACCCACAGTTTGTGTTATATGACTTTCCTCCACAGTGTGAGTTTTCACCATGTTGCTGTGTTTAAGAGCTTCATTTGCTGAATTAGGACTGCTTTCACCAGTTACTTGAGATTGATTTAGACGCATCTGGCCCAGCTCCAGGCACACATTTAACATCAAACATGTGTTTTCTGCCTGATGAGTTTGAGCCGAAAACCTAAGCCAAATCCTCTAAACACCTTCATAGGGCATGATGGCTAGCTATTTTTAAAATATCTTTGTATTTTACTCTGGTTACCAGATAAGGAATTTTAGAAACTGTGTCATTGTCTTTTTTGAAAAAAATGGGCTTGCTGTCTTAAGTTCTTCTATTTTGTATAAAGAACATAAAGAATAAGTCTTCACTATCTTCCTCATTGTCAATTTTATTACTGCTAAGGATCCATTACATGGGCGAGAAGAAATCAAGAGTTGAACTTGTTCCATCCAGCAATGGAAGATGTAGTTGTCATGAAACTGGGGAACACCTTCTGGAATATTTTCATACACACACATCAGAGAGCACTGCTCTACAATGTTGGTAGCATTATTAAGGACTGATGAAGCAAAGCCTATTTGTTGATGAACTATCCCTCACACACACAGTCTTAATATACTGTCAAAAGTATAATGTAAGATTATTTCACAATAATATTTTTGTTTCTTATAAGCATCAAATGCTTTCTTTACTGCAGCATGAACAGCACTGTTCCGTGGTACAGTGCCACCTACTATTTTCTGAACTCTAATTTCATTGATTGGAAGCCATTTAAATTTACCATTATGCTTCTTACATTTGGGTGTCAGTTTGATAATAACCCAATGATTGAATAAAGGCACCTTAAGAATGACAAAAATAAGGAACAATTTTCACTAAATGAAGGTATTTATCTAATTATCTGTCCTCTAAAAAAGATTGCAAACAGACAAAGAAGGCATACCTATGAATTACAACAGAAAGAGCTTCTGAATCAATGGTTTATATCGGTTGACATTTGTCTTCTTTGCCACGGTAGATTTTAAAAAATTTTCATGATAAAAATTGGAAGAAAAACCTGTTTGTATTTCCATAGCAGTCATGCTACTTGTAGACAGCTGATACTGATTCTTTGCATGTCCATTGAGGGTTTTTTTTTGTTTGTTTTTTTTTGTATTTTTCTGAAGCTGGAAACGGGGAGAGACAGACAAACTCCCGCATGCGCCCGACCGGGATCCACCCGGCACGCCCACCAGGGGGCGATGCTCTGCCCCTCCGGGGCATCGCTTTTGCTGCGACCAGAGCCACTCTAGCACCTGGGGCAGAGGCCAAGGAGCCATCCCCAGCGCCCGGGCCATCTTTGCTCCAATGGAGCCTTGGCTGCAGGAGGGGAAGAGAGAGACAGAGAGAAAGGAGGGGGGGGGGCGTAGAGAAGCAAATGGACGCTTCTCCTATGTGCCCTGGCCGGGAATCGAACCCGGGTCCCCCCGCACACCAGGCCGACGCTCTACCGCTGAGCCAATCGGCCAGGGCCGCATGTCCATTGAGTTTTAAAATCTATTTCACTTTGGCTTTTAATTTCCTTTTTTAATTTTTAAATTTCATTTTGACAAAAGTGTATGTAGCCTCTGAAATTTTTTTTTTTTTTTTTATCATTTAATGGCATTTTCTTGCTTTATTTTCTTCTTTTAATAAAGCCATCTGTTTAGTAAACATGCAAAATTGATATGAAACCCAAAAGTTTGTAATGACAACTAAATAACAGATGACAGATTAGATAAGAACAAGCCATTAGGTTGGCCAATAAAAGGACAGCCATCTGCACCACTAAAACCATCTTCCTGTTGATGACAGTAATAATTTTATGACTCTCTGAGAGCTAAGAATTTATAGAATAAAATGGAAAGCTGATAAATTGAGAAGTGAAACTTGATTTTAGATAATTAGTATAAACACTTTATTTCATTATTATATAGTGAGTCAATATTTTAACGAAGTCCTTTGAGAACAAATAATCATTGCTTCTGTGTATGTTTCATGTGACACACAAAATGACTATATAATCTACCATTATTTTGTTAAGCTGAATTATTAACAAATGTAGAGAATCTAATTCATTTCAGATTAAAAAGATTTATGATTCTTTAAAGTCCTAGTCAACAGATTGGTGATTTATAATTAAAACATATATTCAGTGGATATATTTAAGGATTACCAATCACAGACTCCTAGAACTGAAAGGGACCATCAAGCCATCTGTCATTACCTTGCTGATACTGTCATCAAAATTGAATCCACTTTTGTAGTCACTAACGAAATACCAAAGAAAATTTCTGGTTCTTTTATAATATTGACATAGGTGTGTATTTAGCAGAGTTAAACAGAGTCAGGTAAAAACGGTTGGCCCTGATTACATTGGGGGAACCTATGCCTGTTGACATCTACAAATAAGATTGCTGCCTGACCAGGCAGTGGTGCAGTGGATGGAGCATCGGACTAGAAGGCAGGGGACCCAGGTTCGAAACTCCAAGGTTGCTGGCTTGAGCATGGGCTCATCAGGCTTGAGCGCAGGGTCACTGGCTTGAGCATGGAATCATAGATGTGACCCCATTGTTGCTGGCTTGAGCCCAAATGTCACTGGCTTGAAGCCCAAGGTTGCTGGCTTGAGCAAGGGGTCACTTGCTCTGCTGTAGCCCCCCCACCCCTCGTCAAGGCACATATGAGAAAACAATCAATGAACAGCTTAGGAGCTGCAACAAGGGATTGATGCTTCTCATCTCTCTCCCTACCTGTCTGTCCCTATCTGTCTGTCCCTATCTGTCTCTCTCTCTCTCTCTCTCTGTCATAGGAAAAACAAAAACAAATAAGATTGAATGAATTGTCTTTAATTTAGAATTGTTTTTCATATTCTCTCAATGAGCTAATCTTCTCATTAATGCTAAATGACATGAAACTTTGCTCTTCAATGTAGAACTATTGTTTGAATTAAATTTGGTAAAAGTGAGTTAACTGGTATTGGATTTTATTTTCCTGATAACTGTTCATTCTCTGTTTCTTCATATTCTGTGTGGAAACACATTAATGGATGACTATAGCAGGAAAAGCCATTGAGATTAGATTGGTTTGGGGCTTTGTAGAGAATCATCTTATGTCAGACCTTAAGGATTATTACTAAAGCTGAGTCTGTACTTAGCAGGGTATGTTAAATTTATGCCTTCCAATCCTATTTTGATTATTTTTGTGGATCTGAGGGGCCACACTTTACATAGGTAGGAAAATTTCATAGTAAAAATATAGAGAAAACAAGACACTGATTAGTCTGCCCTTCACAGATTGCTACCAATACTATTTCAATATGCATATTTTTTCTATGCATTTTTATACTTTTTAAAAATAAACATAGTTATATTTTAAATAATGTTTGGTACCTATTTCTTCTCCACTTATATGTTGTGAGCATGTTACATATATGTCAATAATAAAACTTTATTATTTATAACATAGTCATTCACTGTACCATAAACTGTATTTGATAGGACCAGTTCTTTACTATGAGACATTTAGTTTACCTGAGACCATCAGCATGATATAAAAATTATGATGTATAATTCTCTGGGCATCTGATGGTTTCCTTAAAGTTCCATAAGGTAGAATAGTTAAGTAAATGTATAAAATTTGTTAAGGCTTTTGCTGCACGCTACCAAATTTCTCTCTATAAAAACTGTTGGGTTTATCATCACTGTATGACTGTCCATTTCTTTGTACACTTCTTATTATAACTTTTCAAAATCTTTGCAGTTTGAACAGTCAATATAGTGTCTTATTTAAATTTGAATTTTTGTTTATGAAGTTGCCCTGTTTTTTCATTTGTTTTTAACTGCTCAAATATCTTTTAATGCGAAATGCTTTTTTTTGCTCATCTCATTTCTAAAGTTTACTTTACAAATTAATGATAATAACTAAAATCCTTTTAGTATTACAGCTTTCATTTGCAAAATGTCATGTTCTTGAGACAAAAAAAAATTTTCTTCCTTTTTTTTAATTAAAGCTTTTATGCCAAATATTTGTCATGCTTAATCATTTGTTTTCTAATTGTTTGGACAAAGAGTAACTCAGGCTGAGACTGGCAGTGCCAGGCGTAGAGGAAGCGCCTGGCACTCGGGTGTGGGTCATGCTCTCTCTGGAGGAAGGGGATGGGCTCTCTTTGTCAGTTTTCAGTCTGAGGCCTTTTCAGTAGACTCTTTTCCATTCATAGTTAAATAAAAAGTATTTAACTTGAACTGTACAGTGGATAGCTCAAAATAATTATACAACAGTTAGTCTTTATTGACAAGGCCTGGGCATCTAGAAAGAGAGAGTGGCACAGAGACAGAGACAGAACAGGGGTAGAAAAACAGTGAGAACACAAATAGCCTGGTTTATTTGGTATTAGGCGCTGACGGAGGGGGTGAGTGGAGAGAGAAAAGGTGATTCTGTTTCTTAGTGGCTCTGAATTTTCATTATACTTCAGAAGGAGCAGGTGGTCTCTAACGGAGTCATAGCAGGAGTGGTGGAGAACATTAAGATCACCTTGAAGTTACTTTGGGAGGGATGATTTCAAATTTATCCTGTTAAATCATTGAAATAAATGTGCAGAACTGGCCTCGGAACAAATAAAAATTATTTGACTGAAAAGTAAGGTTATCTGGCAAACCACAGTTGGGTTTTATAGAATTGATCTCCAAGGGAGGTGTAAGTAAAAGAGCTTATCTCTTTCACTGAGTTGAAGGGTCATTCTGACTAGAGGGCACTCCTTATTTCCTGGTTGCTAGCTGATCAAACTAGCTGAGGATGAACCTAAGAAGAAATGCTTTCAGAAAAGTATAATTCTTTGTATTTGATACAAGTTAATAACATACGTATACTGCTTGAAGCAAGATATGAAAAAATTTACTTCTGGGTATAATATGTACCTATGATATTTCTTTCTGTTTCAACATGTGCTGGGTTGTAAAATTCTTAGTTTCCTATTGTTCTAGTTAAATCTTTCACCTTTGAAGGTCCCTGCCTCAGGCTCACTGCTAACAGACTGAGTGTTTCAAAACTCTCAGAATATTTTACCTGCATTTTCCAAGTCCATTATTGCCTCATTATAAAGTGCTTCTCTTAGCTTTTGTACCCCATTGGGTAACAGTGTTTATTTACTCTCTACTTAGTGTTTATTGAACAACTACTAGTTCAAGGCTTTCTCTTGCATGCTGGAAATACAGAAAGGAAAGTCATGATTCCTGATCATAAATAGTAATTACTCCAGTGGGTCAGACAAGCACCTGAAGAGGTAATCATAATACAAGGCAAGAAGTGAAATGATTGAGGTTGAACAGGATACAATAGAGCAATGTGGAGAGACAGATATCAAGGAAGGATTCTTGGAGTAAAGGTTACTTAATTAAATCTTTAGGGGTCCTAAGAGTAGGCCAGAGCTAGGGCAGAGAATGAAAGAAAATGCATGATGTTTGCAGAGTGGTACATGGTTTTGTTGTGTTAAGAAATAAATTGTGAGCAGGGGATGATAAAGATGACTGATCTGTTTCCTTGCCAACTGAGTAATATTAAGTTCTCTAGATTTTCAAATGCTGCTTAAAAGAGTAGTATTATGAAAAATTTTTTTAATTCATTTTAGAGAGGAGAGGGAGAGACAGAGAGAGAGAGAGAGGAGAGACAGAGAGAGAGAAGGGGGGGGAGGAGCTGGAAGCATCAACTCCCATATGTGCTTTGACCAGGCAAGCCCAGGGTTTCGAACCAGCGATCTCAGCATTTCCAGGTTGATGCTTTATCCACTGCGCCACCACAGGTCAGGCTATTATGAAAATTTTATAGACATTTTTGTCTTGCTATTCTCACCCATCCTGTTGTTATCATCAGCTTATTACAGATAATATAGTTGGCTCATCCATTATTTTTAACCATAGTAATAACAAGTATTTATGATATAACTTTAAAGGATAATGCTAGATGGTAAAATCTGCTTCTCCACAGTCCCTATGTCCCTGACCCTGCTCTTCTCCACTCCTGCTACATTATCATTAGACAAAGTTCTATGTCAAAGTAAGAAAATAGCACCTGTCTTCTCTTCTGCACAGATAGTCACCTGCCATGCTGAGGAAATGCATAACAGAACTGTTGAGATTATTAGTCTGCTGTGAGAAAAGGAGCTTGTATCAGTTTGTACCTGAAGGCATTGCTTCCTTCATGGAGAAAGTCTTACTATGAAAGATTAATGTCCGCTGATCCAAACAATGTGCCTAATAAGGTTGTTGATTGACATTCTGGGGCAAATTCCTTGTGCATTTCCTGTTACTGTATCACAAATTATGCCAAGCTTTGTGGTGTAAAACAACACACATGTAACATCTCAGTGTTTGTGGGTCAGAAGTTCAGGTGGAGTTTGATGGATTTCTGCTTCAGACCTTAGTGGGCTGTGATCAGGTTCAAGTGGGGCTGCGGTCTCCTCCACCCAGGACTAGGAAAGGGTCCATTTGAACTCCCTCCGGTTCTTGACAGAATTCAGTTCCATGTGGCTGTAGGATTCAGAGCAGCATGCTTCTTCAAAGCCAACAGGGGAAAGAAAGACTAGAGTCTAGTAGCAAGACAGAGACTTATGTAACATACAGTAATCATGCAAGGAACATGTGTCACCTTGGCATCCTTTATGGTTAGAAGCAAGTCATAGGTCCTTCCCTCGCACGAGGTGGGGTGGTTATCCAAAGGCATGAACACCAGCAGGTAGGACCACGCATATAACCTGTCAACCACATATCTCTTCTAAGGCCAAAAATAAACAGTTTGAAGAGAGCAGCAATATTCTTTACCCACACTTTAAGTGCCTCTGTTGGGGTAATAAAACAAAGGATAACAAAGAGGAGGAGACACTTCTGTTTCCTTTTAGCTTCCTTGACCAGGAACAAAAAGGACACTGTTTTTTGGAGCACACAATGGCTTAAACATAAGTTTTATTTGTTTTACACAATGATTTTTTAAAATTTTGACATAAAATTTTGGAGATAACACATAAAATTTTTGACACACGTTTCTATGTTTTTAAACATCAGAAGCTCTAGTAGCGTGGGACTCTACCTTTCTGCATGGAAAAATTGGCTAGGGCTAAGTAGAAGACTCAAATTTTTTAGTTGGGTTTCCTGAAATCTCTACTGCTCAGAAACCAAGTGCACAAATACCCTGACATAAATCAGCCTCCTTGGCACATTTACTATACCTGCCCTGACTTTTTCAGGCATTAGGGATAGACATTCCCAGGACCTTGCTTACACAATTCCAGCTGGCATTGTTACTTTTACTGTGGTCCTTGATCATTCCACCCATGTTATAGATTTGGGAGTATGTACTGTAATGATATATTAACTTTATTTTTATAGAACATAATCATTAATTACGGAATTCATATGTAAGAGACCACATCAATAATAACTTTCTCCTGTTGTCTTAGCAGATTGCTTACCAGTGCCTTAGTTTTAGCTGCTGCAGCCACATAGAATGAATTGGGGAGTTGTAAATACTTGAGAAAACAGATGTCAACATAACCAGATCTTATCCTTAGGGAGCTGACAATCTAGAAGGGAATATATGACATTATACTTAAATATGGCAGTAATATATGATTTGCAACACTTTACTTTTTGCATTTAGCAATTTGATTTCTTTAGAAAACATTATTTCAGGTTGTGATAAAGTTTTAAATAAATTGATCTTTGAATCATGTGCTTTCTCTCAAGAAGCTGTATTTGATGAAGACTTTAGTTTATGAACAAACTGTTTATCCAGAGACATTTTATTTTTGGATTTTAGTATCACCAGAAAAAAACTTGATTTGTGGTGAATCCCTTTAAACATGATGCTTACCAGTTATGTGTATTTAAAATAGTATTAAATTCCTTAATTGTAGGGAGCTTTGATTTTTCTTTCTCTTAGGCAAGCATGCCAAAAGGCATTTAAAAATCCATATTTGTCAAATTTGTCCATTTGGTAAGCATTAAGATATGACTATTTTATGTAATGCACTCTTATTCTGTCTGTCCAACAAATTCTAAACAACTTGAGATCAGGGAGCATTCTTAGTACTAGAGCACAGGTCAACAATTAGAAATTGTGTGTTGAATGCAAAAGGTGACATTTTGCTGAATTAGCTTCTAACACAAAATTGAGACTGTTCGGTCATCCGAAGAGGGAAGCCAGGCCAAATATGGGATAAAGCAGTTCACTTAGCCACCTGCGTACAGACGGGCTGAGACCCTCAGTGGCGTCTGCCCTGAGGGGAGGGGCAGCCCCAGCGGCTCTGTTTGGTTGCTCTGCTACGCCCACCATGAAAGCTGAAAGGCCCACTAGTGGGCAGTAGGGACTAGGTTGACCAGCACTGCAAAAGTGGGCGGTTTTTATAAAAAGTTTGACGACCTCTGGGTGGTTAATGACTAAGTAACAGAATGTTTAGATAAGTGATGGGGAGGTGACTAACTGGCAGGATGACCAAGGAAACTAGTTGTCAAAGCCAGAGGCCAGATTCCCATGTTGTGTGTATGTGTGTGTGTGGGGGGGTTGCTTTCTTCTGGACTGACTAGCCTCACAGAGACTTACATACATATCTCTTCATTTATCTTTTCTCTTAAAAATAGGTAACAGATAATGATTTATTAATTATTCTAATAAAACACATTGCTAGCTTGACCTTATGAAGTCTGAAATCTAGCTACTCTTTTGGGGAGGGTAAATCTTACTACAAAACCTTCTGTGTGAGTATATGTTGAGTAGTGCCACCTGCAATAAAGTGTTTATTGTTTATACATCTGGAATCAGCCAGTGTTACCTAGGCAACTCTCTGAACTTGGCTCTTTTCACTCACAAGTCTGGGAATGGTTGGCTATAGGATGACCTAGGCTCATCTAGGCTGTCCTTGTCTAGAGTGACTCAGCTCCACTCCAAGTATTTCTTATTCTCCAGCAGGATAGCTCAGGCATGTACGCATGCTAAAGCAGTAGGGAGAGCACAAACAGAAATACACAAGTGCTTTTTGAGCCTGTTTCTTAGTCAGTTTGCTAATAGTCCATAGTCAATTGACCAATGGCTAAGCCACACATCTGTGGACGAGGTAGAATGCATAGTGGGAGATCACAGCAAAATTACATGAGGCCAGCCCTGCTGTCTACCGCAGGGCTACAGTCGTGTGCTCATGACTTATTCCAAGTCCTGGGTGTACTCACACTGTGTGTGACCTCCTTTGCCTATTTTAGAGCTGGAAAACCAAGTCCTTTCAATGACAGCAAATGAATAACTGTAGTCTTTTTTTTAATAGTTTAGTACATGTTAGTTTTCTTTGTGAAAAAAAAGTTCAAAAAAGAATCCCTATGAAGTCCTTGGTTTTAATGTAGACTCTCTGACCTTAGTGAAAATTTGACACTTTTATGTTAAAAGCTTTCAACATTATTAGAAATATGCTATATAAAACTGTTTATTGTTTGCTTAAATGTGAAAATACTGCCTCAAAAAATTGATTAAGCAACAGTAATTAACAGCCTAACCAAAAAGGTACCCTTGAATAATTGTTTTGTTCGTTTATTCTTTCATCCATTCATTTCTTGAACAAAATTTGCCAGCCCTGAGGCATGGTTGAAGAATAGAGTGTTACAGAACTTTGTACTTTGAATGCGAGGGTATAAACAGACACCGATTTTCTTGGTGTAGATTCTGCCTTTGCAGGATTATTTATTTTGTTTACTTATTATAATTTTATTTTATATGTGAAAGGGTAGGCAGATTTGGGGTAAATAATATAAAAGTATATACAAAAAAAGTAATCTGAAAACAGGATGTAATGTTTTAAATTTTGCTTCAAACAAAAGACTTATCTCAGGGCTGTAAAATAATTTTTCCTTTGTAAGTTGTAAGACACTCTTTTTTTGTACCTCAGCCATTTTTATACACAATAAATGTTGATGTGAAAGTGACACAGTTTTGTTTCTGTAAAATGCATTATACCCCCCAGCACTTACTAAGTTGATGCTTCCTCTTTTAATGGCTGTAATGTATTTGTAAACATGTTTCTTAACTTACTTGAAAACATGTTGGTTCCATCTCATTTATTTGCAGACAACTTACTGTTTTTTTCTAATGACTCCTTGGAAATATTATTTTAATGAACCTATGAAACACATCATTGTATTCTTTATGTTGTGGTTTGACTGCTAATGAGACTCATCCATTAAGTAAATGGCTTTGTAGGCAATACGAATGGAATAAATAAAGTGAGTCTGTTCTTCTGTGCTACTTTCCTGCTGATGGGCACACCACATGCTGAGAAGGTAATGTTTCATGACCAAGAAGTTCAGTTGGTAGGCAGATTGGGAATCTGCATTAAAAAAAAGAAGAATATCATAAAAGCATATATGCAACTCCAACTATTTCTATCAAATTATAAGGTAATATATTTCTGGTACAGGCATTGTTTTTCAAGATGCCTTACAGCATAAATTACATACTGTGTGATCAGTAGAAGAGGAAAAAATGCTTTCTGTAAAGAGAGAAAAATAAAATATATAAAAAATATTTTTTAAAGAAAGCAACATTTATAGAATGGATTACGTCAAAAACCTAAATTCATGTCCTTTTCAATTTGACCTCATATAGGCTTTGGTTTTCGGACGTATCAGAAGTAGTTACAGGTGTCAAACATGATCCTGCACACTTGTTTTAGTGGCATCTGTACTGCTCACAAAAACTAGGGGATATTTCAAAATGAATGTGAAACAATAAAAAAAACAAGCATTTGATATTTTTTTATTAAACAAGAACATCAGAAAAGTAAAAGACAAATCAAAGAAAGTTGTTTGATTATACAAGTGAGATGCAAAACCAACTTTTATTTCATTGGTGAAAATGTACTATACAAAAGGCTGAAAGTACTGGAATATCTACACATTCATATTCATTTTGAAACATCCCTTAATTTTTGTGAGCAGTATATATAGTTGCAATTTCCAATTCAACCTTGACATCCTAAGTTTTTTCATTATTTGCAGAAAAATGTTGTAGATATTTACTCCTCAATATTCAGTTGGCAAGTGCTATCATTTTTACATTCATATTTAAATAATTCTGTAGGCTTATGGTTATTCTGATCAGTAAAAGAAGAGACCATTGCCAATGGGTTATTTTCTACTATTATGGGTAGCATGGCCTGGCTGAGCAGGCAGAATTTTGAGGTCTCCATGGCTGTGAAGAATACCAGCCTCTAAGAATAAAAATACTACTTAATGAACATTTTCTGGGGCCCTCTTGAAGTAGTCACAGTGAGTTTGGGCACAGAGAAAGGCATATGTTGGCTGAGAATAGGCATTGCTTTTCTAGCCAAGACTTTCTGTGTTGCTTTAAACCCATTTCAAAAGGGTTGATTTGGTGGAATGAAATATAAAAGGAAGAAAGAGGTAAGATCAGACTTTGTTTAGCAACAAAACTGAGAATTTCTCTTACTGTTGCAACTTCAAGTAACAAATGTTACCCTAAAAAAGTTCTGGTACAAATGATTTAAATTTGTGAAGTATCTGAGGAAAAGTTAGGGTACTCTTGATCTTAAACATAGCAGTGTTTTCATAAAATGCACTCTCAAGCCATTTATAGTGGTGGTGGAGGTATAAATGATTCCTTTTCTTTCTTTTTTTTAAAATTTTATTTAGATGAGAGGAGGGAGATAGTGAGGCAGACTCCTACATGCTCCCTGACAAGGATCCACCTGGCCACCCCCGAACTGGGGCCTATGCTCAAACTGAGCTATTTTTTTTAGGGCCTGAGGCTGATGTGCTCAGACCACCGGAGCCATCCTCCGTGCCCAGAGTGATGCTAGAACCAGTCAAGCCCTGGCTACCGCAGGAAAAGAGGGAGAAGAGCAGGAGAAGTGGGGAAGCAGATGGTTACTTCCTTTCTGTGCCCTGACCAGATATCAAACCTGGGATGTCCGTATGCCAGGCTGATGCTCTATCCACTGAGCTACCGGCCAGGGCCAGAAATGATTCATTTAACTATTCTCTGTACATTTGAAATTTTTTACAATAATAAAAAAAAAATCTTGAAATGGAGACCCACACTTTGGTTAATAAAATTCTTTGAACTGAATTTGTGGACTGCTTTTGATATCAGTTTCCAAAGCATGTTAGAATGAGGTTTCAATATGGCTTATTTTTTTAATTAGGAAAATATCTTGAAAGATACTTTTGAATTAGCATAATTTTTATTAACTTCCTTGAAACACCACAAACATTTTTTTAAAACAAGGTTGAAATTCTCTAAAATCAAGTCTTTTGTTATTTCTATAGTTTCTTCTCACTTTTCTTCCCTTTAATTCTTATCTTTTATGGCCTCAGGAAGTAGGATAACTTGAAATAATTTTGAAGTTGCAAAACACCCTTGCTAAAGAGATAGGTTCGTGGATTTCCTTCTCTATTGGTGACTTTTCTCAGTCTGTTCCTGACTCATCACAGGTATGACTCTTTATTTAGAATAGGGAGGAAATACAAATGTTTCTAGTCATTGGCTGCTTAAGGGGTACTTTTCTTCATTGCTATTCATATTATCTGTGTTGAGCACATCTCAGCTTGCTTACTTAAAATTTTGGGACCCCCCAAAGAAAACCTCACCCATGATGAAAACAGTAAAATTGTGAGTACCTCCTAGTGAATAGAGATGTATTAGCAGTTTCCAATAAAAATGTCCCCCATCTGTAAAAGACAAAAACACTTCACCAAGGACCTTTTTGAAATGATTAATTGCTTTTTAAAGGAATTATTCTAGAAATATGCTAAACTACTCAGCAGTAATTTAAAGTTGGCTCCTGTTAACAGTCCCCCGTCTGCTACACTGAGGTCAGCCAGCTTCTCGGACAACTGGAATCAGAGTTTGAAAGCGAAGTGCAAAATGCCATTCTTAAAATTGGAGCTGTCACATTAAATTATGTCATTTTGATGCACCAGTCACAAGAGGAAGTGATGTGTGATTTTATAAACACAAGTCACCAAAGGCACGCTCATTAGAATTCTAGTTGTCCACCATTGTTAAGATAAAAGTCATTTTCTGTCAAAAATTAACAGAACCCAGGGCTTGTTAAGGGGACATTAAAACAAAAAAGGAAAGTTTTTCTATTTGTGGAAAGTTCTATCAAAAGTGGGCTAAATGTGGATGGGGGAAAGAAAGGGTTCTCCTATGGATAGTGATACCATTCTTACTAATTTTAAATTGCAGCCCAGGTCAGCATTAGGCAAAGAAAGATTAATTAGGCTAAGAGAGTCTTAGGACAAGTGCTGCTGGGAAATGGGTGGTATTAGGAATTTATCTGGGGGAGCCCGGAGAGGTGACATTTGGAATAATGATGCCCCAGCTTTCCCCACTATATCCACATAGACCTGTTCTGGGGGAAATCTAACCAAACAATGGAATTAATACCTTGAGCTATAGCAATGCAGCTCTGCCTCTTCCTTTTGACTACTTACTGCCTTTCTATAGTTCTCCCTAAACTACTAGAGAATGTGTTCATTTTAATCAGCCTTATGATGAGATAAGTCCCCAGCTCCAACCCCCCATCCCACCCCAGCCCTTACTCCCCATGCTCACAGAACTGCAGGCCTCTTTTAGTATCTCAGCAGATGGAAAGTAAGAACCTCCTCTCAGAATATCGGTGTTGGTATACTAGATACCTCACAGCTGACAACTGACACTGTTATCTGTAGTACTCTCAGTATAGTGAGTTACATTTTAAAAGATTATATAAAGAAATAATTTATTAGTTAAAGATAGGCAAACTATAACCATTTTCTATAACTTAACTTCTCTTGTAAATATCCATCTACCAAGTCTAGGAGGAAATATTATGTTAGAGATTCTCTTTCCCTTTGTTTTCTGGGTCTTGTTCAACTTCTGGGTTTGGGGCAGGATCTCAGCTGGTCTCCAATGTCATCTGTCCACTCTGGTATCAAAGGAGACATCCACTGTCCTGCACGGTCCTCTCTGTGCAGTTTGTGGCGTCATCTGGACTCACCTTTCCAATGTCTACAAAGCATGTTGGTCACAGGTTTCTGCTCTGTCCATGTCACTCGGTGAGCACAGCGCTCTTTCCCTGCATTGTTCCATGTTGGAGCACCAAGAACTTCGGAAATGTATAAAATCCTGAATTGGAAGAGCCGAAAGAAGAGTCAAATCCTTCTCAGAGGGTTCTTTTTGATGTGCATCTTTGTTATCCTTGCTTTCTCCCTATACTTTTCCCTGCCACCAGTCCAACTTGTCTGAGTGAAGAGACTGGTGTTAAGGGTTGGGGTAGGAAGAAAGCAGGTTGTTTTTTTTTCTTTTTATTCTTGGTAACCCAATTTATTTCCTCAAATCCTAGATATTAATTCACAAAAGCCAGAGAGACCTTCCGTTTTTTCTTAGCTTTAAGCGTTGTCATTTCTTTTCTGAAAATATGGATACACAGAGTCCAGTTACCTGAATAAGGAATGGGACAGGTGAGAATAGAGGAGTCCAGAGGGGTAACTGTCAGTTGATATTGAAAATAAACCGCTCTCAATTCTCATTTTCTATTTAGAGGACATCAATCTTATCTTCATGTAAGAAGACAATAGAGCAGAGTTCAACAAGCATAGATGCTGGAGTCTACCAATATGGGTTTGGATTTAGGCTCTACTCGTTATTCAACCTGGGCACGTAATATGACTTTTCTGTGCCAAAATTGCTCTAAATTAGGGGTGTTGATGAATTCCTTGGGAAGATTGAGTGAAGAATCTTCTATGACCTAATTTGCTCTCAAAACCAACAAATGGGAGCTTCTTTCCAATTTTCCATCTAATCTATTTAGCTTCTTTATTTCTAATCACTCTCTGTAATTCTCAACTTTCAGTGCCCTCAGACAATATTTTTAGCTCCTTTGAGTCTTAGTTTAATTTTTGGCTCCTCATTCAAAGCCAAATCTTGTCAATCTCAAAGTTCTTCTCTTACTGTGTTCCATGTTAATTTTAAGTTTGTGTTTAATTTGAGGAAACAAGGCAACTTTGAATTTTATAGAATTATATAAATTATCTTGCTATTTATTAGAAGAAAAGATAACCTATTTAAAGAAAAAAGCTTCAAAATATGTAATATGAAAGTAAAATTTACCATTTTACCACAGTTAAAATGGTAAATCTTATGTTATTATATTTTACCACAATAAAAAATTTAGGTTTTTATTTTTATTTTTTTTAAGCAGCAGTCAGGGCCCAAACATAAAATATTTATAAAGTGAGACTCTTAGGTGCTCTATTTTACCTCCTGGATTTAGGGGCCAAGGCAGTTTTTTCAGCACCTTTCAAATCATGGCAAGTGCTCAGCTCCCTGCTCAGCTGTGCAAAGAGCCCTCTCTGCCCTTCAGCCTCTGCTCATGCAGCTGTTCTCTGGGTGACTGGTTACTGAGCCAATGCTATGGACAGGGCACTGACCCAGGTGCTGTGGGCATTTCCTGGGCAGTTTGACATGTAGACCTTACCTGCCTCTCACCAATATACCCATGCAGACACAGTAAAAAAAAAAAAGAACTTATTACAACACCTATAGTGAAGATAGAAGTCATTTTAATGCTACAGTTTAGGAACAAATTATACTATTTATGGAGCAATGAGAGCTGGCAATAGGCCTCTTCTCAGAGATGACCACATAGCATTGCCTACCTTTAATCTATGAAAAGATGTCTTGAGAAAAAGGTAGCAGCAGAGGGTGAGGGGAGTATAGGATGAATAAATATATGGCTTGTTACTTTCACAACATGGATCTTAACATGAAGATTAGATTTTATATAATTACTTATGATTTGTGCTAGCATGTTGTTTCTCATTCTCCATTGCATTTGTCTCCATATGAACTTGGTTCTTCAGGCTTCTGGAGAGCTCATGTCTGTGGGTTTAAAATACAGTACTGTAACAGAATAGATTTTACTTTCACCATTTAAAAATGCTACTTATTTGCCTGACTAGGCAATGGTACAGTGGATAGAGCATCAGACTGGGATGCAGAGGACCCAGGTTCGAAACCCTCAGGTCTCTGGCAATAGCTCAGGCTCATCCAGCTTAAGTGTGGGCTCACTGGCTTGAGCATGGGGTCACTGGCTTGAGCGTGGGATTATAGACATGACGCCATGGTCGCTGGCATGAGCCCAAAGGCCGCTGACTTGAAGCCCAAGGTTGCTGGCTTGAGCAAGGGGTCACTTGCTCTGCTGTAGCCCCCGGTCAAGGCACATATGAGAAAACAATCAATGAACAACTAAGGAGCTGCAATGAAGAACTGATGTTTCTCATCTCTCTCCCTTTCTGTCTGTCTGTCCCTATCTGTTCCTTGCTCTGTCTCTGTCTCTGTCACAAAAAAAGCTACTTATTTAATCCTTTAAATTAAATGATAGTAAATCAAGCATATTACTGCCCTTCAAAACAGGTTCAATGTAGATTTACCAGTATGAACCAAAGTGTTCTGTAGACATAATCAACTCAACACAGCAGTACTCCATGGTAGAATGAAACAAATACTCTCTCTCAATGATTGAGAAATTACCCTGCAGTCTGTCATCTTGCATGTGTTAACATTTTGCTTAAAATATTATCATTTCTTTTGTATATATTTCATCTTTTTAATTAGATAACTATTTGCTGTCACTGCCTGTCCTTGGTTTATGTCTCTCAAAAGCAAGTAGCAAAGTATTTTGCATCTGAAGGGCATGAATGGATGAATGGCAGAAGTGAGCAGTGGATTAGCAGTGTGTGTCGGGGCACAAGGACAAAGACTGGAGGCGTGTGCCACTTATCTGCTTGTTCTAGTTATATAAACACAATACATGTTTATTCATTTTGGAAAGAGTCACCAAGAAAGAAAGCCTAATTATTTCTTTGTATCTTTATATTCATATAAATATTCAACTTCACTTATAGATATGTCTTCTCACTGAGAATTTATTTTGTTGAGTTTTTAGTAATGATTTAAACTAACTTAAGGCTATTAGATTAAAATAAAACAATTATATAACTGTTTCTGTCTTAAGATCTCTATTGGCTTCATTGATAATGTAGGAACAAGTGAGTTCAGAGAACAAAAGTTAAACAAAAATTATATACCCAGAAAAAGATTTTGAGACAGAAGAATTTGTGTCAGAGAATAAATTGACATGTTTGCATTTAAAATCAAACCAGCGGTGTCAAAACCCATCTGCTTAGTCAAAAGTTCTAGTGAATGATTGGCAACTTTCTGAAATTTCTGTTTTGGAGAAAAAGAGTGATCTTAAACTTTTTTAAAAGTCTGCAATAGTTTAGTGAAACATTAAGATTGAACGTGAATAAAGTGAGGTAAGAACGCGGCTCACAGTGTTGTCTCTGTATAATGTACACGTGGTGCCTGGGAATAAAAGAGCTTGAGTCCATTTCTTTGTGCACATCTGCTCCCAAGCACAATGTACTTAATTTCAGTCACTGGTATTTTGAGTCACAGCCGTTATGAAGTAGGGATTCTGTTTTTGTCAGGTTGGCTACAAATATTTCTTTCTAGCAAATGGAATTTTTCTTTCTTAGAGGGAAACAGATTCAAAAGGATAAATGAGAATAAGTAAGGAGCTTGGGTAAACTGCTGGACGAGAGTCCCTTTGACAAGTGCTGGAGGTGTACAGAGAAGACTGTCAACAGGGAAGCTGTGTGTGCTGAGCCACTGTGACTGGAATTCTAAGAAATTGCTGCTGTCTACTGAGTTTGTTTTCTTTTCTTTCATGGGTAAAGATTGGAAGTAAGAATATTACTATCAAACATCCTCCTTCATTTTAGGATATGGATAAGAAATACAGCATGTTGCCCTGGCCGGTTGGCTCAGCGGTAGAGCGTCGGCCTAGCGTGCGGGGGACCCGGGTTCAATTCCGGCCAGGGCACATAGGAGAAGCGCCCATTTGCTTCTCCACCCCCCCTTCCTCTCTGTCTCTCTCTTCCCCTCCCGCAGCCAAGGCTCCATTGGAGCAAAGATGGCCCGGGCACTGGGGATGGCTCCTTGGCCTCTGCCCCAGGAGCTAGAGTGGCTCTGGTCGCGGCAGAGCGATGCCCAGGAGGGGCAGAGCGTCGCCCCCTGGTGGGTGTGCCGGGTGGATCCCGGTCGGGCGCATGGGGGAGTCTGTCTGACTGTCTCTCCCCGTTTCCAGCTTCAGAAAAATACAAAAAAAAAAAAAAAAAAAAAAAAAAAAGGAATACAGCATGTTGACTCAAAATGAATCACTTTTCACAAATGCTGAAGAGATTTGGGGGAGCTAGGTTCTTCTTGGATCCTGAGGTTGAAATCCAGAATGACAAAAAGAGTTTGTATCAGAAGAAAGTATTAGAAGATCAAAAAGCAAACATCACTCATTTTATATATACCCATATGCATATACACATACATATTTGCTCATGCATATAATACAGTAATATGTATGTCAAATAGCAATATTTATCTATTTGCACACACATAACAGAAATAGCAAATGTGGAAACTGAAAAGTGATATCTGCCCTGGACATGGAGAATAGAGCCCTTTATAAGATACCTGCCAAATGGTGTCTTCTGCTCATTCATTGGTCACTTCCTTCGCTTCTCACATGAAGTCTGGAAATGAGGCATTGTTATCTCGATTTCAGAGTTGAGGAAACTGAGGTCCCATAGCTATTAACTGGGGTGCCCGGGTTGGAGGCAGGCCAATCAGACTCCCAAGGCCGTATGCTCTTTCCACTCCTCCAGGGCCTCT
This sequence comes from Saccopteryx leptura, assembly GCF_036850995.1. Taxonomy (NCBI): domain Eukaryota; kingdom Metazoa; phylum Chordata; class Mammalia; order Chiroptera; family Emballonuridae; genus Saccopteryx; species Saccopteryx leptura. The sequence continues at coordinate 79,243,979 of NC_089512.1, forward strand.
CTCCTTCTGAGGGAAAGCTGACCCTGCAGTTGGCGCTTTACATACGAGTTGGTAATGTATATGTGCTAACAAATAACATGCTGCTCAATTCCCAAGACAGTGCCACAATTATACGTTGTGGTTTTCTTCATTCAGTGGATTTGTTCAGATATGTAATGCAGAAAACAACACGAGCTATATCTTTCCTGAGCATCATCTAATGAGTCTAGTAGCTGGAAATCTTTACTGTCTTTCCTGAACTCACTGTGGAAGACAGAGTACGATGAAGGATTTTTCTATAAATATCAGGTTCAAGAAACAATCAGTATATTTAGTTTGGATGTTAAACTATTGGAATTTTTGAACACTTTGATGGTTTGTAGAGGTAGTAAGATAGAGTTTTTTGTAGTACAGTCTGTTGTGGAGTATCAAGTCCATATGGTCTAATACTGTTACAATTTTGGGCAAGATTCCAGGTGGGAGAGAGTCATGGGGCAGATAAAGCCTTGGAGTGGAATTTGGACCATGTCCTGTGATTAATATTAGTGACGCAGAACATTTTATGTTTGTTTTTGAAGCTTCTCTACACAACTTGTTCCACCCTAGACTCCTACTACTTCTCTTTCATGAAGTCTCAATGTAAATGGGAAAAAATAACTTTGTTTTGGAATTTTTCTTTTGATAGATGGCAACTTAGTTATATATATGATTTTTCAGCCTGTTGGAAATGCTCAGACCTGACAACACTGTGTAATTACGTATTTGGGGGTTCAGGGAGTTTGACTTTACCCAGTGACCAGGAATGCACACTGTTTTCTTCATGGGCTGTTATTGGACATTCCCGTCCCCTCGCTCTGTCCAAGTCCCGATGCTCCTGCTGTCTCTGGACTCTTTGGAAGTCCTTGAGTGAGCCCATATCCTGGTCTCCCAGAGAGCTTTTAGTGTGTCTGTCTCATTTCCATGCCCCCTTTCAGTATCCTAACCCAGGGTTTTGCCATAGTTTTGTATCATTGTTATTTAGATTATACTTATTTGTATTCAGTACAACAAAATGTGCTGTGCATTTTTAAAATTAATAATAAGCAGCAAAGGAATAATAGTTGCATTTGTGAATTGTTCCTTTAGTCAGAAGTTGTATGCACCAAGAACTATTCAGACATTGCGTTGTTTAGGTGTTTCAGTCTGAGGCTGTGCACATGCTCACATAATGATAAAGCAATGAAGCCACAAAAACCAGTCGCAGATTCCAGAGGCAGACTTCTCATGATTATCTGACTGCTTTCACTCTCTGGTATTGCTCATCTCTTCACAGTGGGTGAGAAGAAATAGACAATGTGATTTTTCCTACCCTTTGATAAAAAAAGTATTTATTGCACCATAATTAATCCCACTAAGGAGAGAACAATGCCTCTGTTGTGAACTTGGCCTAAGAAGAAATGTGGCCAACCCTAGCTTCCTCTTGTGAAAAAGCAAAGCTGTAATTCAATAATGGCTGAATTTTGCCTGAGTTTTAGTCTGTGTGTGGCCATGGCAAATATCAAACCAATACATAGAAATGAAATGTCTGTCCAATTGTTTTCTACCTACACCTCTCAGTATAACACATGAGCTCACCAAATGAACAATGAGAAGTTCCTTTTGTTTGGATTAACATAATGTAACTGCAATTGATGTGATTTCATTTGTTTTTAGAGTAGTCCCTTAATTTGTATAATAGTTACATGCTTTTCTCTACCTTACTCTTTTCTTTTTAAAAATTTTCCAGGATACTAATGTATTGCATGTTATTATCTCATTCAGCTGTCCTGTAGGACTTTCTTCAATGATAAAAGTATTCAAGAGTGTCCTGTCTAGTAGCTACTAGACATATGTGGTTACTGAAGCTCAGGAACTGAATTTCCAACTTTAGTTATTATTATTATTTTTTTAAGTGAGAGGAGGGGTATAGAGAGACAGACTCTAGCATGCGCCCTGACCAGGATCCACCTGGCAATCCTCGTCTGGGGCTGCTCAAATCAACTGTGCTATCTTCAGTGCCTGAGGCTGAAGCTTGAACTAATCAAGCCACTGGCTGTTGGAGGGGAAGAGGGAGAGGGAGGGGAAGAGAAGCAGATGGTCACTTCTGTGTGCCCTAACCAGAAATCAAACCCCAGACATTCATAAACTGGGCCAACACTCTATCCACTAACCCAACCATCCAGGGCCAAACTTTAGTTAATTTAAATTTAAATAACCACATGTGGCTATTGACTTCCATTTTGGACAGCACAGATATAATTAGGTTTTGGTAGGTAAAGTGGTTCTTGACAACAAAATGTAATAAATGGGATCTTGAAATTTATCAAAGAATTTCAAGCTGTTGTTGAGTATCATGAGCAAAGACTATGTTCTTTAACAGCTGACTTTCAACCATTTTCTTCATATTCCTTCAAGAAACAGCTGTCTTCTGCCTGACTAGGTGGTGGTGCAGTGGATGGAGTGTCGGACTGGGATGCGGAGGATCCAGGTTCGAGACCTCAAGTCTCCCCTGCCCCGAGCACGGGCTCATCTGGCTTGAGCAAAAGCTCACCAGCTTGAACCCAAGGTTGCTGGCTTGAGCAAGGGGTTACTCGGTCTGCTGAAGGCCCGTGGTCAAGGCACATGTGAGAAAGCAATCAATGAACAACTAAGGTGTCACAATGAAAAACTGATGATTGATGCTTCTCATCTCTCTCCATTCCTGTCTGTCTGTCCCCGTTTATCCCTCTCTCTGACTCTCTGTCCCTGTTTAAAAAAAAAAAAAGGAAAGAAAGAAACAGCTGTCTTCTAATCTTCTTTGTAATGAAGGGGGAGCGGAAATGGCACACACTTGTCTGGGATTCCATGTGCTCAGTTTGGTACAGGCCTTGCTTCTGAATCAGCCTAATGTGTACACTTTGTATTTGCCATATTAAGAGGGAAATGGCAAAGTAGTCAGCCAGGACACAGCCTGACTTGGTTCAGACTCTCAGAGTACACAGCTTGTGGCTGATGTGCGGCATGTGGAGGGAGCTCAGGGAGCTTTATTTTCCTCTTCTGATTAAGCACTAGTACTTGATGTTGTGCAGAAATACAGCCTCTTGTTTTGTACAGGCAAACAGTTATTGTTATCTGAAAAATAATCATTTTAATAGAAAGCACGTTGTTCTCATATTTTCTGACAGATCTGTCAGAATATGTTTGGTGTTAAAATGTATATGTTTCATTAGAAATAATTGGTATTTTAGCATTTAAAAAAATATTCTTAGCCAGAAAGAGGAGCATACCACCTTTTGTTTTTACCCACTACTGCCTGATAGAAATAGAATGGTAGCCACTGATGTGATTTAAACATTTTTCTGTAGCCACATTGTAAAAGTAAAATGAAATAGGTAAAGTTAATTATAAAGTTTATTCAACTCAGTATATCCAAAATATTTAAATATGTAATCAGTATAAAAAGTAATGGATACTTTGTGTTCTTTAATTTATGATGAGTCTTTGAAATCCAGTGTGTATATTAAACTTACAAAACATGATATGGGTTAGCTACTTATCATATCACATGCTCAATAATGACAGGTGGTTAGTGGCCTTGGACATACATGTATGCCCAGATCCTCATATAGGGCATATGAAGTTTGGACCTATGAGAGGAAGTTGCCAAAAGGTAAATGAGGAATTAGCAAATACCGAGCAGAGGTTATCAGTTCATCCAATAGATTGCCTTTTATAACCCAGTGAGGGAAGACAAGATAAATAATATGGGACTACGTGAATAAATGTACTTATGGCTTAAAATTTTACTAGACACTTTTGGTGTACCGAATTTTTTTGCTCATATTATAATAACTTCTGATAACATTTTTGATTCTAAGTTTGTGGAAGTTTTGTCATTTTGTTCCTATTTCAATTACAACATTGACAATTTTCTTATGAACCACATTTTTTTATCCTTAAGGATCAGAGATTATCTTGTGGGTATAACTCAATATTTTCTTTTATTCTTATAAAACAGAATATTTCTATTCAATTAACTTCAACTGGTAATTAAACGATCTTTTTATACTACCTTATTATTTTACAATTCTATTAATCAAATTCAAGTTTTAAAATAATACATATTTTGTGTCGGCTATTTTCAATTGTGGTTAGAAAAGGCATTTAAAAAAAAATTAATTCCTGACATATTGTAAACACACAATTACTTGCGTGCAGAAAGAAAAACAAGTAACTGTTACTCACAGGCTATATCTATGTTATCACAAATATTCAATGGTTTAAGACCTGGGCCGTTGGCTCAGTGGTAGAGTGTCGGCACAGCGTATAGATGTCCAGATTTGATTGCTGGTCAGAGCACAAAGGAGAAGTGATGCCTGCTTCTCCACTCCCCCGCCTCTCCTGCCCTCTCTCTCTTCTTCTCCTGCAGCCATGGCTTGATTGATTTGAGCACATCAGCCCTGGGTGCTGAGGGTTGCGAGCGTGGCCCCAGAGAAGCAGAGCATCAGCCCCAGATGGGGGTTCCTGGGAGATCCTGGTCAGGGCACATGCGAGAGTCTGTCTCTCTATCTCCCCTCCTCTCACTTGGAAAAGAAGGAAAAAAATATTCAATTGGTTTATTTATTTTTTTAAGTAAGGAAATTTATCTGAAACTCATTGGCTGTTCTAGAGTTGTATAAACATACTAATATAAAGTGTTGTTTTTGTATTCTATTGCATTATCAGATATTTGCGTCTTGTATTTGTTGGTTTTAAAATCTCTCTGGGCTTAATTTTCTTGAGTGTAAATAATATAACCTGGCCAAGTTGGAATTCAATAACTATCGTCAGATGGATAGATGCTATGGGTGTCACAAATGTAGACTATTGTAAACACTCAAGGTTAGCTCTGTGTATGTGTATAATTGCTACAAAGTATATTCAGAAAATATTCATGATAGCAAATATATAGGAATATATATATATATAATTATATTTAGGAAGCAAATAACACTATAGAAATTAAACACGTATCACATATATTTCTTATATATAATTTCCTATAATTTGGAAAATTTTATAACAAGTCAAGAAGCTATTAACAGTTATGTGGTTTGAAATAAAAGAATTAAAGTTTAAATATGCCTTTTAACATAGGTGTTTCAGCACAGTATTTTTCCTGATGTGAAGTTTGTAGTGTGAACCAACTGTATTTACCTCTTGGGCTCCGCTAGAAACACGGTACCTGAGCCTTCTTTAGGAAATCGCTGAATAGTTTCCTATCTCAAATGTTACCTCTGTTTCCCCCGTGACTCATAGGAGAGCAAGAGTACAATTAAATTGATTTTAAATCACATTTAGCATTATGTATTGATTAGATACAAGTGCTCTGAAGCAAATGTCACATTATTCAGCTCCAAAAAGCATCTGAATCGGATAACAGAGGCAATACAAGCTTTCATTTCTGTTAAGTAATTCAGCCGATGTTAGGAGCCATGAGAAGGGGACACATGTGGCTGGTAAATGGCTCTCAAACCTTATTATTGAAATGCAGCCCTTAATTCAGTTTTATCAGCTTGTTCTTTATTCTCGTTTATATTTTATTACCTTGGAATACAGTCATAGTATCCTGGAAACGGTGTTTTCTTTAAATAAAATGTTCCTAAAGATTTTAAAGTCTTTTGTTAAGTGATGTCTAAGTGTAGACACAATGTCGGCTGGGCCAGGTTTTGCAACAAGGGAGGGCAGAATGTTTCTCTGAGTCAGCTGTGATAGCCTCTCTGTCTCTACCTTTATTTCCTTCATCTTGTTTTCTGGAGAGCAAATTCCTGGGTGTGGTGGGAGTTGAGGGATGGATGAAGGGAATAAATTGGATGGAGAGAGGCTTGTACAGCTAGTACTTGAATAATGTCATTTTGCTATAACATGGTTGAAAATCTATATACCCCTGGCTGGGGCCACAGAGTCTGCACCTCCTCTCCACATGGCATGGACTTCCTCCAGGGACCCTGGTCTCTCCCCACATGAGCCAAGAGAAGCTCCACCTTTCCTGAACTGGAGTAAGTGGGCTGAGAAATAATTGTTTTTATTCATCTTTCTGAATTTATGTGTGGCTCACATTTATTTTGATGTTTAATATTAGAAGTATTTTGGGTCTTTATTTAGAAATTTGGTGGTTTTTGTGACCAGAAATATACCTGAGGAATGTAACATTTGTTTATGTCAATTAGCCTGTGGTGAAATTGGTTTCATTATATTTAGTTTTGCTTAAAGCTGTGGTTTCCAAGAACCTATCTGACATGTTAGATGAGGACTGACTATACAGGAAAGAAAGGAAGTAATAATGATCTTTGGTGGAAACATAATATCACAAACTTGAAATAATAACTACAACTTGGAAGAGTTTTGAATAAGGAGAGGTTGAATCATGTTTGGACAATAAAGCTTATTTAGGTCTGGGTGCCTTTCGGAGAACTATAGAATGTGAACAAGATGTATCCTATAGTTGTGTCTTCTGCTTTAAAATACCACATTGGCTTTCTGTTTTCCAAGGCACTCTGGACTGTGATGTTACTTTAGCTAAAAGCCATATATAGTCCACTCCTGGCATTAGGTGGCAAGATGTAATTGTAACAGGTATAAATAAGCTTTTGCAATCCAGATCAGCGGACAATAAAACTGAGATTGATGCATTTGAGATCTATTGCTTCTGCAAAGAACATAGCAGCTAAAAACCTTACACATACACCTTTTAGGTACTTATCCAATTATTTCCTTAGGATAAATTCCTAGAAATAGGTTTGGTGTTTTAGGACTTTGGATCTATATGGTCCCAGCATAATATGGAGGCCTGTGATCATGGTAGATAAACATGTACTGAGCTTGTGGCGATGCCGAGAACACAGATACAGAAATGGGGTGTGCAGGGAGCAGTCATGCTTGGGTAGGCTTGCATGTTTAATTTTTCTCTTTGGGCTTCTTTGTACTTCTGGTTCCTTTCCCTGGTTGCAGTAAGACCCGACTGGATGAGTACCTAAGACTGACGGGGTGTTTGTCTATAATGACAAGTACTTGACTACAGCAGCAAATGATGAGTGGCAGTAGGGAGACATCTCCACCCACTTGAGAGAGATCCATGAAGGGTTTATGACCCATTGAATCCTGATCAAGCATCACTGTCTTGACCCTCAGGGAACCAATTGTCTGGAATGCTTGCTCTGTCAATCTGAGCGATGTGCTTAGAATCCCTCCAAAATGTGGGAGCCCGGTTGTAAAACACAAAGTAAAAATCAAGAAGACCTAAAGACTGGAAATATATATTTTATCACCACATTCCACAGACATGCTTACTAAACATTTTGATGAGATCATCAGAACCTACATCCAAGATGTTCACTTACCACATTCAGCTACAAATTATTATTTGAAATGACAAGGCAATGATTTTTTAAATTTGATCATACAAAAATTATAAAGTGGTTTGTCTTTCCTTTTGGCTCTTGTTTACAGTGGGAATGTTTATTTACCAGATATGATGCCCAAAATTCTTAAAAGCTATTGAAATGTAAACACATATACTATATTCACTAGTAGTTACATAGTGTGAGTCTAATCTTCTGAGTTTCTCCTTCTGTGTGTGGAGGGTGGGGTGTCCGAGGAGGTGCAGCACACAAAGGAGAGAGGGTCAGGCAAGCAAACAGGGCTGGCCAGCTTGTTCTTGCTGCCCCACTTTGCTGGGATGCCCCCTTGAGGACAGGCAGCAATGTAGGTGGAATAGCTGTATAGACATAAGGTTCTGTAGTCTCCACTGCTAGTTACCCACCAGACTTCCTCCCCAAATCCTAACTCATTTCCCATGTATCAGGTCACTCCTTCGGTAAGAAAACCTGAGTTGTGCCTTCCCTGAGCAGCTGGGCTCAGATCGTTACTATAGGCCAAGGCAAAGCACTGTTAAGATCAGCAGAGGCATTGCCTGCTGATCCGTATTCTCTGTCTGCTTTTCTGTTTGCTCATGAAGATGGTCTTGTTACAATCCTCTACTGATGATGTGAATCAATCACAGTAGCCTCTGGGTGAGGAACAAGGTGTTTTTTCACACACAGGAGGCTGCTTCTGGCTGTTTTTAAAAGCTAATGACTAAAACTCTCAGCTAGAGAACAGTACTCACAAAAGCTTCATTAAATGTTAAAATGGTTAGCTAAACTAAAAAAAAAAAAAAGAAAAAAGAAAGGTAGGAAAACTCCTGTGTAAGTAAGTGTGGGAAGCATCAATATTGCTCATTGAACAGTCTATTCTTCTAATTTGAAAAGAACAACTATTTGTCATTGTAATGTCTTTGAGCCGGCAGTGACCTAATAAATGCATATGAAATACGAAAGGCTTTACTAAGGGACAGTGGTTTTCCTTGGTTGTTTCTAAAGTTGCTGGAACGGAAGAATTACGTTGAGTAGATAATGGATGGATTCTTCCATTGTGCATTGAGGCCCTGAATCGACTAATCAATCATGCCATGGTTATTCATCAATGTGCTACCTTATAATTTGAAACTAAACACACCATTTTCATTTATTGCTGACTCTGGGGGTACTGTTGGTTCCAATTTTGAAGATTGTAACCTGGGTGGGGAAGCTACTCCTTTGGCTTGGGCTACGTTATTGTACATGAGAAGAAACACCTTGATCGTCGGACTCTTATGTAATTTACAGAGTATGGAATTTGAGATTTGCATATATGTACTCAGCTAGGATGGTTTTGTTTTTATCATAATTGATCAGTGTTTTTTTGTTTTTGTTTTAGCGCATGTGTGCTCAAAAGAGAAAGAGAGACAGGAAGGGAGAGAGATGAGAAACATCAACTCATAGTTGCAGCACCTTAGTTGTTCATTGATTGCTTTTCATATGTCCCTTGACTGGAGGGCTTCAGCTGAGCCAGTCACCCCCTTCTCAAGCCAGAGACCTTTGAGTTCAAGCCAGCAACCATGGGGTCATGTCTATGATCCCATGCTCAAGCTGGCAATCCTGCACTCAAGCTGATGACCTTGAGGTTTCGAACTTGGGTCCTCAGCATCCCAGGTTAACACTCTCCACTGCACTACCACCTGGTCAGGTGATCAATGTATTTACTCTGCCATTGTCACCCACAGTCCTGTCTCTGTTTCTTCTGCCTTACTCTGTGTTCAGTCTCTGTTTCTTTCTGTCCCAGAGGCTGCATTGCCCGGTTCTGTTACAGACAAAAGCTGGGATTGACTGACAGGGCATCCGGCAGGAAATCAGAGGAGTGGAGCAGAAAGCGGCTTGGGTTCTCTTTCCTGCTCCTTTCCTGGTGAGCACTGCAGTTGGCAGTTGGCAGTTGGCACTGGCTACCCCTCCTGGTTGCCCTTCCTCCATGTTCCAGTGCTCATGGGCTCTGGCGTCAGCATAGCCTCCTCTTGCTCTCTGGGGCCCGGGGCTGCTATGGCTTTGCTGTTGCTGTTCTCTTAGTGCCCCAACTCCCTGTGGTTCCATTCCCTGCCTGTTCTTCTGATCATAAGCCTTTTGTTATAGTCTCTTTATTTGAAACATCCAAGTTGGATTTTGTTTTCTCTGGGAATAGAATTCAGTATTGAAAGATCATTCAGTCAGAACATAATACTGGGTTTCAAAATTAGACTTAAAATGCATCTTACTGGTCTCTAACCTTTGTGAGAACCCTTCAGTGAATTTGAAGTGAGTTCCAAGCAAGGTGATTCTAACATGTCGAGGAGCTCGGCCACAGAAGAAGTTGGTGTACACTGAGGCCTTGATACTTGGCCCTGCACATCTGTGTAAATATCCTCAGTGGAACAGGAGCAAGTTGCTCTTTTTTTGTTCCTCTTTCTCCACCATCACATACATGTTAAACACAAATAGAATGTTCTCATTCAAAATGAAACTTAGACTAAGTGGTAACAGGTTCCTGGTTTTCCCTCATCAGAGACCATCCTCAATCATTCAGAACAAACTGCATGTTTTACTTACCTGCTCTGCTATTATTATCCCTTTATACATGTTACTGTATAGCAACTGTAATACTTGTATTGTGCAAGCATTTGCTTTGATCTGTGTGGTAAATAAGAGAGCTGCCTGGCTTGGGGATATCACATTCACTTATTCACTTACTTAAGTGTGTATTTAGTACGTAGCACTTTTAAGGCATGGTCTGGATTAGGGTTGGTAAACTGCAGCCCTGGGCCAAATCTAACCCTCTGGCTATTTTTGTAAATAAAGATTTATTGGAATACTAACTGTGCCCATTCATTTATATATTATCTGTGACTGTTCTTGCCCTACAGTGGCAGAATTAAGTAGTTGCAATAGAAACTGTGTGGTTTGCAAACCTGAAATATTTACCATCTGATACTTAACTGAAAAAGGTGACAGACCCCTGGACTAGATCCTGTGAATATATTGAAAATAAAGTGGGCATCGTCCATTACCTTTTGCTGGAGAAATAGCAGTGAATGGGGAAACCCCAAACCCCTTCTCTTATGGATAGAGAAAGCAATAAAGAAGATATTGTGTTGAAGTGGTAAGTTTGAGGGACAAATATAAAGCCAGGAAGGAGGATGAACAGTGTGTGCACTGAAGGATGCTGTGGCGTCCATGGGATGGCATTTTTCACGGTTCATATATGTTTTGCTCCAGGTCCAGTCCTCAGTTTATGGGTAGTCACTATGCTGGTAGCTTTTGGCAAGGCAGAGAGCTCTGGTGAAGTAGACTGAGCATCTTTTCCCTGTATAGCAATTCCCAGTTACGGTGAGATGTGGGGATGCATGTAAGATCTAGGATGTTGGAGAAGTTATTGTTAGCTGATGGCCAAACTCATCCATTTTAAGTGATAGGAAGTACTCATACTAGATATATTTATATCTGGTTCTCCTTTGATTTCAAAATTTAAGTAGAAAACTGCCATTACATGGCTGATGGTTGCATACATTTGGAAACATTTCAAGAACAATTGGATAGTCCAAAATGTAAGTACATTCAATAAAAGAGTAACATAACATGATTATCCTGTAAAGCTAATCTTCTTCCTGGTTCCTTTGGCTCTAATAAATGCCCTCCTTGTAGGGCAAGGGACTCCAAAGTCAATTGTGTTTTGAAGTGGCTGTTGTACTGCTACTCTGTATTATTAATTCTCCTTTTGATTGCTTTATTACATTTGAAATTTCCTCTAGTGTTGGAAATTTAGCTACACATCTACATTATTATTTTTTCAACAAATCCTGTTATATCCAAAATTTTAGAAATGATTTTTAGTAATAGAATAAATTTATAAAGATAAGCTTTAGAAATACCTACTCCCAAGTTTTTCTATATGCTAGATTAGTACTCTGTAGCTTTCAATAATTGGATTTCTAAAAAGCAAATTTAAAACAAAACAGTTTCACCAAAGGGAAAATGTATTTAAAACATTTCAGGTCTTAGTTTGTGCTTACAGATGTGTAAGGAATCTATTTTAAATATATTACACTATGTCTAATGCTTATATACTGCATATTATTTAATTTATCAAAAGTTTCTAGTGACAGCCTAAACTCAATATGAGGCTTAAGGGGTTTAATAATAATAATTTTATTTGGAAGCTTTTTGCCTTCTAAAAACCCTCTGGCCACTAACAGAATGCAATAAAATGTAATTATAAAATATGTAGCATATCTTCATATTTCCACATTTTCAGCATGTATTTTTCTTTCTTTAATCATTTATAAAATTATGTAGATGAATAATAGGGAGAAACTCCAGTTTGCTGTTTCACTTTCTGTTTATAAAGTGCTGAGAACATTCTTTCACAAATAAAAAGAATGAGAATTAGAAGGACATATTGGCACCTATTATAATAATGGAAATGATCTGGTCAGCTTTACATGACCTTTGGAGTGAATTCATAAATAGCTGGAATGCTCGTGATTATCAAATGCACTTTATTAAATAAAGAAGGGGGGAAAACCTTCTTTTAGTCTCTCAAAGGTACTAGCACAGTAACCATTTTAACTAAAAAAAAAAAGTGTACCAAGATTTTATCAGCCAAGAAAAATGTTAAAAGTGATTACCTTAGAAGAAGCAAAAAGTTAAGAAATAAAATAATGAATACTCTTCAGCTAATTAAATCAAACCATAAAGTGGATTCATTCTGCTCTTTTGCAGTTTGTTTGCAAATGTGCTTAGCAGGGCTTCTTTGTGAAGAGAAAAGATCTTTGCCACCTTCACCCACTTTCACCCACTATTCTAAGCTGGCTTTTCTGGCAAGCTTGGGGAATTTTCCCTTACACTCCTTTCAGCCTTTGTCATTAGCCAAAGGGCAGTTTTACCACCTTCCTAACAGGTGCTTGCACAGGCCCCAGGCTCAGAGCCTCAGGCAGGATCCATTCTAGCAAGTTTAATAAGCATTTTGTTTCAAGGTTAACAGGGATAAATGTCTACCTCTGGTAAGTGATACTGGTTTTCTAGTAATGGCAGAGATATAATGTTTCCATTTAACCAAAACAATTGAAGGACAAATTGAGCAGATGTTAGGAAAATAGACATCAAATGACAGTACAGGAGACACAAGGTGTGGCCAAAACTGTGAACATGACTCCAGTTAGGGAACTGTTCCAGGTGAACTCAGCCTCATGATGTGGATTCTCAGCCTGCAGGGTCCTGGGCCTTCCTTCCAGTCTGCAGTGTGACCTGGGACAAGTCTCTACGCTTCATTTTTTGCATCCTTTAGGACAATGGCTTACTAAAGTCTCTCTAACAAAACAACATGTGAAAATGCCTTGCCCTCCAGAAGTACGCAAAATTGTCCAGTAAAAATCTCCAGCTCCAAAATTCTCATTTCCTCTTTATTATCCATGTGATTTACAAGGTGAAAATAATTAATCGGAACATTGGTGCTAGTTATAAGTGCGAAAACTGGAGGCAGGCCGAGTATGGGTCCTAGAAGTAATTAATGCATTTGGAATTCTAGGAGCTGAATTCTAATTCTAAGCACCCTTGTTTTCTAGCTGAGCAACGTTGGAGCAGTCAGTGAACCTCTCTGCACCTTAGATTTTTTTGTTAATGAGACAGAAGGATCGGGTAATATAGTCTTTGAGTTGCTTCCAAGGTCAAGAAGTTGATGCTTCTTTTGTGCCTACTGGCTCAAACATTTATTGGATATAAGAATCAGTCTTTCCTTGTCACCCTTGCCAAGTTAAATTAATGTCATATATGGTAACCTGTGGAAGTACCTTAACATTTTAGCCACGTCATTTATTTTAAGTGATATGATACCACGGTGCTGTAATGTTACAACAAAACAGAAATTTCAGACCTAATATGCTCGAGGATATCTTGAACTGGACTAGAAGTAGGCATCCTCCTGCATCCCAGGAGTAGGTATCATAATTACCTGGAGATGTGTAATAAAATAAGACATTAGGTCCACAGTATTTGTGTGGGCTGTGCCTGGACAGGTATGTTTTTTAAAAAATCCTAGGGAATTCCATAAAATTAATGTTGAGAAGTACTCACAGATACTTTTTAAATAGAGAAAGTCTTTGGATTCTAGTCATTTCCTTGTAAAGTTGGGAGTTCTGTCACTTATTAGTTCTGTAATCTTGGCAAATGAATCTCTCAACGCTGACTCCTCTCTCTAGAGTGGAAGTAGTGACACCTCCTCTCCGAAGTTACTATAAAACTCAAGGGAGATATTAGCGGTTACTGGGCGAGGGAAATGTAAGGGAGAGGGAGGGAGGTGGGGGAGGACGTAAAGAGGAACAAATATAAGGTGACAGAAAATGATTTGACTTTGGGCGATGAATATACAACATAATTGACTATTCAAATGATGTAGTGATATTTACCTGAAATATGTATACACTTGTTGATCAATGTCACCCTGTTCAATTTAATTTTCTAAATAAAAAAAGAAAAGAAAGCAAAAAGAGAGAGAAAGAGAGATTGGCAGTCCATTCTTTGTACGGTGGATGCCATGTAGCAAACACCATAGTAACTATTGCAGGAAGAAGAGGACCAAGCACGTTGGGGCATGCCTGGTCACAGAGTAACAAGGTATGAGAACTTTCATAATTTTCCTAGTTCTCCCTGAAAGTTGTAGCTCTATCTTTATCTTGGCCATATCATTAGCTTTAGTGGAAAAGTGGACATGTTTTATTTAATAAATTAGTTAAATGGATGATCACTATGATTTGGACTTTAATTGAATCCTTGAGGCAATATTTGCTGATAAAGAAATATTAGGTAATTTAAAAGAATTATCATAAAGATTAAAATATTAATGTTTCTCTATTTCAAATTTATATCTCCCTAATTATAATTATCTATCTCCTCTTTTGTTACTTATAATTTTACATTTATAGCAGAAGTTTTATAGAAATGGGTGTGTTTTAACTTGATTGAATGTTTTTAGGTCAGTAACTTCATCATTTTTTTAAAAAGATTTATGTGAATGTCTGAAATTGACACCAGCAAGATAATGGCCACCTAATTCAAATGTAGTATTCAGAAAATATAGTCTTTCTCCAAGTATAGTGACTGGACAAGACTCAACACTTGAATTTAAGTCAGATAACATTTTTATGTATGCCTGTTAAAATGCTTCTTTATTGAAGACTATTTAGGATGTGATTAAAATTCTAGAAAAAATTTATCTCCAGTTAATAATTTCTGTCACTTCACTTGTTATTGCTTTTCTGGAGCTAACTTAAGGCATTTACATCTTGTTTTGAGATTGTCCTGAAAACCTCTTCTCAGCCACCACTCGGTCACCCTCGCCTACAGCCTTCTCCTCCTGGGCGCTCGCTTGCTTCTGCAATTTCATACAGGATAAACAAAATTAAAATGATGGGCAAGTTTAAAGTTGTAATTATTTTTCTTTCTATTTAAGTAACATGAAAATGTGAAAAAAAGGGCTAGATGATTTTTACTGAATTTGAAAGGTTTGTTTTAAATGGTTTAACTTAAAATTTGGGCTGGGTGGTGCATAGATAGTCACATTAAAGAGCCCTCATATGTGAGAAAATCAGCTGTAAGTTCTTGTTCTATGGAGCACTTTTTTTGAGGGATAGTGGCAATGTCTTTATTGTCTTTGCCAGGAGTCTGGGGATGGGAGATGCTGGAAGGCTGGGTCTAGAGAGGGTGTGGGGGTTGGAATTGCAGGGAGCTGGACGGCCACCGCCTCAGGTGGTGGGCATCAGAGGTGCCTCAGTCCACTGGCATCCCTTGAGGGCGTGCTGATGCCTATCCTCTCTTGCAAAATGCTTGGCAGGTGGTGGCCACGTGCCTGACGCGCCTTTGCCTGGGGCCTCCGTCTTGTGCTCCAAAGTCTGCGATTCTGCCACACAAGCTCATGGCCCCTGAGGGTATAGTCACTGTAGCTGTACCCTCCGGAGTGTGCGCTGACCACAGGACGGCCCCGTGGAGCCGGCGGCGCCATGATGAGGAAGCCAAGCAGTGACCGCGCAGGGGAGGTGGGGGACCCTGGGGGACCCTGCAGCTCGGTCCGAGTGGGTGCAGAAGTTCACACACTGGCACAGCTCTGTCAACAGCGCCAGGTCCAGCATGACAGGTGTGGCCAGGAGCGAGCCCTTGCAGGTGTGGCGCAGCACCCGCGTCTTGGTGCCGCCGCCCATCATGAGCTGCGATGTGTACTCACCCATTGTGCGCTTGCTGTCACCCATGTAGACACACACCTGATAACCATGCGGGGGCTGGACTTCACACTGCAGGCCTAGAGCACCGGTTGCTCTGCACTGTGTTGTCCACCCCACCCCTCTGCAGCACTGCCATGGTGCTGACAGGTTCTGCTCATCATCGTTGTCCAAGTGGTTGTAGCTCAGTATGGACATACATGGTCTTGAGGCTGAAGCCGATAAGCAAATCAACCAGTGTGGACTTAACCTTGGTCAGGCCTGACTTAAAGTCATCTCCACCTACAAGCCGTGGCACTGTCATGTAAGCACAGTGCACCAGGCACAAGAGTGTTCTGTGGGGACCTGCTGAGGAAGACAGTGCCCTCCAAGATGCTGCCCCAGGTGAAGAGCGTGGAGGGAGACACCTCCAGACCCACTGGATGGTACGCATCAGGCTTTCAGCTGTGTCACTGAGGCGTAAGAACATTTTGCAGAAGCAGTCTGTGTTTGCGGTCCACAGCACAACTTTGCCCAGCCCCATGCAGGTCTGGAAGTCATGGATGCCCCCCCAGATCTTCCCAAGGTGCTGCGCGCCTGCGCCAGGGATGAGGTTGTAGGCGCACACACTCTGGTTAGCTGCGATCAGCTCTGGGATGGAGACCAAGGGCCTGGGGTGCAGAACCTCCCAGGGCGGCCACAGCTGCTCCTGTAGCCCTCAGTCCAGCACCTTTGCATGCGTGTCACCTCAGCCAGGTTCAGCAACAATGTGTCCCAGCTCTCAGACAAGAGGTCACCTGGATACACCATGGGTGCAGCCGTGCGCAGAAGGGCGCGGACATGCACTGGCCCTCAGTGTATAGGCCCAGGCTAACCTGACCCGCCTGTCAGCAGCACTGGTACTTGGCCTTCTTTGGCCCATTCACATGGGCTGGGACAGGCACAGCGCGTTGGCCAGCATGGCCACATGAGTGTGGGGCTGATATTGTCACCCCCTCCAAGAAGCACGGCCCCGAACCAGTACACCTGCCTGGCGTTCAGAAGGTGAAGTGTGTGGATGAGGGATGAACTTTGAGGATGGTGTCCTCGTGGCTGATGCCTGCCGTTGATACTTACATTGCCCCTCCATGGCCTTGGAGCCATAGGCCATGTCGGAGCTCTTGACCAAACACACACTGGACTGCGGCCTCTGTCATGACGAGCTGCAAGGAGTCTGTTTCAGACAGCAGCACCTCCCAGGAGCCCTTTAAACTAAGGTACCAACAGAGTCCCGAGTGACTATTATTTTGGGGAGAGATGTCAGGGTGTACCTTCTTAGTGGATTAGCCTAAGTACCCCTATTTTTCTTCCTAATAGATTCTTATTTTGTATAGGCATCTACTCATCCACCATAGGATTATAGGAAGATAGCTCCATCCCCAGAACCAGGACTCTATTCTGGTGTGAATAGACAAGAAGTCAGCAACCCAGAACAAGTTGTGATCATTACAGTGCAGTCACTGCTGGACAGGAACAGTTTCCCACCGCAGCTCCGGAAGCTTCCACGTGATCAGCTTCTTTACTCAGTCTCACTGTGGCCATGCTGCTGTTTGAATTGACAGTTTTCTGTCCTGGAGGTGGTCTTTTATGTGCTCATAAGGCAAATTCCTGTAAACAGAGCAAAACCTGTAAACAGCATTCTGGATGTTGGGAAAATCTGACACGGTTCTGTAGCACCACCTTGATGTCAAGCACTATCTCTGCCCTTCCACTGATGGCTGGTGAGCCAGTCTAGTCAATGCCCCACCACCTACTCTGCTCAGGATTTTCTTCTGAAAAGCAGCAACTTGTCATGATGGATACTCAGCTGTAGCAAAAATCAATTTTACAAACTGATCAGACTTTGTCAGCATGTCCTTTCTGGCATACCAGTTCACAGCATACCAGTTTGCCTTGCCGTCCTGACTGGAGACTCTGAACCAAGTCCTATCAAGTGAAGGGTGTGGGTGGGTAATGAGGAAATAAATGAATTTGTTTTAAAAAGTAAGATTTTAATAGGCTAAATATGGCCTCCAAATATATCCTGGACCCTGCCACTGTTGCCATATGGAGCAGAAAGGTCTTCACAGATGTGATTGATTGAATTAAGGGTCTTGAGCTCAGAAGATTATCCAGCATCATTGGGGTAGGCCTAGTGTAATCACTAGGTCTTTGTAAGAAGGAGATAGGAGAGTCAGCATCAGAGAGACTTGACAAGAGGCAGATGTTGGAGTAATGCACATTGAGCAGAGTGGAAGGGGCCACAAACCCAGGAATACAGGGAGCCAGTAGAAGTAGAAAAAGACAGAAATGGAGCCTGATCAGGCGGTGGCACAGTGGATAGAGCATCAACCCAGAAGGCAGAGGACCCAGGTTCGAAACCCCAAGGTCACCAGTTTGAACGCGGGGTTGCTGGCTTGAATGTGGAATTATAGACATGACCCTATGGTCACTGGTTTGAGTCCAAAGATTGCTGGGTTGAGTCCAAAGTCGCTGGCTTGAGCAAGGGGTCACTGACTTGACTGAAGCTCCCCAGTCAAGGCCCATATGAGAAAGCAATCAATGAACAACTAAAGAGCTGCAACAAAGAATTGATGTTTCTCATCTCTCTCCCTTCCTGTCTGTCTGTCTCTATCTCTGTCTCTGTCTCTTTTGCTAAAAAAAAAAAAAAAAAAAAAAAAAAAAAAGAAGAGAAAAGAAAAGAAAAAGACACAGAAACAGGTTTTCCTCTTTGAGCTTCTAGAAGAAACCAGCCTACCCTACCCCCTGACTAGCCCAATGAGCCTGACATTGGACTTCTAAATTTGTGTTACTCTAAGCTACTAAATTCATAATAACTTGTTACATCAGCAATAGGAAATTAATAAACGTTTGAAATGTTAGTTAGTGAGTCCTGAAGTTGGACTGGACTGCAGTTGGCTGCTCGGGAACCGAATGCCCCTCTCCCCACAGCACATGGTCATGAGGCCGACAATTATGGCTCTGACTCTCCTGATGAGGGAGATATGTTGTGACAAGGCCCAAAAGGACAGGGACCTGCAGAATGACCTTGACCTTATTCCTGAAGTTATTTATTTTAAACAACTGAATTCTTCCTGTGAGGGACCATTTCCCTCTGCTACTCCCATACCTTCTCTGCTACTTTTCCCACGTTTTTCTATGATTTCTGTTTGATTCGATTCAGTGCTATTATGTACTTTAAAAGAAAAAAAAAATGAAACTATCTGTAATTGAGCTGAACTTTGTTTTTCCAGCTCTTTATTTTAACTTCCAAGGAAATTGGCAGGCACTCTGCTCTCTCCTATGATGGGGGTGGGGGTGTCTTACTTTCAGTGTCTCTCACGTCCAGAAATCCTACACTGCTTCGTCCTATGCTGCCTGTCTCACATGCTGAGCTTTGTAGATACCTGAAATAGAATCCGAGACTAGCAATTCACTGTGCTAATAATGTTCTATGGCACGGTGAACCTTTGGAACTTTCTCTTTCATATTAGTTGTCATATTGGTGCAGCAATTTGTTAATTTAAAAAAATATCATTTACTATTTATATTACCTGCATTTTTTTTGAGGTCCCACCCCATATAAACTGCATGTCAGTAGCTTTCTTACAGTTATATGTTGCAATAGCTATGGAAATTGGATGTTTGTGATTTATTGTGAATAGGAAGCAATAGAAAAATCTAAGAAGTACCAGAGGAATTTTAACAGGCCATTCAATAAAGGGATTGTTTTATTTTGTTAATCGATGCTTTTCACGTTTATCACAAAGATTACAAATGCCAGTACCAAGATAATATAATTCTCAGGGAAGTTTATTTACATAAGAAATTTGTTAAGGTTTTTTTCCCCCTGATAGTCCTTAATTGGACTTTGTTTGGTGGGTCTTTATATGTACATATAAAGGGGGAAAAAGAAATTTAAATTGATGCATGCTATTTACATTTTTTAAATGTAAAATTGAAAAACAAATTGAACCTAAGAATCTAAGAATATATATTAGTCATATAATATTGAAATACTGCTATGACATGCTGCTGAAATATATTATTATTAGATTCTTGTGCAGCTGTGGCTTAAACATTTTACTGTGAATAGAATGATTTGAAGTTAGTTAATAAAATATTAGTTATTGGGCCCCTTACCTCAGAGATTTTGTTTCAGTCAATTAAGAGTAGACTTCAGAATCTCCGTTTTTAGCAAGCACTACAAATAATTCAGAAATCCTCAGGCTATATATACGTGAAGAAACATTGCTATATATAGTTCATTGATAATGAAGATAGTGTGTGCTACAAAATCATTTAAAAATGTTCTTAAAATATTTTCAAGTCTTTTCAGAAAAATGGTTGTCGGAAACACTTTGTCATATGTAAGATACGCTGTGCTAAGTTACAGAACACTTTTTTAAAAAAAAAAGGCTGAATCTGTTTTGCGTGAGCCTAGGGCAGTGTGAGGTTCTGCATTTCACTCAAGTTTGCAGCAAGGCAAGTGGCATCCTTTATGTAGCTGTAATGCATTTAACTCAATATAAGGAAACTGGCACCTGTTTACATAAGGCATGCCTGAGCCACAGTTCCGGCTGCCAGCAGCTCCGTCTGCGTCATTGTGCATCTAAGAGTTTGCATGTCTTTGCTTATGCACTTTTCCTAAATGCTTAATGAATAGGCTCTGAGGCTTTAATTTTCAACCAATCCCAAGTGTATTACTACAGTTTATCAAGCAATAAGCACACTATTATACTTATACTGTCATGTTCTTATAAAGCAGTTTATAAAAGGTGACATCTGGCAAAGAGGCAGATCTATAAAAATCATGCTGGTGGATAGAGTGTCATTTTTCTGCCATACTCCCAGAAAGAGTAATATTATTTTGACACACACATGCATCCCCACTGTCAAGTTTCTATTTTTATAGTTAGCTTCCTACACATATCCTTAAGCTATACAAAACCTTTGGATGAATGCAAAAAGTGACATTTCTGCATATTTATTTCAAGGCTATTTTAGAGGTTGACTTTGCCTGGTAGGATTTTTCCAAGAACAGTGTTATTCTGATGACAGTAGACATTGTTGAGAACAACACTATTATGCAGTTAGTCATGAAAGGTCAAATACAGAAGGACAAATCATAAATAGTTTAATTTAATGCTTGGTATGATTGTTTCTCAATATTTGCTAGACATACAGAGAGAAAAAGCCATGTACAACATAACCCAGATGAGCAGTTCCATCAGTGCCGGGATCGGAACTGATGCTCTAGTCACTGTATGTTCTGCCCTGTGACCAGCAAGACTACTCCTGAGTTCATATCCAAGAGAAATGGGACCTTTGTCCACCCAAAAACTGCTCAGGAATGTTCCTAAAAGCTTTATTTATAAAGCCCCAAAGTAGAAGTGACCCAAATGTCTTTCAACCACTGAATTGATAAATGTGCTAGACTTATCAAATGGACTACTGCACAGCAGTAAAAACACACCATCTACTACCCTGGGAAGTAGTATTGATGAATGTCAGAGGCAACTGAACGGAGAAAGCTGGATGTTAAAGGGGGCATACTGTATGATGTTCAGTACTGTAAAATTTGGGAATGACAAAACTAACCTAGGTAGTATGATGATAGATGTTAGAATTGTGGATAAGTGTGTGTGTGTGTCTGTGTGTTTAGGTGGGAGTTTATTGAGGATAGTGTCTGTGATGGGTCGGAGGCAGTTTGCCTGATCATGTGTCACAGTCTGGGTTATAGTTACATACGTGTGTGCATATGCAGCAATGCAGAATGGTACACTTAAGATTATCCCACTTACTATGTGTTCTTCGTACCTATTGCTATGTAATGAATCACCTTAAAATGTAATAGCTGAAAACAAGTTATTGTTGTTATATCATAGTGTTGTGGGTCAAGATTTTATGCAGGGCATTCATGGTAGGGATGACTGCTTTTCTCAGTTTGATAATGTCTGGAGCCTTGGCTGGAATGACTCAAATGGCTAGACGTTGGTTGGGCATCTCTTCCTCTCCACTTGGCAGTCGGGCTTCCTTGCAACATGTTGTTCTCAAGGTAGTCAAATTTCTCACTTTAGAACAACTCATGTCATTAAGAGCTAATATTTTAGGGTAGTTACTGGAAACACCAGTTTTTTCAGACCTGGGCATAGTAAAATCTGCTGAGTTCTATTGGAAAATACTCACTGATCCCTCCAGACTCTAGGAGAGTGAACAGCCAATAGAAGGAATGTTAAAGCTTTTATGGGCGTCTGTATTTTGCCACACCATATACATGTAATGTCTCAATTAAAAAGTGTTTTTAAAGTTAACATCAGTCACATTACTCTCACAACTTTTTTTCTCTATTGGAGGATATTGTAAAATTTGAATCTAGTTCTGAAAAACACAAACAACAAAAGAAACCCTCTATTTGAAATCAGTGGCCATCGGGTTGTACATCTCTCCATTCCTTTTAGAGGTTGAAAAATGTGTGACTTTTTCTCATTTTATTTGAAGTTTATGGGCTTTGAGTTTTATTTTGTCCAGGCTTGGGTGAACTTAGACTTTTATTTAATCATTTAAAGCCTAGAGTTACCTGTCAGACTGAAGTCAGATAAGGCTTCTGATTCAACCGGAATCCTTAGCTCCTCTAGATTTATGGATAATGAATTTGACCCCTTATAGCCAAAGTATGATTCTTTTTTTTAAAAAAAGAAACCCTATATTTCTTATTAATCATTGATCAAAAATAGGTTGCCCAACAGTCCCATTGGTAAAAATCGTTGTTAAGAGACAAGAGCAGTCCAGCAGCATTAATGCAGTGGGGTTTTGACTGAGATAGACTGAAAATGTTTATTCAGGCTAAATAAAATGCATAGAAAGCAGAGCCTTTTAAACCATCTGGCTTCATTCGAATGTGCCATTGAGGTAGACAGCATGGGAAGGCATTGTGTGTACACAGAAAGCGACAATATTAAACATACCAAAAGGTTTCGATGTCAGTGCAGACATAGCCATGGCACTTGCACTGGGCATATTTTGGGTCAAGGACAGTGTTTCAGCTAGATCTTTAAATAACACTGTACATCTCATTTGAAGAAGTGTTTGGGGCCATCGCTCAGTCTTGTGCCAGTAACTTCAAAATCCATTTTATAGAATCGAGATTAGAATGATCTAACCGCCTCCTCTCAGATTTTCTTTTTAATTAATTGCAAAAGGCTCTCCTTTTGCCCCCCCCCTCCCCGAGACCCAGGCAGGATTTATGCCGTAATTCCAGATCACCATAATTTCAGGACTCTGCTTTAATTTGTCACTTAAAGAGCTTTGCAATATATAAAGCCGTCAGCCCAGCTCCACAGCAGTATCACTTTGTCAAAAGAGAGTTGTTTGCATTTTATGTGACAACCTATTTGTATAAAGTGCCAGGGTTTGAACTAAATATACCGCATGAAGTCTAAGTTGTAGATGATGCAATCTTGTTTGTAGCGCCTGTCATACATTGCTCACACTCCTTCCCACTAGTTTTCTAACTCAGCCTCTCTGATCTAATATGACTGTTTCTAGGAGATCCCTTTAATTCAGACACTAGAAATGTTGTTGCTCGAGCCACTTCAGAAGGCACATAAATTCAAGGGAGTTTGATTTTCACACATTAGTTTCTTCTCACTTATTCCTAACTCCTGAATATTCTAGACTGTGTGTAAAGATCGATGTCAAGGATGGTGCTAATGTGTATACCTGTATACGTATTTACTTAATGCAGTGTCTAAAGCATGAGTATGTAATCTGTGAGAATGTCATCTGTGAGTCAGCGAGTCGAATGGAAGCATGGCTGCAGCGGTTGGCTGGACTCTACTCTGTATCCTTCCACTCTCCTGCAATATGACCTTGGGCAAAACAAGATGCCTGAATCTGATCATCTGTAATTTGTCCACACCTGCAGGATTATTGATGTATTGGGTGTGGTGTGTGGCATATTGTGAAAACCAGGAGATCCTAATGTTCTTCAGGCTATCACAATTAGCACATTGTCTCTGCTATGATTTGAGCTAATTTCTCCATGGAAAGTTTTGTTTATTTGTTTATTTTTTAATAATTTAAACATTCCCAAAATTTATTGTTCATATTCAAATTCTTAGCAAATGAAAAGATATATATGTATATATGTAAGTATGTATGTATGGTACCTACTTAATATGGACAGCCTTCACAGTGAACCAGTCCTTAGTGGGGTATAGAGTTTCATCACGTTTCTCAAAGGTCCACAGGCTGCCACCCAGGGCTTACATGTCACCCACAAGCCTGTTCAAAATGTGGAATCTCAGATCCCATCCTAGACTTACTGAATCAGAAAATGCATTTCAATCTTTATCTTCATTCAAAAGTTTAAGAAGCACTTTTTCTAGTACAATGAGTACTGGTTTTTCATTTGGGAGACCTCATTCTCATGGAATTTTTAAAAGGTTTTTCACCATAACCGTCAGTAAGAAATGCATTTTATATCATTTCCCAGTAAAGGGGAACATACACACTGATAAACACATGTAATTAAAAAAAAGTTTCACCAAACAGTATTTACCTATGCTCTATGCTACATACTCAGATATTTTTAAATTATATTTTGATTTAAAACAATGCCAGCCATAGACCTTTAAATTGATTTGATAACAGTTTATAAAGAACTGTTGTGTTATGTGACCTTGGGCAATTCAATTTTTCCTCCCTAGGCCTTAATTTTCTCAACTGTAAAAACATGTGGGTTGGACCAATTGATTTCAAATTTCTCTCAGCTTGAATACTCTGAGATGCTCTTTGAAATGTGAAAATCCACCCCGACCACATTTAAGAAAGGTCATGTTTATTGGTTATTGTATAGTTTGTTTTATTGACAGGGCCTGAAACAGCACACACAAACACAGAGGCTCATGGACCCCAGTTCTGGCGTCAGAAGAGCTCTCAGCCCAGAGTGGTAGATCACAGGGCAGCAAACACTTCTGTGTGGTCCTAAGTACCAGCCTTTAAGACAAACCAAACACACTGTAAGCTTTTTAATAGTTTAACATAGTTTGTGCATTAGACAAACTATAGCACCAGTGTTACCTTTACTGAAGTTGGTTACTCTACTATGGTGATAAGAGGAAATATCCTTATTTTTAAGAAATATACACTGAATGCAACTTATTTTCAAAATAATAGCAGGAAATGGTGTATATATAGGGGAGAGAATGCAAATGATAAGTAGATGGGGAAAATTTAACAATGGATGAATCTGAGGTGTACACAGGAACTATGAGTACTTTGTACAATTCTGCATGTTGGAACTTGCAGATGAATTTGAAATTACTTCCAAATTAAAAGTTAAATAATTAACCTTGTTCTCTTTTTCTCCTCTGATCAGCCCTGTGTGCTTCCAGGATGTCTGGAGTGCTTGCCCCCGGGTGTTGTGCCCATTGAAGGCCAAGTTAGGTTGACCTGGATGCTCCAATATTTTCTAGGTTTCTCAGAGCTGTTACCTCCCTCCGGAGCTGACAGGAGAGGCCTAGGGTGTCCACCTCCTGCCCCTGCCCTTGACCCTCAGCTCTTTGGTTTGTTCTGTCAGTAATTACCCCTGGCCCACTGCCTGAGCATATTTTTGATTGGCTGGCACCTTTGCTTCATTTCTTCTTTGTGATACAGATCTTAGATACAGATCATTGGCTGGCCTTGACCTCAACCCAGTTCTTGTCCTGTTTCTTGCTCCAGTTAACTAAAGCTTCATACCTTAAGTACCTACCACTCTCTCTGAGAGAGAATCTACTTTCTTTTGATCTTGAAGAATGCTCCGGTATCTTCTTTTGAAAACAACTAGAAGAGGGACTCAGCTATCAATAGATCTTTGGACATACCAGGGAGTCCAGAGCCCTTAAATGATAGGTTTCAGGCTTTACTGAAACCGGCAATTCACAAAATACCTTTGAAAAAATTTTAAAAGCACTGATCTCTCTTTCCTGTAATGTGGGAATGTTGGAGGAGAAATTAGAAGTGATTCTTGCTCACTTGTCAGCTCTGCCAAATGTCCACATGACTAGATTCCAAAGCAGTGGCTCTCCCTAATCACTTATTAACCTTTGAACACATGCCTTTGTCTTCAAGTATTGCAGTTTAATGATGCATCATTCTCGGTAAAGAATGTGTGGTAGGAATCGGGGAACCTGAAGGCTCTGTGGCTGTAAAGATGACCTGAGCTGATGGAAGATGTCAGACAGCAGTGAAGATGTCTCGTAGCATCTGTAGTAAGGGCTCTCCAATGGCTTTTTAATGAACAAAACAACAAAAAGAAGAGCAGGAAAGACCAGCCACTGGAGCACAGGATATCAGATGCATTAGTGAAAAATCAAATCTCAGGGTCTGAGAGGTATGTGGGGAAGGCTCAATGTTTGGGCCATTTTTACAAAATGTTCACTTTAGACTTTAGAAATTATATCCAAGAAAGGAAAGTTATAGAAATGTTCTAGTAGAAATGCAAAAAGCCCTCTGTCATACCACCTGACTACTCACCTGCCATGCACTTTGAATTTTATTCGTTCTGTCATTATCATGACTATCTTAATTATTCTACATTTATTTTTAGTATTCAAAGTGTCTTTTAAAAAATAAAGCATACTTTGTGGGCCATTGACTTTTTTATTTTTTAACTACAGCAGGAGCTGCAAATGTGGGAATGGGCTTCTCTCTTGTCTTCCCAGAGGCTCTGCCCGTCCCTATTCATCCCTGTAGTAACTCTGTTTACAGTGCAGCTCACTCACCGGTGAGGTGACCTCTTTCTCTTCCCGGAGGCTCTGCCCGTCCCCACTCATCCCTGTAGTAACTCTGTTTACAGTGCAGCTCACTCACCGGTGAGGTGACCTCTTTCTCTTCCCAGAGGCTCTGCCCATCCCCACTCATCCCTGTAGTAACTCTGTTTACAGTGCAGCTCACGAACCGGTGAGGTGACTTCTTTCTCTTCCCGCTGCCTTCCCCACCTGCAAGATAAATGGTTCTAAACCTTTCACTGCAAGCAAAGATGGTGTTTAGTTTATCAGTAATTAATTACTAGCATTTCCTTGACAGAAAGTAATGAAACTACAGAGCAATCACTTAAAAGGGAAGCAACTGTCAATGATCACTCTAATGAACCTTGTTTAACAGAGGTGATGGTGTGCTATCTGATGCTCAGCCTCCTGTGCGTAGAGAGTAGATGCCCTGGCTGTCCATTTTGTGCTGAATATGTGATTTGCAACCGTTCTCAAGGCCAGATTTTATAGTGTTTTAGCTGTGGGTAACAATGTGGAATTTGGAGACTTTTGTCGAAACAAGTGATTAACTCTTCCCTATTAATATTTGAATATGAGTAAACGGAAACAATTCCTAACATTAAGCATTTTAAATGGTATTGTAGTGGTGATAACAGTTATTGACATGATCATAGCAATAATATAAAGGATGACATTTACTGAATCATTAGTGAGAGGCCCTGTACTGCATATTTCATATGCATGATGTCACTTAATTCTCAAAACACTCTTAAGAAAAACAATTTGCAGAAAGGCAAGTCCATAGCTCTTGTACAAATATAAAATAAACACAGTTCAAGATATTGATCAGCTCATTAATTGATGCAAGACCTAGTAATATGTTAAAATTAGTCCAATGATGGTCATTTGATTACTTCTATCTTCCCTCCCTCCCTCCCTCCCTCCCTCCCTTCTTTCTTTCTTTCTTTCTTTCTTTCTTTCTTTCTTTCTTTCTTTCTTTCTTTCTTTCTTTCTTTCTTTCTTTCTTCTTTCTTTACTTATTTGCAATTTGGTAGATTGTTGGGCTAGATACAGAACAGCATAATGTCCTGCTGATCCATGACAGCTCACATATGCTACTATTTCCCATCAGATTGTAAAATGCCCCATAAGTGGAAAGTCAAGTTCAATAATCAGAACACTGCATTTGAAGGAATCCAGTAATCTTGTTTACCTGTTTCCAAGTTTCAGATAATTTTTTAAATGCCTGTATGATAGGTAGTGCTATATATTTCATGGTTTTCAACCTTTTTGCACTTGGAGACTGGAGAATATAGAATAATTTTGGGGACTGCTAAGGAAGAAATAAAAACCATTGTTAGTATTTTGTATTTTGTGCATTATCTTTTAATTATAATACTAACATGAAAATTTCTTATAATAACCATACAAACAGTAATATATATATATATATATATATATATATATATATATATATATATTTAAAAGACTACAACTGAAATTTCCAGAGAGCAGTATTTAATTCAGTAAAAATCCAAAGATATCTAAGATAACCTCAATAGTTTCCATCGATGATATAGGCTGGTAAGTGGCAGTCACTCTGAGCATAAGTGAATTCAACTATAATCTTCATAAAACATCAGGATGGTTAATTCTTTTGCAGACCAGCATGAAATTTCTGGCAAATTAGCACTGGTCCTTGGACTTGTGGTTGAAAAACATTGCTATAATCTATACATCATAATTGAAAAAGTTGAGGCTTTCTGAGGTTAAGTAACTTGTGCAAGATCATTAAGAGTTGGAGCTGGGCTGACTCTGGTCTGACTTCTGACACAGCTGGCCCTATGGTAAGAACAATATGGGCTCAAGAAACATATGGATTTTAGTTCACCTCCCAATGACTTTGGGTAAGGTAACTACTGTGCCTTTATTTCTTTCATCTGTGAAGTAGTGTTGCTAATAATTTTTAGCTCACAATGCTGTTGGGTGGATATAGTGAATAGTGCATAGCACATCGTACTCTCAGTACATGTTGGCAGTTGTTGTCATCATCCATTGTGATCATGACAGTTATGTGCCACCTGTGTGTGCTAAACTTGTATATGTTTTGAAAATATGTTGATAGTTGCCTGACCTGTGGTGGCGCAGTGGATAAAGCGTCAACCTGGAAATGCTGAGGTCGCTGGTTCAAAACCCTGGGCTTGCCTGGTCAAGGCACATATGGGAGTTGATGCTTCCAGCTCCTCCCCCCTGTCTCTCTCTCCTCTCTAAAATGAATAAATAAAATAAAATTAAAATTAAAATAAAAAAAAAAGGCAGGTCCCCACCTCCTCTACTTAGGTTGGCTCAAGAGTCTGGCCGTATCCAGCATATGCGCTCCAGGAATCACCATGGCAGGGAATACTGTCACATTTTTTGTCCAAGACTATGACCAGCTTCAGCTAACCCCAGAAATAGATCAGTAGCGTATTGTACATGAGAAATTACCTCTTACCCCTGGGAACAAAACAGCAGTGCAATGTGGCTCATAAAAATATTTGCTCCTAATATTTTATAACCTGCAAGACTTTAGATATGTGTGAATCCATGATACTTGTAGCAGATATCACTATAAAATTACCCTCAAAGTAAATATTGATGTCATAAAACACATGGTACAGTAGATTTTCCTCAATGGCAAAAATCCATGGCATTCAATCGCTCCTGGACCTTACATACTCCTATATCAGTAAAAATGGGTTAGAAGTGTGTAGGCCTTCTTGTATATATTATCTCACGGTCTTGCTTTAAGCAGATGAGATCTTGAATTTTGTCTTTTGGAAGTAGGGAGTACCAAAAAACAGAGATCAAAGGCCACATGACAAAGCGGCGTGTGGCCAGTGAATTTACTGATTTTATTTCACAAGTGATTTCTCTGTAGACATTGTTAAAACGTTCTGAGTGGATATTTTACTGGCTCCTTATCTCTGGGACAAGAGCTTTATTGAAGTCAGCATGTCTCCATGTGATTACGCAAGTATTTTAATAATTTCTATTTATGCTCTCGTCTTGGTGGTGTGAGGAAGAGAGAAATTTTCATATCAAAAGGGAAGTATGATTTCTTTATTTAGAATTCTTTAAGAACAAATAAAATTCACTAGTTTTGCCTTCCCACGATTCATGTGTCAGATTTTTGCCTAATCAAAAACAGAGATCTGGCATGTAGGTCCTGTGATTGTGGTTGGGATGAAGGACAACACTCTCCTGGTCAGTACCCCATGATTTTCTTACTATTATTGATAACACAGGCAATATGTCTATACTCTTTGGCAGCTGACAAACACCAAGTATATTTTTTAACATGCCAAGTGTGTTTAGTATTCCATTTACATATTTCCTTAAATTCATAAAATCATGTAACATTTGTTTTATATTTGGAATTATTGTCTTATAAACTTTCTTACCATACTGTGAACGGTACCAAGAAACTCAATTAAATTTCACACCAACATTGTTATGAGGATTTGTTATAAAGGTCTCCTATCAAAGGGTGAACAGTTGTTCATAGTGGAAAAAAGTGGACGGAATGAAAAACCTCCCTGGAGCCCTCTCGGTCTGGACACAAGTAAGAGGTATGCAAACAATAGCACCTCATGTCAGGATCCCCCCAAATCTGTTTTTACCATTTCTATTGTTCATGAAAAGGCTGCTTAACTGGGTTAAGTGTTTTAGCTCACATTCTACTCCACGTGGCTTTGGCACTCTGAAAGCAAATATATTTTCTATTTTGCTCTTAGTTTTCTCAAGCAAAATGGGACTTAAGTCATCAGTAAAATATTTCAGACTTTATTGACTTAGAGGAGACATTCTTTTCTAATTTTAACTTCTTTGGAAGTTCAGTGCTGTAAATATTCTTCACTACAGTTCCCAAGTGCTGTGTGCTCTAGTTCTAATCAACAGTCAGACCAAGTCAAGAAGAGAATCAGGGGTGACGGAGCTCTTCTCCCCACTCGTGTCTCCTCTGCTCCATCACAGTGGTATGTCCTCAGCAGGGACATCTGAAACCCTCTCATGACAACATACAACATTACTGCATAAGGGTTCCTTCAGAAAGTGGGAGAATTAGGTTTTGGTTATATAGTCATTAACTGATTGAATTTGCTTTTTCTCAAATATAACTTTTAACATTAGCCTTTGTGACTTTTATGAACATTCTGAATTAAGGTACAATGTAAGCAATGCAGTCTCATTAACTTTAATAAAGTACAATAAAAATTTTAAATTTAAAAATTGTCTTCCTAAAACAGTGTGTTACTGCCAAAGCATTAAATAGCACATCAGAGTTTAAAAGTATTAAAAATTACTAAGTATCCATTTAGAATGGTTTATTTTATGATTGCAGACACCTCCAAAACAAATTGACAGTCAATTGCAATGTATTTTGAGATGTAAAAGCACCATTAATTACTGTTAATGGTACTTCTCTAATGTGTGTAAATACATCATCTGCACCCAAGCTCTTGGCAGTTTTTTCTTCTTTCTAAACAGTTTAAAGATCTTAATTTATTAATATTCACTACAAGCAGAAAGATAAACACATTGTTTTGAAGTTCTTGATGAATGGCAGTTGGACACATGCTGCTTGGGCTGAGAGTATTAGTTCTTTGGCAATAACTCATGGTCTTACTTCAAATAAAACCTGGAAGAGAGACCAAGAGTTTAAAATGATGTCATTAAGAGTCTCTGAATGCACTTCATTCCAAGCTTTCTTAGATTTGAAAATTTCATTAGTTCTACCAGATACCTATTTCATTATTTGTTTCCAGTAGATTTTAAACTCACCGCGTGCTCCTGCCATAGTAAGCACGACTTCTGACTCACTTCATGACTAGCATTGACAATGACTGGGAAGACATTGTGAGAACAGTGCTTCCTACTTATCATGCCCTTTAATCTCTGCCTGAGCTAAAATATTCATGTTCTTGTTTTAGCAGGCTTCTCATTGTAAACTAATAATAGTAATAATGAAGAATATTCTGTTTTTTCTTGCAAATCCTACCCTCAAAATTTGAACAAAGTGAATGCCTTAGGATTTCCACCAATTTAGATATAAAATGTGACAACTGGCAGATTGAAATATCAACATCTCTATCCTGCTCAAATGCCATAGGCTGTGTGGTAGGAAGGAAAAAGCAGGGTTTTTTTTTTCTTGCTTTGTACTAAATTGTTATTTTTTGCATTTTGTTTTTATAGTAGACTAGATTCAGAGGTTTTTCCTCTTTGTAACTCCTTAAATTTCAGTTGACAGAGATATGTATAATCAGCTTAGCCTGGTTACTTAATAAAGTTAAAATATTGAATGTTGATAAAAATTTCAGATCTGGCTTCTAAATTAGACTTACCACATTCCACAAATAAGAATATAGAGGCCCAGTTAAATTTGAATTTCAGATAAACAGTGACAATTTCTTTCTCTTTCTTTCTTTCCTTCCCTCCCTCCCTCCCTCTCTCCCTCCTTCCCTCCCTTCCTTCCTTCTTTCTTTCCTTCCTCTCTCCCTCCCTTCCTTCCTTCCTTTCTTTTTTTTTAATTTTTTTTAGTGAGAGGAGGGTGGGCGGAGAGACACCGCATGCGCCCCAACTGGGAACCCCCCAGCAAGCCCACTAGGGGAGATGCCCTGCCCATCTGGGGTCCTCACTCTGTTGCAACCAGAGCCATCTTTTAGCACCTGAGGCAGAGGCCATGGAGCCATCCTCAGCACCTGGGGCCAATTCACTCTAATCAAGCCTTGGCTGCAGGAGGGGAGGTAAAGAGAAAGAGAGAGAAAGAGAGAAGCAAGAGAGGGAGGAGTGGAGAAGCAGATGGGTACCTCTCCTGTGTGCCCTGACCAGGAATTGAACTTGGAACATCCACACACTGGGCCAGCGCTCTACCACTGAGCCAACTGTCCTGGGCTTTCTTTTCTTTTCTCTCTCTTTCTTTTATTTTCTTTCTTTCTTTCTTTCTTTCTTTCTTTCTTTCTTTCTTTCTTTCTTTCTTTCTTTCTTTCTTTCTTTCTTTCTTTATTTCTTTCTTTCTTTCTTTCAAGTGACAGGAGGGGAGATAGTGAAGCAGACTCCTACATGTGCGCGGACCAGAATCCACCAGGCAACCCCATCTGGGGCCAGTGTTCAAGTACCAAGCTATTTTTAGCTCCTGAAGCTGATGTGCTCCCATGGAGCCATCCTCAGCCCCCAGGGCCATGCTCAAACCAATGGAGCCACTGACTGTAGGAGGAAGAGAGAGAGAAAGGAGAGAGGGAAGGAGTGGGAGAAGCAGATGTTTGCTTCTCCTGTGTGCCCTGACAGGGAACCAAACCCAGGATATTTATATGCCAGGCTGACTTTCTATCTACTGGCCAGGTCCGATATTTTTCTATTAGTGTAAGTCTGTCCCATGTCATAGGAGGCACATACTTATACTATATATTTTTTGTTGTTTATCTGGGATTTGACATCCTCTCCTGTTTTATCTGGAACCTCTATTCTACTTTACAATGATAAAAGATTTCTGCTTTTTGTAAGCATGTAAACCCACACACTAGTTTTCTCATTGGAAAACGGCAGTAAGAATAGCACACATTGATACTTGTCAAGCTCATGAAACCATTCCTAGCAAGCACTGCAGAAGCATAAAACTTTTATTCCTAACGTGCTGGTCATTTGTTCCAATGTTACAGACATCTTGTCTGCTGGAATCCTGCTGACACAGATCAGTTAAAGAGGAGGGGGATGTTCCTGATGTACGTGGCATCAGCTGTAGTTCGTCTGCGAAAATAGAGGCTGGCCTGAGTGACCCCTGGACTGAAGTACTTAAAAGTTTAATGTGCTCGAGTGTTCACTGCTAAAAGGCACAATAATGGCAACTTTTGCTTTTCATAGGGATACTTGTTATATTTATAATTATGATATGTTAAGTCTGCTCTGAACATACTGTGCTTAAATGCAGCATAAAGGAGGTAGGGAAGAGCCAACGTGCTAATTACAGTTGTTAGTAATCGAAAGGAAGGTAAGCAATGTGAGTGCATAAGAATTTCCATTACACCAAATGGAAATTCACCATGGTGGTGGAGGGTACTTTGGGACTGTACTGTATATATTTTTTAAATTTTTATTTATTCTTTTTAGAGAGGAGAGAGAGTGGGGTGGGGGGGGGAGAGAGAGAGAGATAGAGGGGGAGGGAGAAAGGGGGGAGGAACAGGAAGCATCAACTCCCATATGTGCCTTGACCAGACAAGTGCAGGGTTTTGAACCAGTGACCTCAGCGTTCCAGGTCGATGCTTTATCCACTGCGCCACCACAGGTCAGGCTGGTGGTGGGTATTTTGAATGTAAGATCAACCAATGTCCCTAATTATTCATTCGTGGTCCACTATGAAATGCCAAGTACTGGACACTCTTGTGTCTTGTCCCTACTTTAGATGTCCATGTAGAAGTCAGAGTAGGCTGGGTTACAATGCAGTAATGAACAATACCAAAACCTCTGTGGCTTAATCAACTGGGATTGGTTTCCTGTCCTTGCAAGGCCCATGGTGGTTCCAGGTGACTCTCCAGTGGGTGAGGTGCTCGGCACTTTAGTCCGTTGCTGTCTTGTGGCACCTTTATCTTGAGGGTTCAATGTTTACCACAATTGGGGAAGAGAGGCCTTGACATGTGTGTGCCTGGGTGTTATGTGGCACACATGACCGTGATCACAACCTGTGGACCCGAACTGTTCGTGTGGCCCTGTCCACAGCAAAGGGGGCTCCATGTCCACACATTCTGGGAAAGGACCAGAATAGTTAGCACTGGTTTGCCACACTGGCAAACATTGCTGATTAGTTGTGCCTGTTATCTTGCAGAAGCCCAGGATCAGCTACACTCTGCTGTAGGCAGTACTGGCATTCGAGCCTGGCAAGAGAGCTGAAGTACATTAGCCATCCCCGTCTTCAGGGCTCTTGCCAAGCAGCGAACACTCCGGCTAGGGCTGGAAATTGGACATCATGCAGAGTGATTAGTGTTTTGGAATAAGTGGAGATAGGTTCTTCTGATAGTCCCTATCACAGGCTTCTGAGGGATCTGGATTTCATCACTCCAGACTCTGGTCTGGGAGAAAGGGATTTTCAGGTGTGCTAGTTATCAGTCTTGATGATAGTATTTTTAAAATGTATCTCCAGTTTGCCTGAAATTTAAGTCCTCCTTAGCTTTATTCCCATGCAATAAAAACATTAATAGGTGGGGTTTTTGTTTTTTGTTTTTTTTACTTTAAATAAAAATAACGAAAGCTTGGCTGATTAGCTTGGTTGGTTATAGCATTGTCCCGAATTGTAGAGATTGCTGGTTCAACCCTGGTCAGGGCACATACAGGAACAGATCAGTGTTTCTCTCTATCTTGCTTAAGTCAAGAAATAATAATAAAAAATTTAAAAACTATGAAGAAGGGAGAAACTTATTAACAAAACTTGCAGTAAAACTTGAAAATTGTTTTTTGATTGTGGGACAAAACAGCTGGCACCAAAGCCTTTTTTTTTTCAGCTCAAGGCAATCTTGTCCGTGATGCCTTAAACTGCTACTTGATGAGAAATTCAGGTCAGCGCCCATTTGAGCTTGGCTATTTCAGTTCCGTTTTCACTATGATGGAATTCTCTGGCGGTTGACCCTTTCTCCCATTTAACTTTGATGAACCAGCATAGCCTCAGAATTTCCTGAAGTCGGGGATATAAGTTAGAAATCAGATACCATTCTTGGGAGATTGGAGAATAGAGAAGGGAACCTTTGGAAAAAGGGAATTATATTTCAAAATTCTTCTGTGTGATTGCTCATACTTGTTCTAATCAACAAAACTTGTTGTTGTTTTGGGGTTTTTTGAATAGCGGTGTAGTTCAAGGCACAATGCTAGACACTGTGATGAATATTAAATTACCTAAGAACTGAGGTATTGGAGAAAGAGACATGTATGGTAAAATATATAAGCAAGTACTTAGCTGTGTTTTTTCAGGATAATAAGTCAAAGTTTCCAAGGCAGTAGAAGTTACTCAGGGTTGGAGTAGACCTGCTGTAGGAGGTAAAAAATAGTGAATATTCTGTTGATTAAATATGCTGGGTGGAGAGAAAGGCTAAAGAGCAACCCACACTGAAGCCATAGACATTTAATGAGAAGCCTCTTTTAATAAATAATAACTGAACTTTTAGTTATTTAAAAAGTAAAAAAAGGTAATGACTAGTGTCTTCATAAAGTAAAACACAAAAACAGTATCATTTAATTCCCACAGCATATTGATTAAAAGTGGCCTGCAGTTTATTCCTAATTGGAAACTTCTGATATTTCATTTATATTGCAATGAAAAGAGATGCAAAAATTATCACTCTGATATTGAATCATAACCTCTTTAAACACATTTAGTCAATGTAGATATTTAATTATCTACTGAGAGCAGGCATTGTTTTCTAAGATTATTTTAATTGACAAGCTTATATGTAGCATTTATTTATGTTTTTAAAACAACAGTGGTACTATTTGAATGCACGTCTGTTGTTAATTCAGGCACTACAGAAAAACGAGGAGTAAATCTGTATCTGCTTTCATCTTCCCACCCCTCCTCAACCCTTCAAGAGGCAATAACTGTTCAAAGTTAGGTATGAATTCTTCATACCTCTCCTAAGTGTTTATTTTGCTTAAGCCTGATTATTAAAGACCATCAGGAACATACTTAAGTTTCAAGGTAAGTTTCTTGGCCTGCTACAGCAAGGGTGGACATGCACCAGGAGAAACTGAGTGTGTCTGAAAAGGGAGAATTAGTGAAGAAGGAGCTGGAAGGTTTGGGGGGCTAGAATTAATCATGGGATGCTTTTAATCACTATTGGTCAGAATATGGCAACTAGACAGCTTCTAGAACATTCAGAGTTTATAAGTCTGTGAGGCAAAGTCATGGCTTTGAATAAGCTAGTGATGCAAGAGTGTAAGCTTATTCTGTAGGCATGGCTTGGATAGGTATGGCTTGGATAGGTATGGCTTCCCCTGTTTGTGCATCAGAGTCCAGGTCTGTGAGTTATGATTGACAAGTCCACTCACTCTCAGGTAGTATGTATGGGAGACCCCCCTGGCAAAGTACAGTAGCTCTTCTGTATATCCCCAGTTTTCTTCTTGTCCTTACGAAGCAATGCTAATGCCGTACGTCACAGTTAATTTCCCATTTTAAAAAACAGGCATTAGTTTTATTTTGTTGTCCATGATAATGCTTATTGATTAGATTTTTATTTGGAATAAATTATTTAAGGGAAAATTATTTCAGTGTTTTAATTGAATGAACAAATGAAATTCTTGAGAGAGGGGAAGCCTGAATGGGACCCAGGGGTCTCAGGAACCTCAGAGACTCTGGAGTGGATTTGGAGATCTGATTTGGGTACCATACAAAGCGATTCTGGCTTGTTTAGAAAAGAACTGGGAACCAGGGAAACAAGTACAATGGCTGGTGTGATCAAGGTGGGAGGGAACCCGGGCTGATTCGAGGGCTGAGATAGCCTAGCCCGAAGATTTGAAATCTATCCAGAACAACAACGGAACCCTGGAATTCTTAGATTGGCGGGGAATAAGAGAGTCAGGGGTATCCCAAATGTCTCGCATGTTTCTGACTGGTCGCTAGTCCTAGTGGATCAATAGTGGCTGAAAAAATGCTGAAAAATGAAAAACACTGGAGAGGACAGGGCTGTGCTGGAGCAGGGTGAGCACTGAGGACAGGGCTGTGCTGGAGCAGGGTGAGCGGTGAGGACAGGGCTGTGCTGGAGCAGGGTGAGCACTGAGGACAGGGCTGTGCTGGAGCAGGGTGAGCACTGAGCACCGGGCGGTGCTGGAGCAGGGTGAGCACTGAGCACCGGGCGGTGCTGGAGCAGGGTGAGCACTGAGGACAGGGCTGTGCTGGAGCAGGGTGAGCACTGAGGACCGGGCTGTGCTGGAGCAGGGTGAGCGGTGAGGACAGGGCGGTGCCGGAGCAGGGTGAGCACTGAGGACCGGGCTGTGCCGGAGCAGGGTGAGCACTGAGGACAGGGCTGTGCCGGAGCAGGGTGAGCACTGAGGACCGGGCTGTGCCGGAGCAGGGTGAGCACTGAGGACAGGGCGGTGCCGGAGCAGGGTGAGCACTGAGGACAGGGCTGTGCCGGAGCAGGGTGAGCACTGAGGACAGGGCTGTGCCGGAGCAGGGTGAGCACTGAGGACAGGGCTGTGCCGGAGCAGGGTGAGCACTGAGGACAGGGCTGTGCCGGAGCAGGGTGAGCACTGAGGACAGGGCTGTGCCGGAGCAGGGTGAGCACTGAGGACCGGGCTGTGCTGGAGCAGGGTGAGCACTGAGCACCGGGCGGTGCTGGAGCAGGGTGAGCACTGAGCACCGGGCGGTGCCGGAGCAGGGTGAGCACTGAGGACAGGGCTGTGCCGGAGCAGGGTGAGCGGTGAGGACAGGGCTGTGCCGGAGCAGGGTGAGCACTGAGGACAGGGCTGTGCTGGAGCAGGGTGAGCACTGAGGACAGGGCTGTGCCGGAGCAGGGTGAGCACTGAGGACAGGGCTGTGCCGGAGCAGGGTGAGCACTGAGGACAGGGCTGTGCTGGAGCAGGGTGAGCACTGAGGACAGGGCTGTGCTGGAGCAGGGTGAGCACTGAGGACAGGGCTGTGCTGGAGCAGGGTGAGCACTGAGGACAGGGCTGTGCTGGAGCAGGGTGAGCACTGAGGACAGGGCTGTGCCGGAGCAGGGTGAGCACTGAGGACAGGGCTGTGCCGGAGCAGGGTGAGCGGTGAGGACAGGGCTGTGCCGGAGCAGGGTGAGCACTGAGGACAGGGCTGTGCCGGAGCAGGGTGAGCACTGAGGACAGGGCTGTGCCGGAGCAGGGTGAGCACTGAGGACAGGGCTGTGCCGGAGCAGGGTGAGCGGTGAGGACAGGGCTGTGCTGGAGCAGGGTGAGCACTGAGGACCGGGCGGTGCTGGAGCAGGGTGAGCACTGAGGACCGGGCGGTGCTGGAGCAGGGTGAGCACTGAGGACCGGGCGGTGCCGGAGCAGGGTGAGCACTGAGGACAGGGCTGTGCCGGAGCAGGGTGAGCACTGAGGACAGGGCTGTGCCGGAGCAGGGTGAGCACTGAGGACAGGGCTGTGCCGGAGCAGGGTGAGCACTGAGGACAGGGCTGTGCCGGAGCAGGGTGAGCACTGAGGACAGGGCTGTGCTGGAGCAGGGTGAGCACTGAGGACAGGGCTGTGCTGGAGCAGGGTGAGCACTGAGGACAGGGCTGTGCTGGAGCAGGGTGAGCACTGAGGACAGGGCTGTGCTGGAGCAGGGTGAGCACTGAGGACAGGGCTGTGCTGGAGCAGGGTGAGCACTGAGGACAGGGCTGTGCCGGAGCAGGGTGAGCGGTGAGGACAGGGCTGTGCTGGAGCAGGGTGAGCACTGAGGACAGGGCTGTGCTGGAGCAGGGTGAGCACTGAGGACAGGGCTGTGCCGGAGCAGGGTGAGCACTGAGGACAGGGCTGTGCCGGAGCAGGGTGAGCGGTGAGGACAGGGCTGTGCTGGAGCAGGGTGAGCACTGAGGACCGGGCGGTGCTGGAGCAGGGTGAGCACTGAGGACCGGGCGGTGCTGGAGCAGGGTGAGCACTGAGGACCGGGCGGTGCCGGAGCAGGGTGAGCACTGAGGACAGGGCTGTGCCGGAGCAGGGTGAGCGGTGAGGACAGGGCTGTGCCGGAGCAGGGTGAGCACTGAGGACAGGGCGGTGCCGGAGCAGGGTGAGCACTGAGGACAGGGCTGTGCCGGAGCAGGGTGAGCACTGAGGACAGGGCTGTGCCGGAGCAGGGTGAGCACTGAGGACAGGGCGGTGCCGGAGCAGGGTGAGCACTGAGGACAGGGCTGTGCCGGAGCAGGGTGAGCACTGAGGACAGGGCTGTGCCGGAGCAGGGTGAGCACTGAGGACAGGGCTGTGCCGGAGCAGGGTGAGCACTGAGGACAGGGCGGTGCCGGAGCAGGGTGAGCACTGAGGACAGGGCTGTGCCGGAGCAGGGTGAGCGGTGAGGACAGGGCTGTGCTGGAGCAGGGTGAGCACTGAGGACAGGGCTGTGCTGGAGCAGGGTGAGCACTGAGCACCGGGCGGTGCTGGAGCAGGGTGAGCACTGAGGACAGGGCTGTGCTGGAGCAGGGTGAGCGGTGAGGACCGGGCTGTGCCGGAGCAGGGTGAGCACTGAGGACAGGGCGGTGCCGGAGCAGGGTGAGCACTGAGGACAGGGCTGTGCTGGAGCAGGGTGAGCACTGAGGACAGGGCTGTGCCGGAGCAGGGTGAGCACTGAGGACCGGGCTGTGCTGGAGCAGGGTGAGCGGTGAGGACCGGGCTGTGCTGGAGCAGGGTGAGCGGTGAGGCAGGTGTTCATCATCAGAATGAAGTGTGCTTTTTACTTCTATCCTGACTGTATATTGATAAATTATCATCCAATACCTATATCATCTGGCAGCAACTGTGGAAGGGCATTTAGGCCAGTATCGTCTCCATCTTACAGCAGAAAATGAGATTGACTCAATGTTTAAGTGACACAGAGTGCCACAGGACTGTTAAGTGACAATCCTTCTATTAAAATTTTAGTCTTTTGACAGTAAATCTCCCCACTTTCTGTTTCTTTCTTTGCCTCTTCTCTGGGGAATCTAATATCCTCATGTGATCACTCAGTCATCTCCTCTGTCTCGATTTCTCTTACCTGACAGGGCTGCTGAGGGAAAAGTGAAGAGAAGCACGTTTATTTTAAAACACAGCTAAAGGGCCTTTTACTCCTGAGAAGATGGGGCAGCTTCTACTTGTTTTTCTTACTCTTGTTACGTACAACTAAGAACTGTTGGTATTCAATACAACATAAATATAAAAAGATATTGAAAGGTGGTGAGAAGTCAGGCAGATACAGTAGTGAGTTCCCTAGCTTTTATTCATGCCTCTCATATTCCAGGTCTGGAGCAAGAGAAGCCAGCAACCCTCAACGCCAGAGACCCAGAAGACAAAGGGTAGAACAAAAGCTTGCTTTCTCTGCCCTAGTTCTTTGACAGAAGTAGTCCAGCAATGCAGAAAACTTAGACTCTATCTGCTCTTTTCCAGCCAAATACCACACACAAACCAAACAAAGAACTGGGGTCCCACCTTGCTTACAGCAGTGAAGGTCAAGTGGGTAGCCTAGACTTGTGCCTTCCCTGGCCTGAAATAAACCCCCCAGACCTCTTCTCCAGGTAAGTGTTAAAGAGGGCCAAGTAGGCACTGGAAATTTGCATAGCCATTGGGTGGTAATGATTCCAGTCCACTGGGGAGCCTGGGTTTCCAGCCACCAGCCACAAAGAAGTGCTCCTGCTCCCAGGGTGGCGGTCCCAGAGGAGGCCCAGCGGAGTCAGAACACACGCCATCACCCGGCAGCAGCGAGGCCACCTTCTACCGGTCTGGCAGAAGTGGCACCATGTGTTTTAAGTGCTTCAAGGAAAGATCAGCTCCGAGTTATCTATCTAGTGAGAAGCTTCTGCAGGAATGCACGGGCCAGCAAGGCATTCTCAGATGAAGGAAAGTTACTGGTTTATTCATTCATTTGATGAAGCTTCTCTTCCCTGATACCAAAGCAATAGAAAAATAACTGCAGGCCAGGATCCCACATAAATACAGATGCAAACATCTTTAATAAAATTTTAGCAAGTAGAATTTAACAGTATATAAAAAGACCTTATAACCAATGACCAAGTGAGGTTTATTTGAGAATGAAATGATGTCAGTACTATATTAACTACTTAGGAAGAACAATCACGTGGCCATATCAATTTCTGTAGAAAAAGTTTGTGAATAATTCATTCTCTATCAGAATAAAAAATCCTGAGAAAACGAGAAACAGAGGGGAATTTTTTTACTTGATAAAGGACATCTACAAAGTAACCCTTAGGTAGCATCATCCTCAATGATAGACTGAACGCTTTCTCCTTAAGATTGGGAGTAAGACAAAAACAGCCATTCTCACTACTGCACAGAATTTAAGAGAAGAAATAAAAGGAATAGAGATTGAAAAGGAAAAATTAAATTGTCCCCATTTGCAAATAACTTAAATATCTATATAAAAAGCCTAAAGAGGCCTGACCTGTGGTGGTGCAGTGGATAAAGCGTCGACCTGGAAATGCTGAGGTCGCCGGTTCAAAACCCTGGGCTTGCCTGGTCAAGGCACATATGGGAGTTGATGCTTCCAGCTCCTCCCCCCTCCTTTCTCTCTCCCTCTCTGTCTCTCTCTCTCCCTCTCTCTCTCCTCTCTAAAAATGAATAAATAAAATATTTTTTTAAAACCTAAAGAATCTATAAAATAATATTTTTTTCTAAAAATAATAGATTAGTTCAGCAACCTCAGGATAAAAGATTAGTATATCCAATCAATTATATTTCTTTATACTAGTAATGGATATGTGGAAACCAAACTAAGAATAAAAAAATCATGATTAAGCACTCAAAAAAGGAGAGAAAGATTTATATATAAATCTATCAAAATACATAGAGCACTTAAATGCTGCAAAGTACAAAATGCTGGTGAAAGAAATCAAACCAGATCTAGATAAATGGAGAGACACATGGTTTTCACAAGTTGAAAACTCATCATAATAAAGATGTCAATTTTCCCTAAGTTGATGTACAGGTTTAATGTAATTCCTGTCAAGAGCCCAGAAAGATTTTTTTTTTTTTGTAGATATAGACAAGATTATACTGAAAGGAACTAGAATATCTAAAACAATTTTTAAAAAGAATAATAAATTGGTAGGGATCACTCTATCTGATTTCAGGACTTATTTTATAGTTTCAGAAATTATGACTGTATCATTAACAGAGGTGTCAGACACAGATCAATGCAACAGAAATAGAAACCCAGAAATAGATCTATAAAATATGCCCAACTGGTTTTACAAATATGCAGAAGAAATTCAGTAGAGTAAGGTGAATTTGACTTTTCAACAAATGGTCCTGGAGCAAATGGATATGTGTAGGCAAAAATAAAATAAAATAAAATGGGATCTTGACCTAACTTCACCCACTCTACAAAATTTAACACTAAATGGAAGATCATGGACTTGAATGTAACATTACAAGTATTTCATTAAAAAATAGGTAAAAAAATCTTTGGGATCTATGTCTTGGCATAGAGTTCTTAAACTTGACACCAAAAAAGATGAGCCATAAAAGAAAAATTGATAAATTGGACTTGAT
Source organism: Saccopteryx leptura (assembly GCF_036850995.1). Lineage (NCBI taxonomy): Eukaryota > Metazoa > Chordata > Mammalia > Chiroptera > Emballonuridae > Saccopteryx > Saccopteryx leptura. The sequence goes on from NC_089512.1 coordinate 79,286,561, forward strand.
CAAAATTAAAATCTTTTGCTCTCTGAAACACCCTGTTTAGAGACTGGAAAAACAAGTGACAAACCAGGAGGAAAGAACTATTACCTAGAATTTATAACAAACTCTCAAAACTCAGCAGGAAAAAATAACCAATCCAATCAGAAAATGGCCAAAGATATGGACAGACATTTCATCAAATCATCACATGAAAAGATAGTCTACATCATTAGCCATAAGGAAAATGCAAATCAAAACCACATGAAAATATCTCTACACACCTATCAGATTGACTAAAATAAAAAATAATGGCAACACTAAATTCTGGCAAGAATATGCAAAAAATGGGTCACATCATTCATTTTGTTTTAATTTTTGCACAAATAGTTTATTTTTTTCTTTTTTGCCTGTAAATTGTGTCCAATTGTTCCAGCACCATTAGCTGAAAAATCTATCCTTTATGGACTTGTTTTTATGCCTTTGCTGATGAGAATGTGACATAGTAGTACAGTCACTCTAAAAAACAGTTTAGTAGTGTCTTAAAAATGAATCATAGATTACCACACAACCATGCTTTTATACTAATGGGCATTTTACCCCAGATAAATGAAAACTTTTTTTTAGGTGAGAGGAGGGAAGATAGACAGACTTCCATATGCACCACTACTGGGATCCACCCAGCAACCCCTGTCTGGAGAATTCTGCTGAGTTATCCTCTGCACCCAGGGCCTCTGTCAAACCAGTTGAGCCACTGGCCATGGGAGGGGAAGAGGAGAGAAGGAAGAGAGGGAAGGGTGGATAAGCAGATAGTCATTTCTCCCATGTGCTCTGATGGAGAATCGAACCCAGGATGTCCATATGCTGGGCTAATGGTCTATCCACTGAGCCACCTACCAGGGCCATGAAAACTTCACCTACATAAAAACCCATACATGAATGTTCATAGCAACTTTATTCATAATAGTTGCAGATTGGAAAAAAAAAGTACCTAGATGTCCTTTAACAGCTGAATGGTTAGCTGAAGCATGGTATATCACATCATAGAAATTACTCAGCATCCAAAAGGGTGAACTATTGATGCACACAAATATTTGCATGAATGTCTAGAGTTATGCTGAGTGAAAAACATCAGTGTAACATCCTTAAAATGACAAAAGTTTAGAAATGAAAAACAGATTAGTGGGAAAGGAAGGTCAGGAAAGTGAGGCAGGAGGGAAGTAGGTGTGGCTATAAAGTGGTGACAAGAGAGGTCTGTGTAATGGCAATGCTGGGGGTACAAAGGTGAACGAACAGTTTAACTGATATTATGGATTATTTTTGCAATTTTTATTTTAGACCCAGCATATAATTATAGTAGCCATTGTTTCTACATTCATATCTATTCACATTTAGAAACTAAAAATGTAGTTTAATGAAATTAGATATGTATTCTAATCCAACCTCTGTTGCCAACTAACTTGTGACCTTGGTCACGTTCATTGTGCTTGCTGGAATTTAGGTTCCTCTGGAGGGCTTGGGAATGGTTGATCTCAGACATCCTTTCCAGCTGTAGAATTTGATGGTTTCATGTTTCAATGCATCAAATGCATTTCAGTATTTCAAAAGTACACTCAGACGTGCAAGAGTGGGTCTGTTGTTGTTGATTGTAGGTCATCAAGCATGTTTTGCATGGGCTATTTTAATTCATGGAACTTAACCATGAATTAAATTTTCAAACCATGAATTTCTTTTCAAAATTCACATTGGCTAAGATCCCAAATTCTCCCCCTTGAAGTTTTTTAAATGCTGATGATTTTCCTCTTGAGCCTCTAAAAACAATTGCTTATGGAAAGTTGTTTAAAAGGACTTACAACGAGCCTTGGTTGAAAGGGAATTGGTAGTTTCAGAGTAGATTGTATTGCTGAGTGCCTCTAAAAATACTATCTGCAGTAGTTTTACCTTCTAGTGAATACCATTGGCACCACTTAAGGTATAGTTTGAAGTAATTTTTTTTAAAGTCAAAGACTAGGATCTCTATCCTTTTCTCATCTTGGTTAGCACCTGTGTCCTTCCTCCTTAACTTCTGTAGTTTCTACATTCTGTGATGTGTGTGTGTGTGTGTGTGTGTGTGTGTGTGTGTGTGTGTGTGTGTGTGTGAGAGAGAGAGAGAAAGAGAGAGAGAGAGACAGAGACAGAGACAGAGAGAGGAACAGGCAGACTGAAAGGGAGAGAGATGAGAAGCATCAATTCTTCGTTGCAGCACCTTAGTTGTTAATTGATTGCTTTCTCATATGTGCCTTGACTGGGGGCTACAGCAGAGTGAGTGACCTGGTGCTCAAGCCAGCGACCTTGGGCTCAAGCTGGTGAGACTTGCTCAAACCAGATGAGCTCATGCTCAAGCTGGTGACCTCAGGGTTTCGAACCTGGTTTCTCTGTGTCCCGGTCAGGCCATTCTGTGGTCTTTGACTTGAGCTTTTTTGGAAGTGCAAATTAGATATAAGTAGTCTATCACTATGGGTATAGAAACTCCAAAAGTCAAAATTTGCATAACCAAAATTTCTCCTTTTCTTATTATAATCAGTGACCCACTATCATTTGTAGACTGCTATTTTCTCATAGAAATGAAAGCTTGGGAAAAAAAATAATAGCTATAAAACAAGGTGTATTTTGTAGTATATTTGAACATCATCTCTAGATTACTCATGTTTTCGAAGGCATTTTTATGCTTTGAAAGCTGCGGGTTTAATGTACTATAGGCATTGGCATCAGGGGAACTAAAATGAAATATAAGGTTTATTTAGGGTTTCTATGGAGGATATTTTAATGTTTCAATTCAATTTAATGTTATATTTATACACGCTTATACATATATACTTCAGATTTCTACTTTGGCGAATGTGTTTTAGTTGACTATGAAGATGTAATAACAGCCATTTGAAACAAAGCCAATAAGCAAAAAAAGAAAAATACACATTTCAATTTCATTTTACAACTGTGTAAGGGAGAGCATTTGAAAAGTTGAAGTTTTCTACATAGAAATCTTTAATAATTTTTTAATACGTTTACTGATATTATTCAGTATTTGTCCTTTGATTTCCTGCCTTCATTAATTGGTATTTATAATTGCTTTGGTGTAGGCTGTCTTGGCCAGCAATTTAATGACATCTAATTATCAAGTCAGAAGTATTTTGCCCTTATACTGTTTTCTAAGGCATTCTTAGAACAGGACCTACTATAAAGGTTTGGTTTTAAAAAAAGCTCAAGAGCAGTAACCAACAGTGAACATGCAAGTTGGGTTGGGGCCCCCGATTTTCTTAGCTTTTATTCTTGAAGGGGAAGGAACACTCCCACTTGTTGAGGACATGCTTCGTACTTGATGCTATGCTATCTGCAGGTGACATTCAAATACAGCATAATATGCATCTTGATTTATAGTTATTATTTCTAATTAAATTTTTCACAATAGCCTCATAGGAAGAATAATTTTTTTCTTCACCTATGACTTTTAACTATTTTGTTTTGAAGATGAAAGTAATATTTTGGATATTGTTGCAGCTCTTCTCACTGTCAGTTATTGTCATCTGGGTTCTAACTTGACAGAAATCCTGGTTGACCTAGGGAGGCAGCCATGAGAACTGCAAGTAGTGGCTCTCATCTTAGTTGATTATTAATTTCATTTGGTATTTGTATTAGTTTCCTAGGGCTTCCATAACAAATAACTGTAAACTTGGTGGCTTAAAACAATACGATTTAATTGTCTCACCGTTCTAGAGGCCAAAATCAAGTCTGAGTCAGGCCATAATCCCTCTGAAGTCTCTAGGGGAGAATCATTTGCCTCTTCCAGCTTCTGGGGGTTCCAATTATTCTTTGACTTGTGACACCCAAGCTCCCATCTGGCCTCTATCTTCTCCTCTATGTTTTTCTGTGTCATACCTCCCCCTCATTTCTTTTATGGAAAGACCAGTCATTGGATGTAAAGCCTACCCTAAATTTGCAATGATTTCATTTTGATATCATCAATTAATTACATCTGCAAAAACCCTAAGATCAAGTTCCAGCCAACTCCAAATAAGGAAATGTAGGGCGAGGCCACTTAGTTTCTTCAGGTTCTTCAGGCGTTTATATTTGTCTCT